>NC_133140.1:44472295-44788795 GCF_048418815.1 Hemitrygon akajei
TATAAAATCAGGATGCAAATATTATGACATCAGTGTAAGCGGGCAGGGATTCAAGTTCTTGGATCATTGGAAACAATTCTGGGGAAGGTATGACCTGCACAAAAGTGATTGTTGCACTTGAACCCCAGGGGGACCAATACTCTCACAGGTAGGTTTGTTAGAGCTGTTGGGGAGGGTTTAAACTCGTTTGGCAAGGGGTGGGGACAGGTGTGAAGAGACTCAGGATAAGATGGATTGTAAAAAAGCAACCATAGTGTGCAATCAGACTGTTAGGAAGGGCAGGCAGATGATAGGACATATTTGCAGCCAACAGAGTGAGTATCAGTGCACTAGGGATGCAGAATCAAAAAATGTAGCAAATACAGTACTCAAAGTGTTATACCACAATGCACGGAGTATAAGAAATATGGTGGATGATCTTATTGCACTATTATAGATTGTCAGGTATGATGTTGTGGCCATCACTAAATCATGGTTGAGGATGGTTGCAGTTGGTGTCCAAGGTTACACGTAGTATCAGAGGGATAGGAAGGTAGGCAGAGGGGGTGATGTGGCTCTGCTGGTAAAGAATGACATTAAATCAGTTGAAAGATCTGACATAGGATCGGAAGATGCTGAATCTTTATGGGTTAAGTTAAGAAACTGCAAGGGTAAAAGGACCCTGATGGCAACTATATACAGGCTTCCCAACAATAGCTAAGATGGGGGTTGCAGATTACAAAGGGAAATGGAAAAGGCTAGTCCAAAAGCAAATGTTATGATAGTCATGGGAGATTTTAACATTCAGGTCAATTGGGAAAATCAGCTTGGTAATGGATCTCAAGAGAGTAAGTTTGTTGAATGCCTACGAGGTGGCGTTTTAGAGCAGTTTGTCATTGAGTCTACTAAGAAATCAGCTATACTGGATTGGGTGTTACGTAATGAACCAGGAGTGAAAAGGAAGCTTAAGGCAAAAGAAACCCTTAGGAGGCAGTGATCATAATATGATTGAGTTGAACTTGAAATTTGATAGGGAGAAAATAAAGTCTGATGCAGCAGTATTTCAGTGGAGTAGAAGAAATTACAGTGGTATGAGAGAGGAGCTGGCCAAAGTAAAAAGGAAGGAGAGGCTGGCAGGGATGACAGTAGAGCAGCATTAGCTTGAGTTTCTGGGAAAAACAAGAAAGGTGCAGGATAGATGTATTCCAAAAATGAAGAAATACTCAAATGGCAAAATAATACAACTATGGATGACAAAGGAAGTCAAACCTAGTATAAAAACAAAAGCAAAAATTCATGGGAAGATAGAGGATTGGGAAGCTTTTAAAAACCTACAGAAAACCACAACAAGAATCATTAGGAGGGTAAATATGTAATATGAAAGCAAGCTAGCAAACAATATTAAAGTGGATAGAAAAAGCTTTTTCAAGTATGTCAAAAAATAAAAGAGAGATGAGAGTGGATATAGGACGCTAGAAAATGAGGCCAGAGAAATAATAACGGGGGGGCAAGGAGATGGCAGATGAACTGAATGAGTATGTTGCATCAGTCTTCACTGTGAAAGACAAGAGCAATGTGCCAGATGTTGAAGGATTTGAGGGAAGAGAAGTGAATGCAGATACTACTACAAGGGAGAAGGTGCTTAAAAACTGTAAGACCTAAAGGTGCATAAGTCACCCAGACCAGAGGAACTGCACCTCAAGGTTTCAAAAGAGGTAGCGGTAGAGATTGAGGAGGCATTAGTAATGATATTTGAAAAATCATTCGACTCTGGCATGGTACCAGAGTACTGGAAAATTGCAAATGTGACTCCATGCTTTAAGAAAGGGGGAAGACAGCAGAAAGGTAGTTATAGACCAGTTAGCCTGACCTCAGTGGATGGGAAGATGTTAGAGTCAATTGTTAAGGATGAGGTTATGGAGTACTTGGTGACACAAAGTCAGCATGGTTTCCTTAAGGGAAAATCCTGCCTGACAAATCTGTTGGAATTCTTTGAGGAGATTACAAGTAGGATAGATAAAGGGATGCAGTAGATATTGTATATCTGGACTTTCAGAAGGCCACACGAGGCTGCATACCAAGTTAAGAGCCCATGGCATTACAGGAACGTTACTGGCATGGTTAGAGCATTTGCTGATTGGTAGGAGGCAGATGGTGGAAATAAAAGGATCCTTTTCTGATTGGCTGCCAGCAACTGGTGGTGTTCCGCAGGTGTCGGCATTGGGACCACTTCTTTTTATGCTGTATATCAATGATTTAGATGATGGAATAGATGGCTTTGTTGCCAAGTTTGCAGATATCAAGATTGGTGGAGGGGCAGGTAGTGCTGAGGAAACAGGTCAGATGCAGAAGGACTTAGACAGATTAGTAGAATGGGCAAAAAAGTGGCAAATGAAATACAATGTTGGAAAATGCATGGTCTGCACTTTGGTAGTAGAAATAAATGTGAAGACTATATTCTAAATGGGGAAAAAATCCAAGAATCTGAGATG
The DNA here is from genome assembly GCF_048418815.1 of Hemitrygon akajei. Classification (NCBI taxonomy): domain Eukaryota; kingdom Metazoa; phylum Chordata; class Chondrichthyes; order Myliobatiformes; family Dasyatidae; genus Hemitrygon; species Hemitrygon akajei. The sequence goes on from NC_133140.1 coordinate 44,474,767, forward strand.
AAAAGGAGAAGAGAGTCCTTGTGCAGAACACCCTGAAGGTTAACTTGCAGGTTGAGTTGGTGAAGAGGAAGGCAAATTCAATGTTAGCATTTATTTCAAGGGGTCAAGAGCAGGAGTGCGTCCATTTAAAACAGAGATGCGGAGAAATTTCTTTAGTCAGAGGGTGGTGAATTTGTGGAATTTGTTACCACAGGCTGCTGTGGAGACCAAGTCATTGGGTGTATTTAAGGCCGAGATTGATAGGTTCTTGATTGGACACAGCATCAAAGCTTATGGGGAGAAGGCAGGGAGTGGGGCTGAGGAGGGGAAAAAAGGATCAGCCATGATTGAATGGTGAAGCAGACTTGATAGGCCAAATTCTGCTCTTATGTCTTATGTTTTTGTGGTCTTGTGGTAGTCTGACTCCTCCTAATCTATTTTTGCTTAACCATGGACAAGCTGCCTAATCCATTAAATTTCCAGATGCATTGCAGATTTCTTCCTGGAATCCGTCCCGACCACAGGCAAAAATAATATTACACACTATTTTATTTATCCAATCTGGCAAAAAATGTTAATTCATTTTGATAGCCTGCCTTCCTTCCATTCAGTGACTTATGCCAAATTTATTATAACTTTTAATGTTGTTTGTAGTAAACATTCACTCTTTTCCATTTTATAGGAGTTGATTTGAAAAAAAAATCACAAGTAATTTTATATAGGGGTTGAAACCACATATTCTGTGAAGAAGGATGATTTTCCCCCTAATCCAGTCTAAAACTTGTTAATGATATGCTTCACCCTATAGTAGCAGTTGAGTTTTGTTGTGATCCTGCTTATTGTTAGTTAGGCTGCTAACATTCACATCCCCTGACAAAATGCTGGAGGAGCTTTTGATACTCCTGGCTCTGCAAATCATTACCTACTGAACAAAATGGTTTAGAAATTAACCTTAATTGGTTTGAAAATCAAATCAAAATAATACTAATAAAAATGAAAATGAATAACAAAATACTAATAGAATAGCTGAAGAATTCCTGTACATTGAGACACATTGAGACATGTTAACTATCAACGTTGGATTCATATCTTGAAAGAGTTTTTTGTGTATCTCTATATAGAGGGGAGAAAGTTCATATTGTTCAACTATCTGCTTTGGTTGACGGTCCTCTTCTGGTCTCATGCGTGGTAGAGGAGTAGATTTCCTGGGATTGCAGAAGGCACTGGAAAGCTATTAAGAAGAGAGCACTTCAGTATCAGAACCCATTTGGCCTTTTGTAATTGATAAACAAATGGATTCTCCCTGAGCCTGATTTTCCTGTATTAACTGTGCACTAGTAATCCATGTGTCCCACCTCGTTTGTAGGATAGGAGAATCCATCAAATGTAACGCACCCGTTAATGATTTTTGTTCCATTTTCTCCATTTAAAAGAGCAGATCTCAGCAGCTGTTCCATCAATTGTTCTGAAATGCCTTGAGTGCCCCTGTTTCTCAAAAAAAACCAGCTTGCTGTGTTTTGTTACTCTGTATACTTCCCTGAACAAGTCAGTTGTGTCTCCTCCATCTGATGTACTCTGGCTTATGTACATTGGTTGACATTGTTTCTACTCTATAGATGCAAATTATAGATTATAAATAATAATTATATTAGCTATAATTTTGCTTTTTGGTGTTTCACTAATAGGTGATAGCCTTTTGCTGCAATGGGTGTTCAATTTTTGCTTCTTTTAGACACATGTTGACATCATCTGCCACAGATAGACTATGACCTAATCAAACCAACCTTTTCTTTAATCAAAATGCCTTTAGATTCTAATTATTTTGGAGGTTTCTGTCTAGTCCAGTAGAGCGTGCACTTTGTTTCATGATGAATCATGAATAATGACCAGGCCTGCATACTTAAATTGACTATATTATTGATTAGTCTGATTCGTCATGGGCATGCATTTTGATTGCATTATAAAGAAGATCTTGTAGCTTTGTAAAAGAAATAGAATTTCATCAGGAGAGAAATAATTTAATAATTATGTTCTCATTAAATAGATTTAATTATGCATCTCCACTTTGTAGCAATAAAGTGTTCAATGTCAGTAAAGATTTGCTTTGGGTATAACACAATTTGAATGGTACATTTAAATCAGAGATGGAAAAATAATCAAATTTATAACAATAGTTATAAAATGATGCTATCTAAAATTTTCCTGGAATGTTAAATTTGTAATATGGAATTCTACCTTCTTACAAACACATGCTTATATCAACATGGAATTTCTATTAGCTTACCTGAAACAGATTGTCTTCAATACTTCGAAAGAAATCCTTTGTGTTTGACTTGTAAATCATTCAAAGAATTGGAGCGCATGAATTAAATAAAATTGAATCTTTCAGTTTATGAAAAGAAGATGATCATCTGAGTTGAGAGAAGCATTCAGGAAAGTCAGGGTATGTTCATTCAAAGAAAATAATGCTTGCATTGTAACACCAGACTATTTTTTGGGATAGATAAGGGAAATGATGTTGAATATATGACCAAGTATCAGACTAATATTGAAAATTGTTTTCTTTCATGCTGTACTTCTTTGAAGAATTCTAACTCATCTAAATTCTTATTGGTGTTATAAATATGAACCAAGATAACAGAGCCTTAATTATAGTTGTTCCCAAGATCAGAATTTGCTGTAATTTACTCGACGTTAGCTTCTGGTAACCAACATTTGTAATAAAGTTAACTAAATGAGGTATGATGGCTATTGTTATTTAAAATTGGAGGCATCATAATAGTTGGTCTTAAAGTACTGAGTCATGAACCCAGATTACACTGATTAATTGGGTATTGATTTGGATTTGATCCCATTCAAAAAGAAACAGAATAACTTGGCAAACACATTCCAGCTGGAGTGATTCCAAAATGAAATTCTATCCCAATTCAGCTGAAATAAAAGGAAAACCTAATTCTGAATTAGCAGGCTTTCTACTCTGTTCAAATGCCAGATAATTCCAAATTACACAGAGAAATATTTCTGCACATTGTCTGGCCTAACTTAATAATTGCTTATCCATATATGATTTGCATGTGGAGTTGACTGTTGGCATGCTAAGATGTTTCACTTGCATCATGAAAGACCTCTCCAGAGTAATGGAAATACAGCTTGAAGTTATTTACCTAGTAATGTCACTGGAGACATTGCCACAACATAAAAACAAGGGTGAATTAAATTACTGATATGAGAATATAAATTTACAGTAATTAAAATTACATGGGAATTTTTTCTTGGGTGCAAGATTTAGTGCCCAACAGCATATTACCTATGCCACTGCTGATGATATAAAAAAAGGATTATCTAGGTTTTTCTGCAGCTAGCGATAGAATTGAGAGTTTATATGTATTCATGTATAATTAAATGATAATTAAGCTTGAACATGAATTTAATTTAGTTACAAACTTATTCTAGTCATTGACTCAAACAGATCAGAATTATGTACAGAAAATATACATAGTTAAAAAATGTGAATTTTGATTTAATTACCCATGTAATTTGATTATGTGTTGCTTTCATACTTTACTCTTTTTGTCATTTTGGTAAACATTTTTACAAAGTTGTATTGCTCTGCAATTTGTAGCAGTAAAAGTTACCTATGATAAACTGGCATCTGTTATTTTTCATCTATCAACAGCTCCCAATATAATATGTTCTACTAGCTGCTATTACACATCAAGGTATATATTCATTAAAAATCTATTTCTTTTACTACACAGCAAGGTACATAGTCATTAAAAATCAATTTCTTTGATTACACAGAAAAGAAAACAAAATTCCACTTTCTTTGAACACTGGAGGATATCTTTGACTCCAACCATTATTGTTAATTGGCATTGAGATGCATTAGATTCCAAAGCTTTACCATAAATTTTTCTTTTGCACCTGAACCAGATCTGGCATTTCATTACAAGTCCCTTTTTGAAGTGGCCTTTTTTAAGTGCAAGAAAAAATGTCTTTCATTGAATGTATTCTACTCCTGTTGTCAAACCATTTAATTCTTTCCAATTCATTGTGAGATCCTGTCTAATCCAATACTCAATATTTTAAAAGCAATTGTCAAAGCTCAGAACGCAGTTTGTACTTCAGATAATTTCAAGTATTTATGGTCTGAATGATGGACCTGCAGTTTTCCAGAAAGTGAAGTCAACCTACATTCTCTTTTACTCAAGACAGAGAAAGAAATCAGGGAGAGTAATCAGAACAAAACTCAGAAAATGCTGGGTATATATATTCAACTAGCAACTGGAAGAGGAAATGGGGTCTTACCTTAAAATGTTTTTAGAAAAAAATTCCAGAGAGCGAGTTCTCACTGTCTTTAATGATAGAATTTACAGAAGATGAAATTATTTTTTGTTTCGTTTTGCTCTCCCAACACCACTTTACATTACCATGAAATCAAATCAAATGATGAACTTTTAAATTAGAAAAAATGAAAAGAATTGCACAGAGGTATTTTGCTTCTGAAATGATGATATTTTGCCTTGCAGGACCTTGCTAATGAGCACCTGGCTGGCTTCAGTCAGCAAGCTTCCACTGGAGAGATTGCATCAGGTAAGTACAAACTTTGTTTGGAGGTCAGCTGTGAGGACAATATTTCACTGATTATCACAGAATTTCCCTAATAAATAGACTTATCTATACCAGCCGAATTATAAGCAAGGGAGTACTCCAGCCAAAGGTGAATGATGCTTCAAAATTAGCTGATTTTCAACCAACCTTTTTTTAAACCAATCTCCATATGCCATCACGAACCTAATGAAGGGCTTGCCATCTGCTATAAAATAAAAGTGTTTTGCAAAGACGAAACAGAGAGGACACAAGAGTCAAAGCCCCAGCAGACTCCCCATTGGCCCAGTCACAATCATTTTATCGAGAAATGTTTTACTGCAGCCTTCAACAGCTTGTGCTATGTTTGCAAAATCTCTGGTGATGATGAGAATGTTTCAAATGGCGGCCTCACGCAGCTTCGTGTCATTATTTCCTAATTAGCATAATAATCAGGTACACACTTGTGCACCATCCCAAACCAGTGTGACTTGGCAGAGATCCTTGGTTTGAAAGAAAAACCCATGGAGTCAGCAGTACACTAATCTTTAACATTAAAGAATAAAACCTGGTTAGGAAGTGTCCTCAGTGGTAATTCCCCTTTCCGCTCTTAACGTGCTCCATGGTGGTGTTTTTCCATAAATGCCACCTTTTCCTGATTCTGTCCTGATGATATTGATCCTACTATTTCCTAGCCATAAGCTGGGAGAAAATCAAACATAGTCCTCAGGGGAACGGTTGAAAGCCACTAATTATGCTAACTCCAGAGTTGCATAGGTGGCCAATAGAAACACTGTTTAATTTTAGAGCCTTGATATCTCACTCATTGTGCTGCTGTAATATTTATCCCAGAGGTCATTATTTTTATGTTTGACCATGGAATTGATTGTTTGCAGACAAGATGACTATTAGAATATTGGTTGAAATGATGGAAATATAGTAGCTGACACTGGGATTGATGGTTCTCACTCTCCCTCTGGCCAATTCATACTCTTCACTATCACTATCCAGAGTTCCCATCGCATACCTAGAAGTGTGCAAATAGATTGTAGGTTCTGAATACGAGGTGGAAGAGCTGAGTAGAGGGTGTGAGTGAAAATTGATCTTCTCTTTAACCGTACAGCTCAAGTTTTCAGGGGTAAATCTGATGAACTCATTACCCCCAGCTCCAAGAGTCAGTGACATGACGGAAATGAAGCCCCATATAAAAGACACTTTCTTCATTCTTGAGCTGTGGGTTTCATGTTGCTAAGGTTGTACTGTCCTCCATTCCGGCACGTGGAGCTCCTTTTTCATTAGGAAGATGTGAAAACTTCAGGTCCAGCCATTGATTCTCCAGACATCCTATAAATGCTTAATTGAATCAATATTAACCCGCAACATCATGGCATGGTTTGGAGGAATGAGCACCTCGAACCACAGCCCACTCAGCAGAACTGTCAGAATAAGTATTAAAATCATTGGCCAGAAACAAGAATCACTCAGCAGCATCCATAAGAGACGGACAATAAAGGTGGCTCAACAAATAGTAGAGGATATTACACATACTACACTCTCATGGTATCTGGGCACCAATACAGGTCCCTGCCCATCAACATCAGAAGAGCCTTATCCGGTTTTGTGCCTTCATCTGTTTGCCTCCTCAACACCCAATTTTGAAGATATAATATGCATAGCACCTTTGGCAGTAAAAACAGTTTGTTTTATTATCTGTATTTGTATTTTAAATCATAGTTGAAATTTAATTCTTAGTATTTATTATGTATTATGAGTATTTTCTATTGTGTTTAACTATATTTAGTGTGGTGTTGTGGATCATAAGCTCTGTGATGTTGTCCTTACCACTGCTCAAACGAAGTTCTTCACAGAAAATAAAGTGAATTAAATTGAATTGGTCAGACCCCACTTGGAGTACTGTGCTCAGTTCTGGTCGCCTCACTACAGGAAGGATGTGGAAAGCATAGAAAGGGTGCAGAGGAGATTTATAAGGATGTTGCCAGGATTGGGGAGCATGCCTTATGAGAATAGGTTGAGTGAACTCGGCCTTTTCTCCTTGGAGCGACAGAGATGAGAGGTGACCTGACAGAGGTGTATAAGATGATGAGAGGCATTGATCATGTGGATAGTCAGAGGCTTTTTCCCAGGATTGAAATGGCTAACACGAGAGGGCACAGTTTTAAGGTGCTTGGAAGTAGTTACAGAGGAGATGTCAGGGGTAAGTTTTTTTACTCAGAGAGTGGTGAGTGCGTGGAATGGGCTGCCAGCAACGGTAGTGGAGGCGGATACGATAGGGTCTTTTAAGAGACTCCTGGACAGGTACATGGAGCTCAGAAAAATAGAGGGCTATGGGTAAACCCAGGTAATTTCTAAGGTAGGGACATATTCGGCACAGCATTGTCGGCTGAAGGGCCTGAATTGTGCTGTAGATTTTCTATGTTTCTATGAATATTTGATGGATTCAGAGCCAACTATTTAAAAGCAATTATTGCCAGGTTAGGAAAGTGGCAAACAAACGATGGCTACATTTAAGTGAAGCATCGAATTATAGACAAGGCACTGACCTCAAACCCTTTAGTTAGTTTATTACCTTCAACTCCCTTTGAGGACTCTGCTTCCACTTCCAGTGTTAAATCTCCAGCCTTCACGCCATGACTCCAGTAAGGACACTAGGAAAGAGCTCTCCTTCCAATAAGACTTGACCTCACCGAATGAAGTTACTGGGACATTCGAAAGAGACGATACCATGCCGCAAAATCCACTGGAGCATCGCTCATCAAAGCTGCCTCCTTTAAATTTTGAGAACGTTATTTCTTTACATCTGCAATCAACTGCGTTATTGGGCGTCACTTGGATTTTGCCATCTAATTTGGAGAAAGAAAGCCAGAGATTCAATTTGCTAATTTGTAACAGCTGTGCATTGTGCCGCTGAGCTTCAGGTTCCATTGAGTTAAGAAGACGTTTTCTGCTCGGTATTTTCCAGTAAAGCAACTGGAAAGATGCTTAAAGATTGAAAGTGGCTTGTACATGGATCCTGAAATTTAATCTATGAGTTAAATGTAACGAATCCTCAGTAATGGTGAGATATAAAGAGAAACGCTGCCCATTAGCAGTACTCATGTTAAATGAAGCTGAACAAAACATTTTCGAAGATAATGACAACTTAACATAAAACATATTTTTACACTTGATTCACCAACTATTAGCATTTTATAATAAAACTGAATGCAGTAACTCGGCCAGAGTTCAGGCATGCTGTCACTTTTAAATAAGAATCCTCCTTTTTCTGTCATAAGAACCAACAATCATCCAAGTTTCTCCAAGACAAATCTTAAAAAAATAACTCAGATTCAGTATGTCAGGTATCTGATGATCTGAGTAGGTTATAATTTTTAAAGTGAACCTGCCAAGATGTGGCAGGAAAAATATCCCAGATTTTAAAACATGCTGGTTGTTCTGTCTCCAGGGAAGATGCCAGTCACTTAAGAACACCTGTCCAATAAATATTATTGCTTGCTTTACAAGTTTAAGATGGCCCTGGTGAAACACAGCAATGCCTGACTGGCAGCAAACATAATTACTAACTATGTTATTAATCACACTTTTTCTGGACAACAATCACTGCAATCGGTAGCCTGTAACTCCCCTTTTGGAGTTGAGCTTTGCACAACCTGGCATTTTTGCAGTGTGAACAGAAGTCTGAGAAGTGCAGTGTTGTGGTGTGTATGCGTGGCAGGGCCTGGGATTGCGGGACTGGACTTGAAGATGATTCAAAGTGGCCGATCCAAGGTGAGGCAAGACAGAGTCAAGGCGACAGGCCTGGGCTCGAGAACAAGGCACAAGCCGACGATTGACCGATTTAAGTGCTGGGCCAGAATGGAAAGATTGGATACGCGCTCACTTGAGGTGGCAGGACCCATGTCTGAGAGTGGGGAATGGGCCGATGTTTGGCTGATTTAGGTGCTGGGCCAGATCGAGAAGGTCAGGGTGTTAAGGCCAGAAGTGAGAGATGGATTGGTAACCAGCTCACTGCTTGGTGAGTTTTACTCAGCTCTGTGCCGAACTGAGGCTGTGGCCTGTAACTAATGGGCTGGCTGCAGCAATGACCTGGTTTTGTGGCTGTGAACTCAATTTTGTAAACTTCAGTTGCGAATGTTATTGTTTGCATGATTTGTTTTCATTTCAGCATGTTGGGTGTTTGATGGTGTTTATTTTTAATGAGTCCTATTGAGTTTCTTTGTTTTGTGGTTGTATGTAAGAAGACAGATCTCAAGGTTGTATATAGTATACATACTTTGATAATAAATGCATTTTGAACTTGGAGTATGGAGCATCTTCCCAGAAGTGCTGAAAGCTTATTTTGTACAAGTTGCTTGTGACTCAGGGAATAAAAATGTTCAGGAGAGGGATAGGTGAAGTTAGAGGCATTTCAACAGCAATTTCAGGTCAATAGAAGCATCAGCTTTATAGAAATTGGAATGATTATTTTTTATATAAATTCATCTCTTCTTCAATCACCAGGAACTGAGATTACCTATCTGTCAGCCTTGGTGTGGTAATAGCGTTTGCATCTGAGTTCGGGCAGTCCAGTGTTCAGTGTCTATTACAAAGTGGGAGCCCATAATGTGGGCTGACACATCTGTGAAGAAACAAGGAAGTGCTGAGGAATAGGCCTTTCTACTGCTCGTGCCAGTTCTGCTATCCAGTTAGTTCATGGTTGACTTCAACCGTGACTCTATTAATTTGCTTTTCATCCGTATCCCTTGATACCCTGGCTTATCAAAAATATATGTTTGGCAAATGCCAATAGATTCCACATTATCTAGCATTTGGAGGGAGGTAGCCAGAGTTCGTAGTGTGTGAAGAAAACTGATTTCCTGGTTCACACCTAAAGAGGCCAGCTCTGGCGCTCTGTTCTCTGTTCCTGCATCGCAGCCAGAATGTGAACTAGTTTCTCCATAGACATTCCCACAGTTTCCTCATTTTAAACATCACAATTATATATTTTATATGGCACCGTGGCTCAACTAGTAGAGCTGTCGCTTCACTGTAACCAGTGACACAGGCTCAGTCCTGAGGTAGGGTGCTGTGAGGATCACAGTGTCTTACTGTGATTGTGTGGCTTTCCTCAAGGATACAATGTTTCCCCCCACATCCCGGAGTTGTTCAAGCTTGCTTGTTAAATGGCCACTGTAGAATGCCCTTTGTGTGTGATACAACCTCGTGGTGAGTGGCAGAACAAAAAATATTGCATTAGTGTCGATAGGCTTTGGTCGTCAGCGTGGACTTGGTGGGTCAAAGGACCTGCTTCCATATCATATCACTGCAGCCCTTATGCCTGGTGTTACTCTGTTGATTCTGCATTGATTCCTGTTCCAAAACTAATAGTTTTCCTTTGGGTCAACATCAAATAGCAAACACAGCACTGCAAGATTCCAAACAACTGAGCATCATTTTAGATTCCAGCCTTCTTGAGATAAAGACCATCAACATATTAGCCTTTTCGATTTCTTTTTTTGTCTCCTTGCTAATTTTTAGAAAATTGATGGTATCGAGTGCAACTTTATGACTGCCAATGCACTGAGTTTCTTGCAATGAATAATACTTTGGAACAAACACAGAAAAACGTTGGCTAGGCGGCATCTGTACAAAGACAAACAGCGTTGACATTTTAGATCAAAGAAGAATCCAAGAGGCTCTCAGACCCAAAACATTAACTCAGTATCTCTTTCCAGAGAAGCTTCCAGTCTTTGGTGCTTCTGTTCCTGATTTCCAGCATCTAAAGATTTTTTTCGCTTTTGACCTGCTGTTTTGAAGCATGGTTCATTGCTATAATAGACCCATCTACCCTCATGCATCAGGCTGTTCCACCATTTGTGGATATTTCTGGTAATGGACGGATGCTGTCTTCCACTCAGACATTGTGAACAGATACAGGATCCTAGATGGCAGACTCCCTCAAATATATGTTCTTGCCCCAACCCTTTTCCACAGTTACATATACAATATCTCTTCACAACTCAAGGAAAGCTGTGTATGTCATTGATCTGGCATTAAGCACATGTGCGAAACCCTTCAAAGAGAGCAAAGGTATGCTGATGTTACACTTGTCCATGAAGGCTGAGTATTTTGGGAAAAAATGGGCCAAGACCAAATCCAACTAAGTCTCAGCACTTAATCTCACCAACCAAAAGCATGTGTTCATCTCACCGGCTCCTTCTATTGATAGAAGTTACTGTATCAACAGTGTTCTGATTAGCTGTGATATAGCTACTAATCCACATCTTAACTTTTAACAACTTCTTTCGAAGAAATAATGGAATGATCCAAAATGAAAACAGGGCAGGATGTATTGTCATTGTCTCGTACAGAGAGATAATTTTCATGGATGTTAATCTGGACTTCACCATCCATTGAAACCTAAAGAGCCCCCCAGCTTGTCTCTTGGCCTCTGGGATACCTTTATGCATTCAAGCCTTTGTTGGTCATAACAATTCAGCTGCAGGGACAAAAGCATGAAAGAAAATTATAAACACAAGAGGTTCTGCAGATACTGAAAATCCAGGGCAACACACACAACATGCTGGATGAACGCAGCTGTCAACATTTCAGGCTGAGACCTTTCTTCAGGACTGAAAAGAAAAAGGGAAGATGCCAAAATAAAAAGACGGGAAGGAGATCTAGCTAGAAGGTGATATGTGAAGTCAGGTAGGTGGGAAAGGTAAAGGGCTGGAGAAGAAGGAATCCTATAGGAGAGGAGAGTGAACAATAGGAGAAGAAGGAGGGGCACCAGGGAAAGGTGATAGGCAGGTGAGGAGAAGCGGTTAGAGGCCTGAGTGGAGAATAGTAGAAAAGGGAGGGTAAAAAATTACCAGATGGAGAAATCGAAGTTAGAGCCTTAGAGTCCCAGAGCTGGAGAGTGGTGGTGGGGGAAGAGGAGCCTAGGAAGCCAGCGGCAGCAAGGTCTTGGCTGCCAAAATCCGGTCTGGAGCCAGAGCTAGGGGCTGTGTAATTTATGGTTTGAAAGCATCCAGAGTAGTTGGAACCGGAGTTGGAACCGTAGTTTGGAGGTGTCCAGAGCCACTGGAACCATGGTTGGAGATAGCATGATTTGGGGTCTGGAGACAGGCGATCTTCCAATCCTTTTAAAATTATCATCTGGAACAAACATCTAATTTCTGACCCAGCAACAGTTTCCTACTTTTAAAACTCCACAAAAACATGGAGAGTTCACAGTTGGATCACAAGCCGTACATTGTCAGATTTTATCAAGCACTTGATTCACAGAAGACACCCTAATGTCTTCCTTATCACTGTGGAGGCTTTCTAAAGGCCAGCTTGAAGAAGTCTCTGACAACTACCACCAACATATCAGCTGTGAAGCCAGAAGAGTCAATACACTTGTCCACTGTTATATCACCATCAAGAATGCTTATCATGCCTTCCCATGCCACATTTCGGGAAGTCCAATCATCTGGATGTACTTCAGTTCCCAGCTTATGGACACAACACCTTTTATAGACATTTTAAAAGAGAGTGTAAAACCATATTGGCCCAAATCTCTGCAACATCTGGTGACCCTGTGCCCTCTGTCCCGGGGGCCAACATTGGAACAACTTTCAAGAGGGTGAACCCTCACAAGTGTCAGGCCCTGATGGTGTACCTGGTAGGGCTCTTAAAACCTCTGCCAACCAACTGGCAGGAGTACTTAAGGACATCTTCAATTTTTTCATTGCTACAGTCAGAATTCCCCACCTGCTTCAAAAGTCCGACAATCATTATGGTGCCTAGGAAGAGCAGGGTGAGCTGACTCAATGACTATCAACCTGTTGCACTCTTGTCTACTGTGATGAAGTGCATTGAGAGGGTGTTCAGGGCTAGAATCAACTCCTCACTAAGGAAGGACCTGGACCCCTCGAAATAATTGTCTACAGAAGTTGCAATCACACTGGATATCTACTTGGCCTTGGATCACGTAGACAACAGTAATACTTGCTTCAGACAGTTGTTTATTGACTACAGCCCAATACTCATCACAGTCATTCCCTCAGTTCTAATCAACAAGCTCCAAAACCTGGGCCTCTGTACCTCTATCTGCAACTGGATTTTTGACTCCCTTACCAGAGACTACAGTTAATGTGGATCCAAAATAACATTCTTCCTTGCAGACAATCAGCACTGTGCACCTCAAGGATGCGTGGTTAGCTCACTGCTCTACTCTCTCTACACCCACAATGCTGTGGCTAGGCACAGCTCAAACACCATCTATAAATACATTGACACACAACTATTTTTGGCAGAACTTCAGATGATGACAAGGAGGTGTCCAGGAGCGAGATAGATCAGCTGAGTGATTAATGTTGCAACAACCACCTTGCACTCAATGTCAGTAAAACCAAGGAATTGACTTTGGATGTTTGGAAGGGGAAGTTTAGGGAACACATAACAGTCCTCATGGAGGGATTAGAAGTGGAATGGGTGAGCATTTTCAAGTTTCTGGGTGTCAACATCTCTGAGGATCTAACCTGGGCCCAGCATATTGATTCAATTACAAAGAAGGCACGACAGTGGCTATTTTTCATTTGGAGTTTGAGGAGAATTGGAATGTCTCCAAACTCACTCACAGATTTCTAGAGATGTGCCATGGAAAGCATTCTAAAAGCCACAGAAAGTTGTAAACTCAGCCAGCTCCATCATGGGCACTAGCTTCCTCAGCACTGAAGACAGCTCCCAATAGCAATGCCTCAGAAAGGTGGCATTCATCATTAAGGACTCTCATCACCCAGGACATACCCTCTTCTCATTGCTACCTTCAAGGAGGAGGTACAGGAGACTGAAGACACACATTCAACCTTCCAGGTACAGCTTCATCCCCTCCACCATCAGATTTCTGAATGGACAATAAACCCATGAATACTCCCTCAGTTTAATTTTTTTTCCTTCCCTGCTTGCGCTACTTACTTAATTTGATTTTTTTTGTACGTAGTTCTTATTGTAATTTATAGTGTTTATAATTATGTATTGCAATGTACTGCACTGCAAAACAACAAATTTCACAACGTATGCCAAGTGATATTAAAGCTGATTCTGATTCTCATTCAGATGATGTTTTAATAGTAGTGCAAAATGTGGCTGTAGCAATCCTGATTAAACTGTGCACCACATAACAACACAGGCCTCTTTACGGTTATTGCAGAGTTATATTCCCTTTCATCAAGAGTAGCTGGCTGGCTAACAAAACTTAGACTTACAATTATTGCTCCAAATGAGTTATATGAAAGAAGAAGTGATTTGGACACAGAAATCCATTTTCTTCTCTGCAGCTACTACTTTCTCTACATTAAGAAAATGTTCTGTTTTGTCTTGGATTCTGCGTTCATCATTATTTTGCTTATTCACTCTCTGTCTAAGCCGCTGTACTACCCACACAAATTACGTTGCCTCACAACTGTATTTCATCTGCAAATTTGAATATACAACCATCTCTTAATCCAAGCCATTAATAAAGATTGGGGAATAACAAAGCCTTCAGTACGGAAATCTTAGTCATCAGCACTTGTGAGAAACCCCCAGCAAAACATCCCTTTCATCCTTCATTGGCATCTCCTGCCTCAACCTTTGAAGGAGTTATTAAGCTGAAGCTGCACACAGAAAATGCTGGAGGAACTCATCAGGTCAGGCAGTATCTATGGAAATGAATAAACAGTCGACGTTTCTTCAGGACTGAGAAGGAAGTGGGAAGATGCCAGAATAAAAAGGTTTGAGGGAGGGGAAGGAGGTTAGCTGGAAGGTGATAGGTGAAACCGCATAGGTGGGACAGTTCAAGGGCTGGAGAAGAAGAAATCTGATAGAAGAAGAGTGTGGACCAGAGGAGAAAGGGAAGAATGAGGGGACCCAGGGCAAAGTAATAGGCAGGTGAAAAGAGTTAAAAGGTCAGAGTGAGGAACAGAGGAAGCTGAAGCCCGTTTTGTCTGATCAGTTGCATGTAAGTGATAGGAATGAAGGAGGGAGCAACATTTCCGACAGAATGGACAAAATTATTTCTCAAAAAGCATAGCCAGAACTAAATAACTGGTCATATTGTTGTCTGTGAAACTTGCAAAACAAAAATTTACCACCACATTTTCTTATACATTAACAGTGAGCACACTTCAAAGAGTAATTTGTTTGTTGTGAAACACTGTGGTGTGCCTTGAGTATATGCAGTTTTTCCCATACATGAGTAACATTGGTAATGGTCACATCTTCTGCTGTTGCAAAGAAGATAGAGCTCCACTAATACTTAAATAGTAGTGAGCGCTCTACATCATAGTTGGACGTAAATGCTAGGAAGAAAGGAGTGGGTAACTATTTCTCAGGAAACGGACAGGAGGCTTGACCCAAAAGTAGAGCAGCGGGAGATGATTCAGAGGTGAACAATAACTAAAATAATAGACCGCAAAATTACAAGCTGTGAGAGGCCACAAAAGAAGAGATAACAGAAACTAAACACTATAGGCCATAGGGAGAGTGAAAGCTAGGAGCAACTGGTTGAGGATGGCTGGTTCAACAAGGACCATGGAAGAAAATAGGGGTTAAATAGGATGCAGGTGATGAGTCTGGATGGAGTCCTTTTAACTGGATGGAGACTGGGAGGTGCCTGAATGTGCATGCTGGGAGGTGTCAGTGGGACCAGGCTAAACAGGACCACTCACCCCTACAGTTGGCCCCGATAGACCAGGACAATCCTGATGGGACTGGTGGAGCTCATTGATGAACAATGGATCCAAAATGTGATTGGACCACACTCAAGATCTCTCCTCTGGGCCGTAGCCTTCTCAATTGATCACTGTCCACAGCGATGTGAATCCATCAACCAGTGAGGCATGTACAGTGGACCACTTTCCAGCATCCTAGGTCGTGCAGGCTGAGGTGGGTTGAGTGCTCCATAGACAACGGGCTTGAGGCAGGACACAGGGAAGGTAGGTGTAATCCTAAGAGATAATGGCAGCTGAAGATGGTGAGTGACTGGATTGGTGCAATGGGTTTTATTGAAGGTACCAATGGACTAAGGCAAGAACTTGTGAGAGTTGATTCACAGGGGCATACCTCAGGAGGACAGCCTGACGTATTCACCAGGCTGAAGTAGTCTGATTGAGTGCCATTGGTGGTTGGCCTGATGGCAGTAGGCACAGGTGGTAGTTAGGATGGACTTCCATGCCCCCCCCAAGCACTCTGGTAATGACAAGCCAGAGCCCCAGAGGACTGGGCCTCCACCTTGGGCCGCTCTTCAGGGAGCAATAGCGGTTGGTAGTCATGAAGTACTTCATAGAGTGACATGTCCATAGTACATTGTCAGATGGCTCAACCCAGAGCAGATACTTCTTCCATGTAGAAGGGTTAGAGGCGGCAAAGCATCGAAAAAACTCGATTTACTGATTTTCTCTTTCTGGCTGACCATTGGTGTGTGGTTGATAGCCAGAGGACAAACTCACTGAGGTGCAGGGGAGGGAATAGAAGGCCCACCAAAAGCGGGAGACGAATTGTGAGGGAAGCATGGAGGGAAACTACGTGTTGGAGAACCATGTCTGCTACCTCAGCAGCTGATGGAAGCTTAGGGGGTGGGGGGGTGTGGTAATCAAGTGGGCCACCTTGGAGAACCAGTCACTCACTGTCATGATCACCATGGTCCCAACGGAAAGAGGCAGACCAGTGATAAGGTCTATGGTGACGTGGTACCATGGGCTGGAGCAGGCTTGTGCTGTAGAGCCTGGTGAATCTGGTTCTCAAGGACACAGATGATCTTGCTGAGGATCTGAGAGGATAGAAAGATGGGCTGAGGTTTGGTCTCTGTTTAGACAGGGCATCTGTCTTTGTATTCTTGGAACTGGGTGATGCACCATCAATAACTCTCGGAGAAGTGAGTTGAGTTAAGGTAGGCTTTATTGGCTGGAAGAAAGCACAAGCAGCAAGCAACCACCACACAACATCCTGGAGACTGAGGAAGGGGCTGTGCCTCCAATCGTCTTTATACCAGGGTCTGTGGGAGGAGCCACAGGAGCAGTCAGCAGGGGGGGTGCGTGTCCAGACAGGTATATGTAGTTCACCACACTGGGTAGAGATGCTGAAGTTGAATTATTCAAAGAAGAGGGCCCAAGGAGCCTGATGTGGGTTGAGTTGGTGCGTCTGTTGTATGGATATGAGGTTCTGATGGTCAGTCCATATCAGGAAGCGCTCAGTGTTACCCATCAGTAAGTGGCTCCATTCCTCCAAGAGCCACTTAATAGTGAGTAGTGTTGGGCTTGAAATTCTGCCCTGTGTTCGTTTAGGAAGAGAGACAACTTACACCGGAATATTACAAAACGTGGCTTTATTGCAGAATTCGTAACTGGCACAGTGAATCGACGGAGTCGCTGGAGAAGGCGCGTTCCGACTTCCCCTTACAATCTGCTCTTATTTATACCCCTTTTCCCCCCAGCACAACCCCGCTACATATTAGGTAATATCGGGCACTTGTGTCCATCTTATTGGCCCGCAGCCATATGCTCACGAGTTACCTGTTTCTTTTGTTTACTGAATCGCGTGACACTAGTAGTTTCGATGTAGCGGGGTCCCCAGTTTCGCTCCCCCCTCCCTCGCATCCCGGTGTGTTACGTGAGCCACTCCTGACCTGTAATGGCAGTCTCGAATTAACCCCAACACTCCCTCCCTTGGCCTCCCAGAGGCCACATCCCCACATCCCTTACAATCTTTTCCGCGGCTGCCGGGATCAGGCAGAGAGGTGAGCGTCCCCCGGCACTCTTTGGCGTGTCCTCCCTATTTGCTTATCCTGATTTGTCCGACCTAGGGTCACAAAATATGGGTAGGGGTTCCCTAAACATCCGCAATTTTTACAAGTAGCATGCAACATTTCAGAAAACTTAATCAATAACAAATTCACAATCCCCCCCTTGCCATGGTCCATCTCAGTCCGTGTCCTCACATAGCGCGTCCGCTTTCCGGGAGGGCCGTGTCCTCCCCTTCCACCGGGAACAAGGGTGCCTGGTACGCCGGTGGAGGTCCATTCTTTCCAGTCAAGGCTCGATCTATAGTCCGGATGACTAGGGTCCTAATACAGGGTATGCAACAACAACCACACGTGATAAAGATAGCAATTTAAATAGACAGTCCTAGAGCCGACTGTCCCAGAAACGCTCCCCACTTGCCAGAGATCTTATTTAGCCAGTAGAAAATGATGCCAGTTATTGTCCCCCTCCCTTCTTACCTTTTAATGCCCTGTTGGAGACCTCGGCGACAGGGTATGGACCATGCCACCGTTTTCCGTTCCAGGTGAGCTTCCCTGGGCCTCGGAGGAACACTTCCACTCCTACCTTGATGGTGTCCGACCCCTGCGGCTGCTCAGTTAGATTATTGAACTCGCACAGTTATCAATTTTACCATATTTCTAAAAACTCTCATATACTCTGTTACTCAACACACAAATGTCTGAGTTTTGGTAACTCGAAATTGGAAGTGCTCCATGGCTCCCTAGTACACAGAGAGGATCAAATGTGGGACGGTCGCCTTTCAAAACCTGACCTTCGCGTGGGAGATTTCTCCTCTTAACAACCAGTCTAAGGTAGGCGCCGTCATTATCCCTGTGTACTACGGTGTCCGCAACACTTTTCTCCTCATTCCTGAGACTTTTATGCCCATTGTGGGCGGCGGGTACCCTCACTCAGAAGACTTTTCCACGGGCGGAGAATCTTCCTAAAAACAGATAAGAGTTAGTACTTACCAGTCACGATTCTGCACCGGGAATGATCTCTCCCAGGGTAATTTGGGGTTGGTGAGGATCCGTCAGCAGACAAGATCTAACTCAGTGATTTAACTATCTAGTGGAAGTCTTTGATATAACAGGCACTTCCTGACCTTAGTCGAGCTTGCGGCCGCAAGTTGTCTGCCGTCGGACCCGCCAGCCTGTGTTGTCTCTCCCTCCCCACGTCGGGGTCACCAAATGTTGGGCTTGAAATTCTGCCCTGTGTTCGTTTAGGAAGAGAGACAACTTACACCGGAATATTACAAAACGTGGCTTTATTGCAGAATTCGTAACTGGCACAGTGAATCGACGGAGTCGCTGGAGAAGGCGCGTTCCGACTTCCCCTTACAATCTGCTCTTATTTATACCCCTTTTCCCCCCAGCACAACCCCGCTACATATTAGGTAATATCGGGCACTTGTGTCCATCTTATTGGCCCGCAGCCATATGCTCACGAGTTACCTGTTTCTTTTGTTTACTGAATCGCGTGACACTAGTAGTTTCGATGTAGCGGGGTCCCCAGTTTCGCTCCTCCCTCCCTCGCATCCCGGTGTGTTACGTGAGCCACTCCTGACCTGTAATGGCAGTCTCGAATTAACCCCAACAGTAGCTACCTGTCTCCTACTCCATAATGGTGCTATGTAGGGTTGAACTTGCATGAGAAGAAGGCACCAATATGTGTCTTCTCATCCATTCCTCACTGGGAGAGGATGGCCCTGGTGACCACATTAGACATGTCCACCTCTACCACTAGAAGTCTTCAGGGGTTTGGATGGCAGAGAATGGGAGTGAAAGTGAAGCATCTCTTAAGCTCCTCAAAAGTGTGGTCCGCTATAACAAGCCAAGTTATTCGTGTGGTTGGTGACTTGGTGAGGGAGGTGTGAGGAATGGCACTTTGGCTGTAGATTCTGATGAAATGACAATAGAAGTACGAAAAACCCAAGAAACACTGTAGCTGTTTGAGTGTGCGCAGTCGGGGCTAAGCAACAACAGCATGCACTTTCCCTGAGTCCATGGTTATACCTTGGGGTGAAAGGACATAACCCAGGAAGAAGGTGACTGGGTATGGAACTAGCATTTTTCCAACTTGCAATATAGTTGGTTTTCAAGGAGTTGCTGAAGGACTGAATGCATGTGACAGACATAGCCTGGGGGTGGGGGGGGGGGGGTTCCTGGAGAACACGAGAATGTTGCTGGGGTTGAAGAACACATGCCAGGGTAGTATGACTTGGAGGACCTCACCAAAAAGTCTTGGAAAATGGCTGAACTGTTGGAAAGTCCAAAAGGCATCACCAAGTATTCAAAGTGAACAGTGGGTGTTACGAACACCGTCTTTCACTTACCCCCCTGGCGGATATGGATCAGGTTGTACACACACTGTTGATCCAGTTTGTTGAAGACCTGGGCCCTGCGGAGTATTTTGAATGCGCTATCCATCAAGGGAAGAGGTGATTTTGTTGAGTCCACTGTAGTCAACGCTGGGACAAAGACCATCATCTTTCACTTTGACAAAGAAGAATCTTGTACCGACTAGGGACTGGGATGGGCAAATGTAGTCACTCATAGCTTGGTTCTCAGGAGGAGAGAGGGAGAACAGATAGCCTCAAAGAGGATGTCGATCGTTGAGTCTTCTGGTCTGTGAGGTGTCAAGGTGCTGCCTTGCCTTTTACTGAAGGTGGAGGCTATATCGTGATATTCCTTTGGGAGTTTGGTGAGATCGAGGGTTTCCTCTCTTACCGTGGATTTGCAAGATGAAGTCAACTGAGATTGCAGGAAGATGTGTCCCCAGCTCAGCAGTGCACCTGATGATCAGGCAAAGCAAAGGTCATGAGTGGAGAGCCAGGAGTGACCCAGGATAAGAGGAGAGTTGTGCAGGTCTATCAGAAGAAATTGGATGGACTCATGGTGCTCTCCAATGCTTATGTGCACAGGCTATGTGCACACTATGACTTTCCCAGATCCCAAGGGACACCCATGAATGGAAGCGGTGAGAGATAGGTTCAGTGGGGAGGCCAAGCTGCACACACAGAGTCCAATCCAGAAAATTGGCCGCTGTGCCGGAAACCACCAGAGCCTCCTGTGCGTGTCGAGCAGATGGAGTGCAGAGGAGAATTGAGAGAGAGCGAGACGGGCTATGGTGCTGGAGCAAGGAGTTGGGGAGAGATAACGGAGAGGAGGTCCCTTGTTTTTATCTGGAGGTGTCATTTTCCCAGTGGCAGTGGCCATTTAATATATTGGTGGCTGGCTGCTCTGCCTTAGGCACACAAGCTGTTGCTTCACCAACACTCACGCTCTCCACTGCAAGGGTGCTGGTGATGATCTGGTGGGTTGCTCCATAAGACACTTATCAATACAGAGAGCCAGCGTGATCAGGCTTTCGAGGTCAGTGGCCATTGCCCGGGTACACAGTTCAGAAGTGTAATGTGCACAGGGACGTGAAATTGCAGCAGCAAGTCGGAGGTCCTTTGTAGCACTCGGGCACAGGAGGGAGGAGGTTGACTGCTGTGGACTGAGGCTGGAGCTGCTGAATCGAGACAGAGAGCTGGATGAAAGTGATGGACAGACGGTCAATGGTTTCCTGCTGTTCCTGGATCATGTGCTCGTGTCGGCGGTCGGCTCCTTTTATGTGAACACACCCTGCTGGGTCAATCATTGGCTCACTCATCCTGTCAAGGAAATGTAAAGGAGGCTTGACACAAAAGCAGAGCAGCTGAGATGATTCAGTGGTGAATGATAACTTTGATAATAGACTGCAAAACCACAAGCCACAAGGGGCCACAAAACAAGAGAGCAAAGAAACCCACCACTAAGGATCATTTTCTTATCAAGGTGTGCACGCACATTATAACTCTGGTATCTGTCTTCTTCAGATAGCCATGAAATACAGGAAAACCATAGGAGTTTGTTGAAAGAAAAGACATCAAACTACCCCTTCCCCGTGCATGATAAAGCAAAAGAATCAAAACTCACAAACCCCAAACTCCCTACCTCCTTCCTCGCACAAAAAAAAACTAACAAATCACCCACACGGAAAACAGCAGCTGGAACATCAAGCCCCAAACCCCAACCACCCCCGGCACAAAAACTAACAGATCACCAACCCGAAAAATGGCAGGTCGAACATCAAAAAACCCCAGACACCTCCCTCACAAAAAAAACACAGCAGCAATAACATCACCCCGACCCTCTCTCTCTAACACAAAAAAACTAACAGATCGTCCACACAAAAAAACACCAACAAGAACATCAGACCCTAAATCCTCAACTCCTCCGCCACACAAGAAGTAATATATAACACAGCAGGCAACAAGGTAAACTTCAGAGAATACTTACACAACGCTGGAAGAACTCAGCAGGTCGGGCAGCATCCGTGAGAAAAGAGTAGCCAACATTTCGGGCTGAGACCCTTCATCAGGAATGGGGGAGGAAGAGAGGGCCGAAGCCCAGTAATAGAAATAGGGGAGGGGGAAGGGCTAGAGGCGCCAGGTGGAGAACCAATCAGAGGAAAGATAAAGGGGGGAGGGGATAAGCATGAAAGAACTGCAGAGATAAAGAAGCAGAAAGTTGAAAGAGTAGAGAGGCAGAGAGGGACCTGGGATAGGGGGAGAGGGAGGGAATTACCGGAAATTGGATAATTCAATGTTCATACCACCAGGCTGGAGGCTACCCAGACAGTAGATGAGGTGTTGCTCCTCCAACCTGAGTTTGGCCTCATCATGGCAGTAGAGGAGGCCATGTATGGACATATCTAGATACGAATGAGAGGCAGACTCAGGCAAGGTAAACTTCAGGCAAGGAGAACAAAAGCCAGGAGCAACTGGTTGAGGATGGCTGGTTCAATGAGTGAACAAGGACTGTGGGTGAGAACTGGGGTTAAATAGGATGCAGGTGATGAGTCTAGAAGCAGGCCTGACTGCTTTCTGACAGAAAGGCCAATGTTATTTCTCAAACAGCCAATCCAGAAATTAATAACTGGTCATTGTGTTGCTCATGAACATTGCAAAACAAATACTCGCTGCCACGTTTTCCTATATGTTAACAGTGAGTTCATTTCAAACGGTAATTTGCTTGTTGTGAAACATGTTGGTGTAGCTGGAGAATATTCAGTATAAGCTTTTGCTTTATTTTTCTGAAAATTGCAATTTTCCCATGCATGAATAATATTGGTAATGTTACATTTTTCCCTATCTTCTCTTATTGCAAAGGAAGTAGTTCCAGTAATACTTTAAATAGTAGTGAAAACTCTGCAGCTTGAGTATAAGACATTGTGAGTGCATTTCATCCTTGCTATTAATTCTTGCTATTAAGCCTACAGTCAACTGGCCTTTTTGGCTACTGCTTGTTCTCCAGAGAATGAAAAACATGAAAACAGCCTTGCAGGTTATGTCAAAATAAAAATCTCAAACACTGCTGAATGGAAACAATGGAAAGAGAAAGGGAATTAAAAAATAATAAGAGGCAGTTGCATATGACCAATTTTAGTTTATTTGTTTGGATTGTCTCAGTTAAATTTCTCATCAATGGAAGGTTATTGTTTGAAAATGAAGGATAAACCAATGGGGATGGTTCGTATTGCAAACCATCTATTTAAAAAAAGGAAAGAAAGGATGTAAATTAATCAGACAATGCGAATGTTGATGTTAAAACACCGAAAAGTTCAGAAAGGATATTAAACCGAGAGAAGTAAGGAACCCTGGAGAGTTAAGATTCTGAGAGCAGTTTGAGGTCTTGACAAATGGTGGATTTGACCAAGCTTGACATCTGCTATTATTGGAGTATTTTACACTCTCCACTAGAATGTATGGTCACAGCTGGAGACAGCAACTAGGTAATTATCAGGTTGCCCTCAAAAATGTAACTCCTCTGGAGGGATTGGAAGGAAAGTGGTTTCTTATCCGACGTCCCCAGAGACTGAGAAAATTGGGAAGGGAGGTGGGTGGAACAATGCAGTAGTTAGGCCTTGGAGGGAAAGGGAGAGTTAAAGAAAGTTAAGCATCCACAGCTCTATTCCAATTAAATTTGGTTTTCAGGATTACAAGAGAGTCACATCTGGACAAGCATGAGTTACTGATTACCAGTGATGAAAGATCAGTTTAACTCAAGAAGATCTGAAGAGGCAGGGGCCAAGACGAGGGGCAAATCATCCTGTCTGGAATGACTTTAAATCTTGGAGTGATTCACATCTTTCCTAAGCCAAAGGATAGCGCTAACTGAAAGACACTGTCTGAACTAAAATCACTAGCTCACTGGCATTCTGGGGAAGGGGAAGAAGTTGTGAGAGTGGGTTTTAGTGAAGCTTTGCAGTCAGGGTGTGAGGGAGAGATTTAGAGTGAACAATTCATTTTGTGAATACACAAGATTAAAAGAAGTTTCCTCTTCAGTTCTCTTCCAGCTGTAATGCCCTTTTCCACCGAGTCACCCTTCCAGTGTATTCATAACCACATTGTTTTACAGTAACAGCCTGGTTCCTATCTGAGCTTAACCTCCCTAGTTAAACTAAGCCCCTAATAATTTCTGAAGTGCTTCCTTACTTTGTTCTCAAAGAACAATTTAAAATTATTAATGGTGTAATTCCTCATTGGATGGATACAGTTCCTCTTTGGCTATTCCTTCAAAGCCCTTTATGACTTTGAATCCCTCCCATTAAATCTCACACTTATTTTTCCCCTCTGAGTTGCACATTCATGAATTCTCTAATCTTTCCCTCATCCTAGTGATGATTGTCATCACTCTCCTCACTGGACAGGTATAGTCTCTTTCTGTAGTGGCTTGACATAAAGAAGTGGATCTTCTCCAGAAAATAAAACAATACTTCTACTTGGAAATGCCGCCTTTTACCAGCTTAACAGGGTTAAAAAAGAACTCCTGAACTCAGACAGGAGCTTCCCCTTCCACTGTGCTGATCACTAATCCTGAGCCTCCTACAATGAGGTCCAGGTCTTCTCCTGGACTCCGATGAGAGTTAAGCAAACCTCGGCAAAGATCTCAGGACATTGATTGGGTAAGCTGTCTGTTGAACACACTTATGACGTTGAGTTCTCACTGCTCTATCTTTCTCTTTTGAACAAGAGAAAGTAAAGGAAACTTGTCCAAAAGTAGTACTACCTTGTTTGGGAAACATTGTGGTTTCCAGACCAGAAACATGCAATTACATATCAAGTAATCTGCTTGAAAAGTGTTGAGTTAACCTAGTGACAATTCAGCTGCCCATTGATTTCAGTGGCAAAATTCTGAATAAAGGGAACCACAAGACTTTATTTGACTTAACTGAGTGGATATGAATATACTTAATTGCACTCCAGTTTTTTTTAATGCTTGTATTGGAACAAAATACTTGATTCTATGCAATGTGATTCTATGACTCTGTGGACTTCATTGAAATATATTATATAACATCTTGTAGTATTTTAAATGGTTTTGATTGTTTTTGACTGTGTGAATGTCCAACTGCATTCTGAGTCATCTGGCATCAGTGGTAGCCCTGTTAACTGGGCCTGGGGCAAGGTCTCACTAGCTGTTAGGATACTTTTGAAGCCAGGTGTTGCCATGTTTGCTCAGAGGGCTCCTACACTATGCTGGGCCTCACCAACCGCTGAGAACTAGATTTTCAGCAGATTGAGTAAAAGCAAGTATCAAAGACAGGTGGCTGGCATTGTTATCAGCGGACAACACGCCTCAATAATTCAAGTGACACCCAACCACTGCTTGATAGAATTTTAACACACATTTTTTCTCGTGCTCCCTATCTTTTATTTATAGAACTATATTTTCTTCAACAATCATTAAATAGAACTTCAGAGTATTTTCATATTCCCTAAAAAATTAACTTCTATCCAGTTAATTGGTTTGAAGCCTTGATGATATTTGAGTCTCTTTTTAACTGTATGAATCACAAAATATTGTGATATTGCATATGTTATTTCTGCATATAAAGAATTAGCCCGAAACATTTCATGACTGCTTCAGCTTCGGTTCTACTCCAGATGGCATATGGGTCTGTGCCAGTTAACGTACTTTTTGAGAGCACTACTACTGGTACTGTTGCTAGTAATAACTAACTGTCTTATTAATAACTGGCAAGAATGGCACAGTCTACCAATAGACCACATACTGAGATCTTATAGTCTCATTCACATCATATTTTACTCAATTACTGCCCATTACAACTGCTGGCATTTAGGACAGCACTGAAGGTCCTCCATCTCTCTCTGTCCTTGGCCCTCTTCTCTATTGTGCCCCAGGTGTGGATCAGGGTCCTCATTTCTGCCTCTACCGTACGGCACTAACTTGCCTTTGGTCTCCCGCATTTCCTCCACTCCTCAGGGCAGCTATGCACAGGGACAACAGCAGGAATGTGATGCTGAGGCTTTATGAAGCACTGGTGAACCTCACCTTGAGTATTATGAACAGTTTTAAGCTCCTCATCTAAGAAAAGACCTGCCGGCATTGGAGACAGTTCAAAGGAGATTCACAAGGATGTTTCCAAGAATGAAAGGGTTATCATATGACAAACGTTTGATGGTTCTAAGTCTGTACACACTGGAATTTAGAAGGATGAGGGGGGAGTCTCATTGAAACCTTTTGAATGTTGAAAGGCCTAGACAGAGTAGATGAGGAAAGGATGGGGGAGTCTAGGACAAGAGGGCACAGCCTCAGGATAGAGGACTATCCATTTAAAACAGAGATGCAGATTAATTTCTTTAGCCAAAGAGTGGTGAGTTTGTGGAATTTATTACCACAGGCAGCTGTGGTGGCCAGGTCATTGGGTGTATTTGAGACGGAGTTTGATAGGTTCTTGATTGAACATGCCATCAAAGGTTATGGGGAGAAGGCCGGGGACTGGGGATGAAGAGGCAAAAATTCTGCTCCTAGGTCTTATGGCCTTATGGGTAGAGACTGAGGAATACCGTCAGACACAAATGTAGAAGGATTCTTCATTGCTGTTTCTGTAACAGATTTGTTTGACCACAGGGTTTTTAGCCGTGAGCTGAAGCATCGAACCTGGAGGACTGGTGCATCACTCTTGGTCTGGCCTCCAACTTTGACCTGTTTGGCATGGGTGGCCTTATCAAGAGCCAAAGCACAAGGCCCTGACTCCAGCCAGCATAGCAGTCTGGGTCATTGAGACACACGAGCCCCCAAACCGTGACAAGGTTATGGTCCTTTTGGAGGCACGTCATATTTATTTACATAAATGTAATTTGTTCAGCTGTGCAAAGCCAAAATAAACATCCAAAGTGTACCTGATACACTGTTCATTGGAGTTGACTAATTGCAAAACCTCTGGTCAGATATATTCTAATTCCTAAAATCTCAGTACATGAGCAATTTTGCAGCTTCAGGTGGGAACATCCACCATTCCTGATCATCCTTCAATAAACCTCTGCTCTCTGATCTGAAGGGACAGGATGAGGCAGCAGAAGGCATAGTACTGAGGGGAAGGGGAAAGATCTGTCGTTGAAAAGGGAGGCCGAAAGAAACTGGTAAGATTGGATAATTAAATCAATTTGTATTCTTTATTTGCAAAGCTGGACTCGTGACCTCACAATTGACCTCAATGATTTTGCACTGCACTTTCTGTATAGCTGTTGCACTTTATTCTGTATTCTTGTTTTACCTCCTACTATTGCAAAGCACTGTGTACTGATTTGATCTGCATGAACAGTATGCAAGACAAGCAACTCACGGTAGCTCAACACATGTAACAATAATAAACTAATAATAATAAGCTAACAATAATGACTAATACTGAATATTAGAACGTTAGAATTAAAATCAATCTCTCCAAGGTGTATACATATATTAATAGGAACCTGGAGAACGAAACACTGCATGCGCTGGGAAGAGTCCCAAACCTTAAATATTAGCCTTCTTTCTTTCCACAGATGCTGCCTGACCTGCAAAGCTTTTTCAGTATTTTCACTGCTTATAACCATAGGACTCTGCCTGGTTCTCCGCAAAAAAGGGCACTATGAGTAAATGTGCCACCCTTGACGGAACCTGCTAACTCCACAAAGTTCAGGGACTGAGTCTGGTTGAACTAGTAGGTTGAGGGATCAGAGGTGACATTGACAAAGAGGCCAGGAAAGATTTTGAACAAGAGGCCTGAGCCAGGGTTTGTGAGGGTTTAAGTGGAAGATTGGCTACCAGGGATGTAATAATGGCAGTTGAGGAGTGTCAGATTGGATTGTAGATGGTTGGCAATCTGGGGTGGCAGGAGGAGATTGTTGTCTGAGTGGGGGAGGAGCTGTGGTAAATTGGTGGTCAAAGGGATCAGATAACATTTGCTATTGTTCTGAGGAACAGAAGGGGGAGGCCTGAAGAAGAGTAGAATTTGTTGAGTAGTAGATTCTACTCAAAGAGGCCTCTTCTGAGCTGGATTTCCAAATTAGATTCCACTGTCAAGGCCTCATGGGCAACAGGCCAGTTAATGAGTACCAGCCAATCATCACCAGCCATATTTGGGTGAAAATACTGGAAGCAGCAATTAGGCATGCATTGAACACTGTTCGACATTGTTGCACAGATTCTGCTCCTCTGTGTTTTTAGTGCACCAAGCAATGGAAGAACCAGAAGGCAATGTACAGACTTTTGTAATTTGCAGCAATTCCTTGATTTCCCATTCTATGTTAGTTTTCATTGCAAATGGATCATTTAGCAAAGTAAAACATAGAGCTGTGCCATCCAGTTTGGATGCAAATGTGTCAATTGGTGGCCATTAAATATTGTTTCAATTGAATTGCATTTAATAGTATTAAATTCTTTGAAAAGTAATAATGTAACAGAATGTTGCGGCTTAATTTTCCATCTAAGCCAATCTTAAATGCCTGTTCTTAATGTGAGTGATAAAATACATATAAATGAGCTTGAAATGACTACCTTTCTCTTCTAAAATTTGAGTTAGTTATATTTTGATAAATGTACACCACAAATTATTGTAAATATTGATCCTTAATGTGAAGAGCCAAAATTCTGAATTAAGAAGCAGTTATCAAGTTTATGAGTTCTGCTTTTGTTTGAAGTTTCTGTCACTGTGAGGCAATGAAATTTGTTGACGTGCCTTGCACTGGAAGTTCCTCGTGTTCTAATTTTATTCTGGCAGCCCACAGAATGATGGAATCTTGTAACCCTGTGATGACTTCTACGATTAGGTGAAAGAGAGCTTGGGAGTTTTAGAGAGGTTCTGCTGTAAAGAAAGCAGAAAACAATAGCTAGCTGTCTCAGGTCACTGATATAAACCTTTGATCAGACAAATGAATCTTGCAGGCATTTCTTATAGAGAGGAGATTGCTTATCGATCTATATCAAAATATTCATGCTAATCCTGGGCAGTGGAGAGTATTTTCAAGCAGAGTTAATAATCTGATTGCTGTCCTGTCTAGTGCAATTCACTGAACTCGGAGCTCTAATCAGTCTGGGGTCTTGCAGTCAAATGTATTTTGCTGTTTAAATTTGGACTGGCGACAGTGATTGAAGATGCCTTGTAAAGGTGTTGACAAATCAAATTGTTTGTTCCAGCAGTGTTTTGCTAGAGATCAAGTCTAAAGTAATATGCAGTGAATTTGTTCATTACAAGTGGGGTAAAAGGAGTGATAAAATTCACCTGAATCATTATTGAAGACATGGTACTGATCAAAGATATGTTGTGCCCTTAGAAAATGGTATTTGCTGTTTAGGCCCTTTTGACTGCTTTAATTTATGTATGTAAGTTTGTGTGTATGTGTACCCTATAACAGTTGTTTCTCAAATAAAGCGAAAAAGATGATTTATATGCCAGATAAGATATGAATTTGTTTATTAGAGCAGAGGCCATTTTTCCCAAACATCTGTGTGTCTTAGACAATTATACTAACAAGTAAATACCAGGATACAAGGTTAGGTAAATACTTAAAGCATTATATTAGCAAATTTTAACATAGTCACAATGTCAATTAATTTGTCTGAATCATAATGTTTACAGCAGTGGGCTCTAAGTACAATGATTATGAGCAAGAAATTTCATGCATAAAATAATTACAAAAGGGAACATCAGATTCCCCTCAATGTGCAAATGTCCATGAACAAAGGTTGCCAGATAGGCAGAAGAGATGTTAATTTATCTGCTATACGCATTGATATTACTGCTGCAACCTTTCAGAAGTGTTAAAAGTGTCTAGGCCCTATGGAGAGGAACAAGGCCACCTTCAACTTTACTTCATTAAGGGCCAATCTTAACCTGAACAGCTGTCGGAGATTCCATTACTGAAAAAAGCAGTGAGATTCTGATGTACCTGATAACATGAATAAGGCCTTTTTTCTTATTTTCTTGGGAAAAGGTTCAAGTACACTTCTTCGTGTGTGTCCAACTCCAATGCTTCAATGACCCACCAACTCTTGAAGATGCCTAGTGCCTATTGTCATCACTGTAATCTGTTTGCAAATCAGACATACCAATTGAAATTGCCAGTTACCCTGCAAACCAGAATTTCAGAAGATCCTCCCATGGATGTGTATCAACTTATAAATTTGCTCTATGGAAGTTACATCTGGCTTTGTTTGTCATCAGGGAAGATCCCAGAAATATGATATATTTCATTGTAATGTGCATAAGGTAATCTTTCACACACAATTTCCCTCAAAACTGGCATTGTTTCCCTCTGTAGTATCTTCTAGGTGATATTTTCAGGTGTAAAAGTATTTCCAGGCCTACATTTCATTAAAAATATTATTTATGAAACTGATCCAATGGCATTAGTTCTAGTTTTTTTTAAAACTGCTTTCATTAAGGGGTGGTATGGGGACCAGGGTATATTCAGTTTTGCAAATACAATAATCCTATTTGTTCGAAAACCCTGGACATTCTTGCATTCATTCAGCTGAATCCAGCACGCCAAATGATTGTCAAATGTAGCCAGAGGGTTTGAACACTTGGCTGTGGATGCAGTGATTACTCATTGCCCAAAACTGCTAACTCCACAAGAAAGAAATCTCAGCTTTCTGTTCTTCACAATAAATGATAATCTAATTTATCCAGCCACAGAGTTCAGAAACATAATTTCTTTCTTATCATTTAAAATGGAACAGAAAATAAACTGAGTATAATTTCAAATCTGCAAGTGCTGTACATGTTTTTTAGAAACCAACTTAATTCAACACAATTGGGCAACCATGCTATTTGTTCTTATTGGGTTTAGGCCAATACTACTGGACTATATAGAAATTGATTAAATAGACTTGAGAGCAAAAGGCTGCTAGCAAGTCAACCTGACAACTGGTCTGCTTGGGATGAACCCATACAGCCTGGAGTGAACATACTCCTGAACCTAACTGTTTGTTTCCAATGATAGCTGCACATCCAAAATACCTACCATCCAAATCTCTCCAGGCACTCTGCCAAGTTTGCTGAGATCTTTTTTTTAGTTGTTATTTCAGATATCCAACATCTGTAGTTTTATTTTGCTCATTACTTGGAGAGATCCATGTCCTAAGAGAATTTCAGGAATGTACATATAATTTCTGAGTAATTCCCATTTTTTTTCCATTTTAAAAAGAATTCCAGTTTAGTATATACACACACTGAACTGGATTTCTTTATGTGTATATATATATATATATCTATAGGTGTGTGTGTGTGTGTGTGTGTGTGTGTGTGTGTGTGTGTGTGTGTGTGTGTGTGTGTGTGTGTGTGTGTGTGTGTGTGTGTGTGTGTGTGTGTGTGTGTGTGTGTGTGTGTGTGTGTATACACACACACATATTTCCTACACAATACTATTACATAGAGTGCTATGTCTATACAGTATATACATACATACATTTCCTATGTAAACTGTAGATAACAGTTTATACTGGAGAGGTTAACCTCAGTCTCCATAGTACAGCATAAGAACAAGTCCTTCGGCCCATGTCTGCACCAACCTTGATGCAAGCCAAACTTATCCATGCATATGGGCTGTAACCCTTTATTCCCAGTCTGTTCATGCAAATGTCTAAACGTTTCTTAAATATTGTGTTGTATCTACTTCTATATTGACTGACTGCATGGAAACACCAATGCCTTGAAGCAAAACTCCTACATAAAGTAGTAGATATCTCCCAGTCCATCACAGATCAGGTTCTCCCCACCATTGAGCGTATCTACATAGAGCATTGTTGCAGGAAAGCAGCATCCATCATCAGGGATGCCCACCACCCAGGTCATGCACTCTTCTTCTTGATACCGTAAAGAAGAAGGCACAGGAGCCCCAGGACTCACACTACCGGGTTCAGGAACAGTTATTACCCCTCAACCATCAGGCTCTTGAACCAGAGGGGATAACTCAATTTCACCTGCCTCGTCACTGAACTGTTCGCGCAAACTATGGACTCACTTTCAAGCCCTCTTCATCTCATGTTCTCGATTTTTATTGCTTATTTATTTAATATTTGTTTCTTTCATTTTGTAGTTTCACAGGTTATTGTCTTTTCCATGCTGGTTGTCCACCCTGTTGGTGCAGTCTTACATTGGTTATTATGGTTATTGGATTTATTCAGTGTGCCCACAGGAAAATGAATCTCAGGGTTATATGTGGTGACATATAATGTACCGTACTTAGAAAATAAAAGTTACTTTGAACTTTTAACTTTACAGCTTGTCCTGGCAGAACATTCCAGTCACACTGCACCTTGTATAAAATAAAACATCTCTTTTAAATCTCTTCCCCATCCCCACACCTTCAAGGAATGAACTCTAGTATTTGATATTTCCACCCCAAGAGTCCGCCTATCCTAACTATGCCTCTCATGATTTCAAATACTTCCATAAGATTCCCTCTCTTGTAAAGACGTACCATAGATAAAATATTACCTGGATGTCTCACAGTTTGGTATGACAAACTGAGACCTCAAGAAATTGCAGAGATTTTGCAAATGCAGACCAGTTCATTATACAAACAAACTTCTCTATTGACTCCATCTACAACTCTTGCCACCTCAGGAAATTATCTACCTAATCATGAGCCCCTACCCCCCCCCCCCCTTGGTTATTGTTACCTCTCCCCTCTTGCATTGGGTAGAAGATATGAAAGTTTGAGAGCACATGTCACCAGACTCAAGGACAGCTTGTATCCCCGTTATCAGACTTGAATGGATCCCTCCTACAATAATAGATGTACTCTTGAACTTCTAACCTACCTAGCAGTGACCCTTGCACAGTATTTATCTGCCAGCACAGCACTTTCCCAGTAACTGCATTCTGTTTCCTTTTTACTATCTCGATGTAATTATGTATGGCATGATCTAATTGGCTATCACACAAAACAAAAGCTTTTCACTGTATCAAGGCACATGTGACAATAATAAACCAATACCATGTGGAAAATGAATCTCTAGCTTACGTTTATATGACAGCTGTTATGTACATTTTAAGAAGAAATCCGAAGAATTAAAATGTAAACTTTGGACTCATTTTCCACTACTCGACTTTGCTTTTCCAGTTTATATTATTGATTTTCTGTTAACTTTTTCTTCTTCTTCCCCCTGCTTCCCTGAAATGCTGGCTGCCTTCAGGATTTAATGCAATTGTTCACCAAACCACAATTTCTTTTTCATGCAATGAGCCCAAAGTTTCTGAAAAGAATCACAGGATAGCAATTGGGAGCAGTGGCCTTAACTTCAGTTCAGTTGAGAAGGCTGATCTTATATTCCTGGCACATACATGAGTAAGGACAATGTGGAAGCTCGGTGGAAAAATCTGGAAATTTCTTCACACTGTTTCATCCTGCTCTTTTTGAATTGAAAAATGAAGATTTGTATTTACATTAATATCTTTCACAATTTTTCAATGTTTCAAAGTGTTTTTTGCACATGTTAAAGTACTATTAAAATTCAGCCACCATTGTAATGGAGTAAACGTCACAAACAATTTAAGCACACCTGATCCTTCATGCTTAGCACCCAAGAGGCGGAGTTGAATCTCATCTGTGGACAAGATTGCTACAACTCAGTAAAGACTGGTATCAGTTTGAATGGGGATGGATGGATATAGGCTGTCATCTTTAATAGACACAAGAGATTCTGCCGATCCTTTCTGATCCTGAAGAAGGGCCTTGGACAGAAATGTCAACTCATAAGGACATAAGAAATAGGGGCAGGAGTAGGCGAACTGGCCCATCAAGCCTGGTCTGCCATTCAAGTAGATCATGGCTGGTCTGACCATGGACTCTACTTTATTTCCCTCCATAGATGCAACCTGACAATCATGAGTTCCACCAGCAACTTATGTGTGTAACCATTTTCAGTTCCATTTATAACATATAGATTTGTTCTTAGTTTTACAGAAAATATTGGCTTTAAACAATATGAATATTCTATAGTCAAGTAACAAACACACAGTTCAGAATCAAAATTTGCGAAGTATTTCTATGCCAATTGGGAAATGGAAATCAGGGATTTTGCTGCCACCACTGGAAAGAGGGATTGATTGCAGCATCATATTTACATATAAACTTCCCTTTAGAATCAGTGTCAGAATCAGATTTATTATCCCTATCTTATATGATGTAAAATTTGTTTTGCAGCAGCAGTACAGTGCAAAAACATAAAATTACTAAATGAATTATAAAATAATAAATATAGAAATAATGAGGTGCACACATAAAATGTTGAGGAAATACAGTAGATGTTTCAAAGACCCTTCATCAGGATTGGAAAGGAAGGAGGGGAGGGACAAGCGAGTAGGTGATGAGTGAGTCCAGGTGAGTGGCAAGGTTGGCATGTGGAAGGGGGAGATGAAGAAAGCCAGAAGGTGATGGCCGGAAGGGGTAAAGGGCTGAAGAAGGAATCTTATGGAGAGAACAATTGACCATAGAAGAAAGGGAAGGAGGTGGGACACCAGAGGGGGATGATGGGCAGGTGAAGAGAAGAGAAGGGGTTAGAGAGTAACCATAATGAGGAATGGAAAATGAGAGAAGGGGAGGGGAGAAATTACTGGAAGTTAGAGAAATCAATGTTCATACCATCAAGTTGGAGGCTGCCCAGACATAATATGAGGTGTTGCTCCTCCAACCTGATTGTGGCCTCATTGTAGCAGTTGACAAGGGCATGGACCCAACTTCAGCATCTGCAGAATCTTGAGTGCATAATGGGGTAATGTTCATGGGTTATTCAGGCATTAGATGGCAGAGCGGAGAAAACTGAGTGTGGGTCATCAAGCTCCTATACATCCTCCTTGATGATAGTACTGAGAAGAGGGAATGTCCAGATAGTAAGGGTCTTAGTGATGGATGCCAACTTCTTGAGGCAATGCCTCTTGAAGATGCCCTCAGTGGTGAAGATGGTTGTGCCCATGATGGAGCTGGCTGAGTCTACAACCCTCTGAAGCCTCTTGCGATCTTGCTATACATTGGAATCTTCATACCAGGCTATTATGCAACCAGTCAAAATACTCTCTACTGAACATCTACAGAAATATGCAAGGGTCTCTGGCAAAGCACCAAACTCATCCTCAAACTCCTAACAAAGTAAAGCTGCTGGTAAAGGATTGGAGGGTTGCAGATGTTGTTCCCCTAGTTAAGAAAGGGAGTAGAGATAGCCCAGGAAATTATAGACCAGTGAGTCTTACCTCAGTGGTTGGTAAGTTGATGGAGAAGATCCTGAGAGGCAGGATTTATGAACATTTGGAGGTATAATATGATTAGGTATAGTCAGCATGGCCTTGTCAAGGGCAGGTCGCGCCTTATGACCCTGATTGAATTTTTTGAGGATGTGACTAGAAACATTGATGAAGGAAGAGCAGTAGATGTAGTGTATATGGATTTCAGCAAGGCATTTGATAAGGTACCCCATTCAAGGCTTATTGAGAAAGTAAGGAGGCATGGGATAAAAGGGGACATTGCTTTGTGGATCCAGAACTGGCTTTCCCACAAAAGGCAAAGAGTGGTTGTAGATGGGTCATATTCTGCATGGAGGTCAGTCACCAGTGGGGTGCCTCAGGGATTTGTTCTGGGACCCTTACTCTTCGTGATTTTCATAAATGAGGAAGTGGGGGGATGAGTTAGTAAGATTGCTGATGACACAAAGGTTGAAGGTGTTGTGGATAGTGTGGAGGGCTGTCAGAGGTTACAGCGGGACATTGATAGGATGCAGAACTGGGCTGAGAAGTGGTGCTTGGAGTTCAACCCAGATAAGTGTGAAGTGGTTCACCTTGGTAGGTCAAACATGATGGCAGAATGGTAAGACTCTTGGTAGTGTGGAGGATCAGAGGGATCTTGGGGTCTGAGTCCATAGGATGCTCAAAACAGCTGTGCAAGTTGACTCTGTGGTTAAGAAGGCGTACAGTGTATTGGCCTTCATTAATTGTGGAATTGAATTTAGGAACCAAGAGGTAATGTTGCAGCTATATAGAACCCTGGTCAGACCCCATTTGGAGTACTGTGCTCAGTTCTCATCACCTCACTACAGGAAGGATGTGGAAACTATAAAGGGTGTGGAGGAGATTTACAAGGATGTTACCTGGATTGGGGAACATGCCTTATGAGAATAGGTTGAGTGAATTCGGCCTTTTCTCCTTGGAGTGAAGGAGGATGAGAGGTGACCTGATAGAGGTGTATAAGATGAGGAGAGGCATTGATTGTGTGGATGGTCAGAGGCTTTCTCCCAGGGCTGTAATGGGAGTAGGTACAGAGGAGATGTCCGGGGTAAGTTTTTTACACAGAGAGTGATGAATGCATGGAAAGGGCTGTGGGCAACGGTGGTGGAGGCGGATATGGTAGGGTCTTTTATGAGTCTTTTGGATAGGTAGATGGAGCTTAGAAAAATAGAGGGTTATGGGCAACCCTAGTAATTTCTAAGGTAGGGACATGTTCGGCACAACTTTGTGTGCCGAAGGGCCAGTTTTGTGCTGTAGGTTTTCTGTTTCTATGTGTCGTCTTCATGGCTGCCTCAATGTGTTAAGCCCAGGACTGAGCCTCTGAAATGACGACACCTTGGGACTTGAAGCTGCTCACCCTTCCACTGTTTGCACCCTCAACGAACGCGGGAATGCGCTCTCCAACCTCGCCTTCCTGAAGTCCACAATCAATGCCTTGGTTAGCTGACATTCAGCGCAAGGTTGTTTTTGTGACACCACTCAGTGGCCAATCTGACTCACTCTTGTATGCCTCCTTGTCGCTATCTCATAGAGGAATTCACAATGGAATGGCTGATGCATAAATGTGCCAAATATGTGACAATCAGTAATGATGTTCATTTGATAGCAAGTATACACCTCTGTAATATTTATTGTTCCTTAATATCTCATTCATATGCAAAATCAAATTATAATAATTGTAACACTTGTCTTAAATTGTTGCCAGAAAAAGCTTGTTATTGTCAGTACTTATACAGTCACAAAGTATTTTGTACTTAAAATGGGTTCTGTTTATTTCCAGTGCATTATGATAGAGAGAACTTAGTTCTTGTCACACTTGGATTTACCTTCAGTCATTTGTGAGATTTAGATTTAAAATCACAGTAACAGACCGTTCCCAACCAACAAGCCCGCACTGCCCAATTATACCCATGTGACAAATTAACTTACTAACTCATGTGTCTTTAGAATGTCAGAGGAAACCCACACGGCACAGGGAAAAGGTACAGGATCCTTACATTCGGTGGTAGAATTGAACCCTCTATGCTACCATGCTGCCCCGAGTTTGAAACTATTCCTAGTTTTCTCCATTCATTCCCACCACAATTCCTCTGACTACTCTCTCCCTAAGAGGTAACGTGTTTCCAACCAAGCAGGGTAAACCCAGAGCTGGCAGCAGCATTTGACTATTTTTTATACTAATAGTTGCTGTGGTTCTTGATATTAATATCAGCTCCATATTTGTCATTTCTGTTTGGGTGGTTGCACAGATTGCTGCTGTTTGTGCTGCAGAACATTTTGTACCTCTGCACATGTACATTCCATCTTTAAGGGAACTGTCCTTCGAAACTTAAACTTGCTTGGATCAAGGTCTTCAGTTCATAAATAAACTTTGAATGGCTCTGCTTATGTCTCTTCAGCTTTCATAGTCAGTTGGAATCTTATTTTTAGCAACGATTCCCCATGTAAATAGAAATTATCTAAATTACAGCTACACTGTACTTGAGTAAACTCAGTGTTAAACACATACTGTTTACCAAAGAAAAACATTTTTCTGTTCAACATGCATGATCGTATAATTCTCATTATGAAATCATTTAAGAAGCAACATTAAGTGAGATTATTTCAATTATTTAAAAGTTGAAAAGAAAATTTGAATAACTGTCATTTCTTTAGAGCTGAGCACTGATTTCTGTTTAAAAGCAACTGCCCATATTATCCAACGTGTAGCTCTGAAATGATTTGCAAACATTGATAGCTACCGATGACATCAACTTAAAAAAAACTTCACAGCAGAGGCATAATAATGTATTTACGCGGCATGTCTTCATTCCTTTATTTTAAAAATGCAATGACTTCAAGCATTGAATATTACCTGTTACCTGGATTGAAGGTGTTGTCACTACAGCAGGTGATTCATCTTATTGAGAGGCTCATAAGACATATTTTATAAAAGAAAATAAACCAACGGTGAAATTAATTGCCTGCTGCCTGTGGAGAGATACCAGCTTTGGCTTGGAAACAAAACAGTAAAAGCAACAGCTGTAGTTTTATATATGCAATGACTTTTGGCTCCAGAATCTCATTTGAGAAGAAAACATATATTTATTACTTGCTCGATCAGGTAGTGTGCAAATTGCAATGCAGATGTGTTTTATCGATCACTATATCAAGTAGCAATAACTGCAAACTGAACTTAAATAATGTAGTTAATACCTTGTTGAAACTGACGCCTTGGCCCAGTCACAACAAGACCAAGGAATTGATTGTGGACCTGCAGATGGGGAAGATGAGGGAATACACATCAGTTCTCAGCGAAGGTTCAGCAGTGGAAAGGGTGAGCAGTTCCATGTTCCCAGGTGGCAGCATCTTTGAAGCTCTATCCTGGGCCCTACGTACTGAAGCAATTATGAAGAAGGCATGACCGTGGCTACACTTCATTAGGAGTTTGATGATATTTGATATGTCAGCAAAGATTCTGGCAAGATTTCTATAGATCTACCATGGAGAGCATTCTACTGATTGTATCACCATCTGTTATGGTGGGGCCACTGCACAGGATCAGAGAAAAAAACTACAGAGGATTGGAAACTCAGCCAGCTCCACAATCGGCACTAACTTCCACAACATCAAGGGCATCTTCAAAAGCTGTTGCTGCAAAAAGGTAGCATCATTGAGGACCCCCAACACCCAGGGCATGCTCTCTTCTTATTGCTACCATTGGATTGGGGGTACTGGAGCAGGAAGACACACCCAACATTTTAAGAACAGCTTTTTGCCCTCTGCTATCAGCTTTCTGAATGGACAATGAACACTACCTGACTATTGTTGCTCTCTTATTGCACTAATTATTTAATTAATTGTATGTACATATTTTTATTTTATTGTAATTTGCAGTATTTATTGTATTGCCCTTCACTGCTGCCACAAAACAACAAATAGCATGGCATATGTCAGTAATAATAAACCTGATTCTGATTCCAGAGATGCTGCTGTACTGGTGGCCTGTTGTTCAGGAGCACAGACTATAAATGCTGTGGATGTTCTTCTTCGCAAAAGGACGTCACTATTGTCATTTTTATTTTTGCATCATCTTCAGAAAGTGCAGCAACCCCAGAATCTGCAAAGTTGTGCTGACATTAAAGATATCTGCCTGTTTTTCTGTCTTATTCCGCCTGTTTGTTGGAAACAAAAAGGTATATACTTGAGTTATTGGAGCATACATTGAGTTACAACATATAATGCATCTGTCGAAGATAAAATGTCACTGTGTTGGACCAGATACATTCCCAAATTGTATGTAAATATGAAATCAGTAGATATTACAAAAAGGATAGCGTTCATGTTTTGAAGTGGTATGAAAATTCTGTCACTTTCTAGATAATGCACTGTGAGAGTTATGAATATTGGATACACTATTAGTAAAATGATTTTGTTTGGCTAGGCCAACATTTTTTATAATCTGTGCAGACAGATAAAGTAGTTTTGGCCTCCTTGTTGTGTTCCAAATTGCCACTTTTGGAATGATTAAAGCCATTTATTGTTTTATGAAAAATGAAGGTAATTCTCTAGACTTCAAGAGCAATAATTTACCCAAGACTGGCGGTTTGTACCTTAACACAGTTATATGATAGGGACAGATCGGCTTCACTACCTAATAAAAATAGTTTACTTTTACAGTATTAGACAAGTGTGTTAAATTCAATTTAATTGAGTAATGGCCTCTTTTGTCTGCTATTTTGTGAATCCTTTCAGTTGTCTTCTTCGTGGACAGCTTAAGGTTATAAAAACACCATTCATTCTTATTTTGGCATCTCTAACACAACACAGGAACTTGTCCAATCCTGATTAGTGCTAAGGAATTATTTTTTTCTTTGATGAAATTGGAACTCTTTCCTCCTCCCACCTCCAGCCCTCCCTGGCCCTTGTAGCTTCCTTTACCCATCCTGAAGTTCACTTTTTTATCTTTTGGTTCTTAAGGGCATTTAAGATTCCAAGATTAATTTTATTCAAATTTCAATGATAGACCTTACTGCTTTCAAATGAGTTTTAAAAAATTAAGGTAGCATGCTTACATAATTATCCTGTGCCTCGTTCCAATCTTTTATCCATACAATTTTCTTCTACTTAATTCCTTGTATTAATGCTTTGAAGAAGTTACTTCTCTTGTTCTACTTTGTGAGCAATAGACTTTACTAATAGTTGGACAAACTGCATCTTTCTGAGAATATATTTCCCAGTGTCTCCAAGGATAATATTGTAAGGATTAGCAATAATGCAGGGAACATTCTTTGTCTGATGAAGTACAGATTATATAATTAATAGAACAGTTAATTATTTTAATCTGCTGAACAAATAATGATTTCCCTATCACATGATTTAAATTTCATCCAGCAACAACCAATGGTTTCAGGTATATAATCAATTAAAATTGATTGATAATATAAAAAAATAGATAATAGCTGTTACAAAATTGTTCGTGATGTGGTGGATTATACTGCAGGCTATCTGGCAGCTCCTTAGAGAACTGTCAGCTTGGGTAAGCTTGTTCCAAGTTTGCATGGCTGCGAATTACAATATAGCAGATAGGAACATCTTGGAGCTTGGATGTCAATGCATACGACCTCCCTTCCTCCCACTGGACTCAGAACTAGTTCCAGAAGCAGAGAACTGACATGTGGAGGAGAGGGGTCAGAGTTCACGTTTGGCCAACTCAGCTCTGTGCCCGCACAATTTCTGTTATACAGGATTGCCAGCTTGGACTGTAAAGTTAAGTAGAGATAAATGATTTGCTTTTTGTACATATTAAAGGTGTTAATTAATTTCTATAACCTATAGCTGTTTTATTAAACAGAATTAGTTTTTAATTATAACCATATAACCAGATACCAATTAAAGCACGGAAACAGGCCATCTTGGCCCTTCTAGTCCATGTCGAATGCTTACTCTCACCTAGTCCCACTGGCCCGCACTCAGCCCATAACCCTCCATTCCTTCCTGTCCATATACCTATCCAATTTTTTTTCAAATGACAGTACCGAACCTGCCTCTGCCACTTCTACAGGAAGCTCGTTCCATACAGCTACCACTGTCTGAGTAAGGAAGTTCCCCCTTGTGTTACCCGTAAACTTTTGCCCCTTAACTCTCAACTCATGTCCTCTTGTTTGAATCTCCCCTACTCTCAATGGAAAAAGCCTATCCACGTCAACTCTATCTAACCCCCTCATAATTTTACTCTGCAGGACTCTGCAGAGAGTGGTGCAGACAGCCCAGCACATCTGTAGATGTGAACTATTCAGGACATTTACAAAAGCAGGTGTGTAAAAAGGGCCTGAAGGA
Source organism: Hemitrygon akajei (assembly GCF_048418815.1). NCBI lineage: Eukaryota > Metazoa > Chordata > Chondrichthyes > Myliobatiformes > Dasyatidae > Hemitrygon > Hemitrygon akajei. The sequence goes on from NC_133140.1 coordinate 44,516,028, forward strand.
TCATTGAGGACCCAAGTCACCCAAACCACTAACTGTTCCAACTGCTACCATCCAGGAAACGGTATCACAGCATAAAAGCCAGGACAACAGGCTCCAGGACTGCTTCTTCCACCAGGCCATCAGACTGATTAATTCTTGCTAATACAATTGTATTTCTATGTTATATTGGCTGTTTTGTATACTATTTATTATAAATTACTATAAATTACATATTGCACATGTAGAGGGAGATGTAACGTTAGGGTTTTTACTCCTCATGTATATGAAGGATGTAAGAAATAAAGTCAATTCAATCCAATTCAAAGAGATTACTGGATGGATGGGAGGGATCATTGACAATGCTAAGGCCTAGCGTATGCAACACTCCCGATAAGTATCTCTGATGGGTGGAAGAAGGATCCCGATGATCATCTCACAGTCCTCGCAATCGTTTGTAAGAACTTGTGGTCAAGTGCCTTGCAATTCCTATAATAGACGGTGACGCATCTAGTTGGTACACTCTTGATGGTGCTGCTGTAAAAATTGGTTAGAATGTTGGGAGGTGTGGTGGGGGGGGAGCTGGTGTTGGTAACCTCATTCGGCTCAATGTCCTCAGGAACGTTACTGTGATTTCTTGACCAAAGAGGTGATGTTGAGGGACTCTGTGAGATTGTCCATTGTGCACTCTCAGAAACTTGGTACTCCTAACTCTCTCTACGTTTGTGTGCAATGAGGAGTGGTCAGCCTAAACTTGAAGGCTGACGTCATTGCTGGCATCAGTGAACTTGATGATTTGGTTGGAACTGGATCTAACAGCGCAGTCATGCATCAGCAGTGTGAACAGCAGGGGCTGAGCACGCAGCCTTGGGGAGCACCAAGGCTCAGCATGATGGAGCTATAGGTCTTTCTGCAAGAAGTCCAGGAGCCAGCTAGGGGGGTGTTGAGACCCAACTAGGATAGCCTCTGAGGGATGATCATACTAAGTGCCAAACTGAAGTGCATCCTGGCGTATGAGGCACTATTTTCCGGGTGGGACAGGATGGAGTGGAGTGAAGAGGCTATGGCATCATCAGTGTACTAATCTGAGTGATATGCAGACTGGTAAAGGTCCAATGTAGCAGGAAGATAGTATTTAGTACAATCCATAACCGGCCGATTAAAGCACTTCATTATTGTTCAGAACAGTGCCGCTGGATGATAGTCATCGAGGCAGATTAATGTCGCCCTCTTGAGCACAAGAGGGGCCAACAGCTTCTTCAGAGATTCGGTCTGAAATATTATTAAGAGGCAGATATTTTCAAACACAATTGTTTAATCATTCATCCATATTTGCACATTAATGTTGCTCAATGCCATCCTAAGAATAATAGCATCTGTCAACACTGAGATCTACATGATCTTCCTCTCTTCAACAGCAGTTTGATCCCGTGCTAATGTTCTCACATAGTAGTCAAGAAGCTGTCAGTTCAAGCCCCATTCAGGGTCTTGAGCACTTAACCTTGGCTGACAGATTAATGGTGTACTCAGGTAGCTTTCAGATGAAAAACTAAACTAAGGCATTGTCTTTTCTGTAGGATATGACTAATCCCATAAGCCATTTCAAAGACCAACACTGGAATTATCCCCGTGTCTGCTCACTGTTTATCATTCAGTCAACTCCACCGAAACAAGTTGCCAAGAAATTCTCTCCAACCAGTAGCACTAAATAAAGTTGCACTATGTCGCTTAATTACTGATTTTAACTTGCTAATGTCCTATAGAGCATACTTATCAGTATTATTGCAGATGAATTTCTAAGCAATTAGCTGTTAATATATTTAGTTACTCCTTGTGGGATCGTTTGTTCATGAGTTGGTTCCCATGCCTCTATTATCAATTATTAATGTCTCTGTTCCAAAAGTAATGATGATGTGTAAACTGCTTTGGGACATCCTGAGAAAGTGAGAGAAGCTCTGTAAATTAGAGTTCTTTCTACTTTAATTTCATTTTAGCATATCCAAACGCTGCAAACATACAGGATTGGTGGGCACAGTGGTGTATTGGTAGAACTGTTGCTTCACTGTGCCTGACACCTGGGTTCAACCTTGTTGTCGGGTACTGTCTGTTTGGTGTGTGCGCATCTCCCTGAGCTCACGTGGATTTTCCCTGGGTGTTCAGTTTTCTTCCTGTGACCCTAGTATGTAGTCTAGCAATAGAAGATGTGCGTGGTCCTTGGAAAAAATGGGGCAAATCAACAAAATGGGATTAATATAGGATTAGTGTAAATGAGTAGTAAACACAAAGTACACTGCAGATGCTGTGGTCAAATCAAGACGTTCAAACAAGCTGGATGAACTCAGCAGGTCGGGCAGCATCCGTTGAAAGGAGCAGTCAACGTTTCGGGTCGAGACCCTTCGTCATCCTTTCAACGGATGCTGCCTGACCTGCTGAGTTCATCCAGCTTTTTTGTACGTAGTGTAAATGAGTGACTGACGGTCAGCATGGACTTTATGGGCCAAATGGCCTGTTTCTTTGTTGCATATTTTGTTTTCAGAACCACTTCTAAAAACAGAAATTTGAACAAAAATAGTTATTGTACTAATAACTCACTTTCTGTAGTGAGTCTTTACTCCTTTTAACACATGGATCTGAACAGTGGGTAAGTAATTTAAACTAATGGCAAGGGTTGAAACAAATGATCACGAGGATGTCTTTGACTTTCAGACACCTAACTGAAGCATCAGCTGAATACCAACCCCTGTAGTAAGGAAACAACCTCACTTTTGATTCTAGTGTTATCTCCCCTTCTGTTACCATTGTGGGGGTGTACGGAGTACACACTTTAACCCAGTTTGCCAGTTTGTATCTTAAGAACACCAATTTACAATTTAGAAGGAACAAATGCTACACCTGCCCCTATACCTCTTCCCTCACTACTATTCAGGACCCCAAACAGACCTTCCAGATGAGGCAACACTTCACCTGTGAGTCTGTTGGGGTCATCTACTGTGTCCGGTGCTCCCGATGTGGCTGCCCATGTATCGGTGAGACCCGATGTAGATTGGGAGACCGCTTCGCTGAACACCAATGCTCTGTCTGCCAGAAGAAGTGGGATCTCCCAGTGGCCACCCTTTTTAATTCCACTTCCCATTCCCATTCTGATATGTTGACCCATGACCTCCTCTACTGTCAAGATGAGGCCATACTCAGGTTGGAGGAACAACACATATTCCGTCTGGGTAGCCTCCAACCTGATGGCATGAACATTGATTTCTCAAACTTCTGGTAATGCCCCCTCCCTTCTCTATTCCCCATTCCCTTTGCCCTCTCTCACCTTAACTCCTTGCCTGCCCTTCGCATCTCTCCGGTGCTCCTTACCCCCCCCCCCCCTTTTCTTTCTTCCATGGCCTTCTGCCTTTTATTAGATTCCCCCTTCTCCAGCCCCGTATCTCTTTCACCAATCAACTTCCCAGCTCTTTGTTTCATCCTTCCCCCTCACAGTTTAACCTATCACCTTATGTTTCTCTCTTCCTTCCCCCAGCTTTTAAATCTACTCCTCATCTTATTTTTCTCCAGTCCTGCCGAAGGGTCTTGGCCCAAAACTTCGACTGTACTCTTTTCCAAAGTTGCTGCCTGGCCTGCTGAGTTCCTCCAGCATTTTGTGTGTGTGTGTTGTTTGGATTTCCAGCATCTGCAGATTTTCTCTTGTTTGTAAAGCATTGTACTTGTTTTCCAATGAGCTGGTAATACTAGGGTATTTCTAAAGATCATGTAAAAGGGGCACTTTAGTCACTTAAGTTTTCCCCTCTTATTCAGTACACTATGGCATACAACAAAAAAACCCAAACATATCATGAAGCTAAACCAAATATTTTAAAATGGTAAAAAAAATCAAACATGTATTATTTTGGAGAGATACATTTCTAGTATCCCTTTTGTGCAAACTATCTCTGCATGTAGAAATGGTGTTTCACAAGCTGACTCTTGTTAAAAATGGTCTTCAGCACAATAAAGAAAAAGAGATGTCTTAATGTAAAGGGGACACTATATGGTCACATGATGCCACTTTGCGGCAAACAAGGCAGGTGAGGAAACATTGAGACAACTGTTATATATTTTTAATCACTTTACAGTGACATACTATGCACCACAGGAAAGAAGATGACCATTTGTGTATCACACAGTTAAAATGTTCAGTCTTAACAGAAAATTAATGCACACTGAAGTCTAGGACCTATATTGTCCTGTAATCTAAAGAGTTTTGTTGCTGGTTCCTTTCAGCTACAGCTTCAATGATTTACATTGCAGTTAACTGTTGAGGCTGTGCTTTTACTGCTTTTAACTAATATAGCACCAGTCATTTAAAATGTTTATATGGTACAGTTACTATGGAATTTTGAGATAAAGGGACAGACATTTCATGCTCAATCACAATAAGTAGACCAAATGTAACCTCTTAGAATGCACTTCTCATTTCAATAAATAGACATAAATTCAGGGAGCTGGATCTAAATGAGGATTTGACTCCTATCTTTTGTCTTGGAGTTTTATGTCAGTGACTGAACTCAATTGCTGTGAAGTGCTGAATAAAATATTTATTTTTCTTCTCCCTTGCAATATGAATACAATATTAGTCCATATATATTCGTAAAAGATTTTAACGATTATAGACACTACAAAATAACAATATTTTCAGTGCAAGTCATTCATTTTCTTACAATAATGACAATCGAATACTTTGTACTATATTTACCAATAATGGTGTGCTTTAAATGCAAAGTACAAAATAATACTTTTAGCAGAGATGATTTTGCTAACATTCTTTATTTAAAAGTGCTCCCTGTCTTTTCAATGCAGTTAAGATGGTAAGTTATGAATGTTCAGTGTCCCTGTAATCAGTCATTTGACTCTGTTTCCAGATTGTAAGTAAGCAAGTTGTTTTAGTGTGAAAAATGGGTTAGTCCATTATGGGACAGTTGTACCTGGCAGATGGATGTGGATTCTTGTATATGTAAATAATCACAGTAAGCTATTACCACAGATGGTAAAGCATCATAAAATATGCTACATAAAACATAAGACTGCTGTATAATTTGACTACATAGAGGAAACTTTTGCACCTGTATTTAGATTATTGCTTCTGCAGCAAGTGGTCACTTTCTGACCGGCTTTAGTGGCTTAGGACTGGCTCACTGCTCAAAGTGTTTCTGGGGGAAGAAGAGAGGAGGTAACAATGAGTAAGGTTCATGATAAGGGCCAGTGTGCACACAAGCTGTGATCAAAAGCCCAGATTTATCACTAAGCAAGTTGGCCAAATAATAATTGTGCTCCTGCTCGAGTGAGACAGACCATTTTTATGATGGCGTAATCATCGTCTTTGTCCACAAAGCAGCCAGAAGGCAAAATGTAACTAAAGGGTGAGCACAGTGAGGATAGTGCTGAGAAGAATTCAGAAGATTATACTGATTTTGAAGCTTGCCCTGTGCCACAACTGATTACTACTAACCACATGCTCTGGAACACTGAGATTGTACTTCAGGAGTAGCACTCAGTTTAATGGTGATACTAGTTTGAAACTATGCATTTGAACTTGTTTTATAATTAATATCAGTACTAATCAGTATCAGTCTGTCCAAAGTCAACAAAGTCCCACTGCTATGTGCAAGGAGCTTGTATGTTCTCCCTGTGACCGCATGGGCTTCCTCCGTCTGCTCCTGTTTCCTATGGCAATCCAAATACATCCTGGTTGGTAGGTTAATTAGTTATTGTAAGTCGTCCTATGAATAAGCTTGGAATAAAGAGGTGGGTTGCTGGGCGACATAGCTTAAAGACACACTGTATCTCAATAATTTTTTTTAAAATTACCGACATGTTAAATTCCAAACATTAAGAGGCATCTACAAACGTTTGTAAGTTATCATTCACTGTAATAAGCATCTTCCAAATTATGAAAACCTTCATCTACTCCCTGTATGAGAAGCATGGCATTCTGCTTAGTCCATGTTCTGATTCATCCTGAGCAACACACACAAAATGCAGGAGGAACTCAGAAGGCCAGGCAGTCGTGATGAAGGGTCTCGTCCCAAAGCATCGACTGTATACTCTTTTCCAAACATGCTGCCTGACCTGCTGAGTTCCTCCAACATTTTGTGTGTGTTGCTTTGGATTTCCAGAATCTGCAGATTTTCCTGTGTAGCAGATTCATCGGGAGATGTTTTTGATATGATGATTCTTGAGTCATTTTCATGGGTTTTTTAATCCTTGTTTATGATAACACCAGAAAACTTCAGGGCTGCATATGCAATTCCTACCCTTACAGAGAATGTTTGGAGAGTCCAAAGGTTTATCCATTTTCATCAAATTTGACACTTTTATTGTGTTCTTTATGCTTATTGTGTTTTTTTCCAGAGTAATAATCATTTAATTTTCCTTTGCACTTGAATACTGAAGAATGGCAATGAACAATCTTGAATCATGAATATATTGAATTTAGAATCTGTGGAAATACAACCATTTACATACTTAAAAGTAAAGTACTCTTTCACTTACATTTGCTTTAGATCAACTAACCACTATTAACTTGAACTGTGTATATCAAACTTCAGGGTTTCTTAAGGTTCTTATAGCAGAGGATGGTAGTGGGGATAGGCTCCCAATGGTCTGCATCTCAAATAGCCTTTGACAACCAAGTCCAGCTCCTGGCCTTCACATGTGGCTTAGCTACTAACCGGACGAAGCCACTTCTATGACATGAGAAGGGACAAAAGCAGGTTACTGGCACTTTAGAATGAGTTGCCTCAAACAGATGGGGCTCTTCAGCCATGGTTGGCAGCTCATCTAGGAGAAGAAAAACTCTGATCTCAAGCCTCTGCTGCCTTACAGCTAAGCCCACTCATGGAGAAGGCTTTGGGAGCAAACCGCAAAGAATAATCTGGAGCTGGAGTCCCTAAGGCAGTCCTACATTGAGTTCACTGCTGACTGGCAACTCCAGCAATGCCACTGGTACCAAACTGTATCAGTCTCTGTCATTCCTTTGGATTCATCAGCGGCGTGGAGAGAGGGAGGCTGCTACATGGGCAAAAGCTTGCTCTCCATAGCCTACTGCCCTGGCTTGCACATCCTGTAGACAGCTGGGATGCAACGTCCATGGTCGACCCCAACATATATGAAACTTGCTGCATTATTCATAATTTGCAAGGATTAAAGACGCCATATTAGGATGAGTTATCATATGTAGGATTAGTTCATCAAAGTCCATTTATCCAGATGGTAAATTCCGTAATGATTTATTTAATAGCAGATCCACATGCAGGTTTGCCTTTTTATTGAAAATTAAGCTCACTTTTTTCACCTCAGCGGGCTGGCTTCTGACAATGTAAATCAGGAGTAGATTTAATAGATAGTCATTATTAAAGATCGCAGGAATGCATTCACGAAGGTATTTTATAAGAGCAGGAATTAAACTGACAGAGTACAATATTAATAAATAATTCTGTTGACATGTTTTAAGTAATGGATACCAGAAAATTTAAGATTTATTGAAAAATCACTATCTGTAAAAGCATATTTCCTTTGCACTGCTCTACTCTCCTCCCTATCAAAAGAGCCGCATTGCAGCCTTTATAACGAATGTTGGTTGAAATAGAATATTCACATGCAATGCTTGTGCTCAGATGGCAATGATAGCCCTTTCTTAAACCACACAGATAATTACATAACCTGTTAAGAACTTTTGTTTTAATGTTGTTATGCAGTGGTAACAGCAGGATGACAACTATACCTGTTTAAATAAAAAATTAATGTAAACATTGACTTTCACATTCTTCAGTCATTACTAAATACTTTCCACCCAAGGAACTACTTTGGGAATGCAGTTTCACTTGTTATCAACAGAGCAGATCATTTATGCACAGCAGATTCTCACGAAGAACCACGTGATAAAGCATTGCTGACCATTTGGTCCCTTTGAGTGGCAGATAACTATTGGCCAAGTCACCACCATGCCTCTCCTGCACTTCTTTGAAATGGCTACAATGAATATTGTCCATGCAATTGAAAAGGGACTTCACTTCACTTCACTTTAACAAACCAAACAAATGAGACACCCATTCAGATAAAGTGCTACCAAGGTCCAAGTTTTATTCCTTAAATTAATCTTAAATTTATAATATTTTGGATTGCAGACACACTTACTACAGAATAACCCACTGACGTATCTACCATAATAATAATATTGTGGCGACCCACTTCCTAGCGCACTCGAACCGGCTCACAAATAGCCAGCGCACAGGCACAAAGGCCAGGTCCGCAACAAAGGCAAAAAGCCTGCGGGGGTTTGTGAGTACATGTCCCTTAGAGCATCCGCGCCCGGGGAGGGCGGGATGAGGGAGGCTTTAAAGCAAGGCTGTGAAGTTCGAATAAAATTATCTTTGATTGCAGTTTACCGACTCTGTGTCGTTATTTTAGCACTGCGTGTAGCACACCGCTGCAATTGGTGACCCCGACGGTCCAAACGATTTTTGGACCGGAGATGACCAATGCCGCATCTGTTCATGCGGTTTTGTTGAAACTGCCAAACTTCTGGATGCTACGACCTCACCTATGGTTCCAGCAAGCAGAAGCCCAATTCCACGTTTGGCAGATAACCTCAGAGGACACCCGTTACTACTACGTGGTGAGCCCCTCGACCAGGACACAGCGGCCCAGGTTGCGGAGTTCGTACAGTCTCCCCCGGCGGACGACAAGTACACGGCATTCAAAGCCCTGCTCCTAAGGACTTTCGGACTCTCACGGTGCGAGCGAGCTGCCCATTTACTGCACCTGGATGGCTTGGGAGACAGACCTCCATCGGCTTTAATGAATGAGATGTTGTCTTTGGCCGGCGGACACACACCCTGCCTCATGTTTGAGCAGGCATTCCTGGAGTAGCTGCCCGAGGACATACGCCTGCTGCTGTCCGACGTGGATTTCAGCGACCCCCGGAAGGTGGCAACCCGGGCGGACTTGCTGTGGAACGCCAAGAAGGTGAGTGGGGCGTCCATCGCACAGATCACCAGGCGACGCTCCCAGCAGCAGACCAGACCAGGCCCAGCAGCAGAGCCCACTAGCCCCAGAGGCAGGGGTGGGGGAGCCCAACGAACACTGGTGTTTCTACCACCAGCGGTGGGGCGCAGAAGCCCGCCGTTGTCGCCCGCCCTGCCAGTTCCCGGGAAACGCCAGGGCCAGCTGCCGCTGATGGCTACGGCGGCTGGCCATCGGGATAGCCTCCTGTATGTCTGGGACAAGCAGTCGGGACGCCGTTTTTTGGTCAACACCGGTGCCGAGATCAGCGTCTTACCTCCGACGAGTTACGACACCCGCAACAGGGCACCGGGTCCCCCCCCCCCGAGGGCCGTGAACGGCAGCACGGTAAGGACCTACGGCATCCGTACGGTGCAACTACAGTTCGCCTCCAGCCAGTTCACGTGCGACTTCACACTGGCCGCCGTAGCCCAACCGCTTCTGGGCACGGATTTTTTGCGGGCTCACAGCCTGCTGGTCGACCTGCTGAGGCAGAGGCTGGTCCGCACCAAGACCTTTCAGACGTTCTCCCTGGGAGAAGCCCAGTTGCCAGCCCCACACCTCGGCTCCATCACGCTGTCCGACAACGACTTCACCAGAGTCCTGGCGGATTTCCCATCGGTTCTGGCACTGCATTTCATGGCAGCCATGCCCCGACACGGCGTACAGCACCACATCCCGGCCCAGGGACCACCCCTCCACGCCCATGCTCGGCGGCTTCCCCCGGACAAGCTCCAATTGGCGAAGGAGGAGTTCAAGAGGATGGAGGAATTGGGGATCATCCGGCGGTCTGACAGCCCATGGGCCTCCCCGCTGCACATGGTGCCCAAAGCGACAGGGGGCTGGAGACCGTGCGGCGACTACCGCAGGCTGAACAAGGCTACCACACTGGACCGCTACCCTGTGCCGCACATTCAGGACTTTGCAGCAAACCTGCACAGCGCACGGATCTTCTCCAAGGTAGACCTCGTCCGAGGATACCATCAAATCCCGATGCATCCGGACGACGTCCCCAGAACAGCTCTCATCATCCCTTTCAGCCTTTTCGAGTTCCTCCGCATGCCGTTCGGCCTGAAGAATGCCGCACAGACGTTCCAGCGGTTAATGGACGTGGTGGGACGCAACCTGGACTTCGCATTCATCTATTTGGACAACATCCTCATAGCCAGCAGCAGTCGTCAGGAGCATCTGTCCCACCTCCGTCAACTCTACACCCGACTGCGTGAATACGGTCTAACAATCAACCCGGCCAAATGCCAGTTCGGGCTCGACACCATTGACTTCCTGGGCCACAGGATTACTAAAGACGGGGCAACCCCTCTGCCCGCTAAGGTAGATGCGGTCCGCCATTTCCCCCGACCCACCACGATCAAAGGCCTTCAGGAGTTCGTAGGTATGGTCAATTTCTACCACCGCTTCCTCCCTTCAGCTGCCCGAATCATGCGCCCCCTGTTCACCCTGCTGTCGGGTTCGGGCAAGGACATTGCCTGGGACGAGGAGTCCGCCGCCGCTTTCATTCAGATGAAGGAAGCCTTGGCGAACGCTGCGATGCTAGTACACCCCAGAATGGACGTCCCTACCGCCCTCACAGTGGACGCATCTAACACGGCAGTCGGTGGGGTGCTGGAACAACTCATCAAGGGGCGCTGGCAACCCCTGGCGTTTTTCAGCAAACGCCTGCGGCCACCTGAGCTCAAATACAGTGCTTTCGACCGGGAACTGTTGGCGCTATACCTGGCAATCCGGCATTTCAGGTACTTCTTAGAAGGTAGGCCCTTCACCGCGTTCACGGACCACAAGCCGTTTACCTTTACGTTCACGAAGGTGTCCGATCCCTGGTCGTCCCGCCAGCAGCGCCATCTGTCCTACGTCTCTGAATACACGACGGATGTCCGGCACGTCTCGGGTAAGGACAATGTCATGGCGGACGCGCTCTCTCGCCCTAACATTCATGCCCTTTCCCAAGGGGTAGACTTTGAGGCGCTGGCAAAGGTGCAGCAGGCAGACGCGGAGATCCCGAGCTACAGAACCGCAGTCTCCGGTTTGCAGCTTCAGGACCTCCCCGTAGGCCCAGGTGAGAGGACCCTACTCTGTGACGTCACCACCGGCCGTTGTTCCGGCAAACTGGCGGCGCCGTGTTTTCGACTCCATTCATAACTTAGCGCACCCCTCCATCAGGACAACTGACCGGCTGGTAGCCAACCGGTTCGTTTGGCACGGACTCCGCAAGCAGGTCAGTGAATGGGCCAGAACGTGCATGCACTGCCAGACAGCCAAGGTGCAGCGGCACACCATAGCTCTGCCGCAGCAGTTCCACCCCACCCACCGGCGTTTCGACCACATTCATGTGGATATCGTGGGTCCCCTGCCAGTGTCCTCACTATCGTGGACTGGTTCACAAGATGGCCAGAGGCAATCCCGTTCACGGACACCACCTCCGAATCTTGCGCCCAGTCACTGATCGCCACCTGGGTGTCCCGCTTTGGTGTACCGGCCCACATTACCTCTGACAGAGGCGCCCAGTTCACCTCCAGCCTGTGGTCGGCTATGGCCAGCCTTTTGGGGACACAGCTGCACCACACCACTGCCTACCACCCACAGTCGAACGGACTAGTGGAGCGTTTCCACCGTCACCTAAAGTCGGCTCTCATGGCCCGCCTGAGAGGAGCTAACTGGGCGGACGAGCTTCCCTGGGTCCTACTCGGCATCCGCACGGCGCCCAAAGACTATCTACATGCCTCGTCGGCCGAGTTGGTGTACAGCGCACCCCTGGTCGTCCCCGGGGAGTTCATACCAGCCGCAAGGGGGCAAGAGGAAGAACCCGCAGCGGTCCTGGGCAGACTACGTGAGAGGCTCGGTGCCCTGGCCCCCGTACCCACTTCTCAGCATGGGCAGAACCCGACCTGCGTACCCAAAGATCTGCGGAACTGTAAGTTTGTGTTTGTACGAAGGGGCGGGCATCGGCCACCGCTGCAATGGCCCTACGAGGGGCCGTTTACGGTGCTCAGGAACAACAGGTCCACGTTCATGCTGGACGTTGGGGGGAGAGAGGAGGTTTTCATGGTGGACTACTCAAACTGGCCCATGTGGACCTGGCGCAACCGGTCGAGTTTCCGGCACGGCGGCGCAGAGGCAGACCTCCCAAACAGGGTCCGGCCCAGACTGTGGACATTGGGGGGTGTATCGCCGGTTCTGGGGGGTGGGGGGGGTTTATGTGGCGACCCACTTCCTAGCGTACTCGAACCGGCTCACAAATAGCCAGCGCGCAGGCACAAAGGCCAGGTCCGCAACAAAGGCAAAAAGCCTGCGGGGGTTTGTGAGTACGTGTCCCTTAGAGCATCCGCGCCCGGGGAGGGCGGGATGAGGGAGGCTTTAAAGCAAGGCTGTGAAGTTCGAATAAAATTATCTTTGATTGCAGTTTACCGACTCCGTGTCGTTATTTTAGCGCTGCATGTAGCACACCGCTACAATATTTTGAACTTATTATTGACATGTCTGATAAAGCATAATGAATACTCTCATTGTCTGTGTTTCATAAATCCCTATGTTATGCTTCCTGTCGTTATAATGCCCAGATGGCACTATTCTTTGGAGTTGTTAGTTTGTAGATCAAAAACTGTTAAATGTGGGATCCTGAGAGGAGGAGCAAGTTCCACACATCTGGTCAGCCATTCATTGCTCTTGAGACAAGATTGTTATACACTTCAGTAGAAGAGCATGATCGTTTCCCAACACAGGCTGCAATATCCACCTGCACAAGTTGAATCTGGCTATGCCTGACACATATCCCATACACTCCATTCACTTGAATGGGAGAATAGCAGACTGGATAGCTGGGAATATGATGTATTTTTTATTTAATTAAGTTGACTTAAAAGGAACAAATTTAATTTGTTATCCTGTGTTATAATATTCTGTTTTTTTCTAGAAATCTTGCAAATATATTCAATTGTACTTTGATTTGTAATTGTATTTTTCAAGTTCAAGTTCAAATTTAATGTCTTCTGACTGTACATATATACAACCAAATGAAACAACCTTCCTCCAGACCACAGTGCACCCACACAACATATATCACACAGCGCTTAAACCAAACTATCATTCTATACATAAATTAATAAAATATAATTCAAAATGCATGTAGTAAGGCACAGCACAGGTAAACAATAAACAACAAACAGTACAATAAACAGCTTACTATCCCAGTGATGAGACCTCAAAGGTGGCAGGGTATTCATTTGTCTCACAGCTTGAGGGAAGAAGCTGTTACCCAGTTTGGCAGTACTAGTGCTGATGCTTCAGTATCTCCTTCCTGACTGTAGAGGGTCAAAGAGATTGTGGAATGGGCGATAGGGATCCTCAGCAATGCTTTGGGCTGTGTGTCTGCAAAGCTTCTAGTAAATGTCACAAATGGAACGGAGATCCCAATGATTTTCTCGGCAGTTTTTACTATCCTCAGTAGGTCTGATGCCTTGCAGCTTCCGTACCACACAACGATGCAGCCAGACTGGACACTCTCGATGGTGCTCCTATAGAAAGTTGTTAAGAATGGGGGCAGGGAGCCTTACATGCCTCAATGTCCTCAGAAAGCATAAACACTTCTGTGCCTTCTTGACTAGTGAAGAGGTGTTGCGAGTCCAGGGTAGATTGACTATTATGTGCACACCAAGGAACTTTGAATGAATGAATGAATGAATGATCTTTATTGTCATTATACACAGATACAATGAAACTTTGTTTGGCTTCCTCTCAGGTGATTAAATAAAGCGGTAGATAAAAACAAGAAAGTAATGGAAAAACAGTATTAAATAGATAAGTAGCAGAAAATAAGTTGCAGCAGTACCAGAATATCACAGTAATGCACAAAGTGCTGTTAGTGCAAGTATTTGAGTCCTTGTGTGTGCATGTGTGTGTTCACAGTTTCAGCCATTGTTCTGTGGGAGTGGTGTGATGGAGACCACAGTTCTGGGGTAGAAGCTGTTCCTCCGTCTATTTGTTCTGGCTTTTAGTGTCCTGAATCTTTTGTTGGATGGCAGCGGGTCTAACAGGGAGTGGCCGGGGTGTGTGGTGTCTCTGGTTATGCTGATTGCTTTCCTCCTGAGTCTGCTGGAATAGATGGTGTCCAGTCCTGGGAGCTCCATCCTGACAATTCGCTGGGCCACCTTCACCACACGATGCAGGTCTTGTCGCTCAGCGGCTGTGCAGCAGGCATACCACACTGTGGTGCTGTTGGTCAGGATGGTTTCAATTGTGCTTCTGTAGAAGTTAAGCTACAGCTTTTGTGGGAGTTTGGCCTGTTTCAGCTTTCTGAGGAAGAAGAGTCTTTGTTGTGCCTTTTTTACAAGCAGCAAGGTGTTGGTGGTCCATGTCAGCTGTTTTTGACAACATAACTCCAAGGACTTTTCAATCTCTCTACAGCAGAGCCATTGATGTGCAATAGAGAGTGGTCGACCTGTGCCTTCCTGAAGTCCACAATCATCTCTTTTGTCTTGTCCACATTGAGACTCAGGTTGTCGTTCTCACACCATTTGACAACCTGTCTACCTCCTCTCTTTATGCCGACTCATCATTCTTGTTGATGACACCAACCACTGTAATATCATCAACAAACTTGATGATATGGTCTGAGTTGAATCTGGCAGTGCAGTTGTGAGTCAGCAGTGTGAACAGCGGTGGACTGAGCACACAACCCTGCGGTGTCACCAGTGCTCAGAGTGATGAAGAATGAGATGTTGCTGCAAGACTGGACCGTCTGGGGTCCTTCCATCAAGAAGTCCTAGATCTAGTTAAAGAAAGGGGTATTGAGTCCCAACAAGGACAGTTTACCCACCAGCTTCTGAGGGATGTCATGTTAAACGTCAAGCTGAAGTCGATGAACAACATCCTGGTGTATGGGGCATCATTTTAGAGGTAGGACAATATGGAGTGGAGGGCCAAGGCTAGTTTGAGTGGTAGGCGAACTGTAAAGGGTCCAGTGTAGCTGGAAAGTGGGATTTTATCTGATCCATTACCAGCTGCTCAAAGCACTTCATGATTGTTGAAGTCAGTGCCGCTGGACGGTAATCATTTAGACCAGTTACCATGCTTTCTTGGGGACCAGAATAATGGTGGCTGCCCTGAAGCCTGAAGAGACAGCTTCAGAGAGATATTAAAGATATCCGGTAAGACTCTGTTAGCTGAGCCACATGGCCAGGTATCTTGTCTGGACATGCAGCTTTGTATGGGTTTACCCTGGCCATGGTCTTCCTCACCTTGGCTGCAGCCAGACAGGGAGCTTTTTCCTCAGGAAGAGAGGAGGCTTTCCTTGATGTTGCATTGTTCATTTGGTCAAATCATGCATGGGAAGTACTCAGCCTACCAGGAAAGGAGGCGGCATTGTTATTGACACACAAGGAGGATTTATAATCATAATTGAACATGTGTGAGTGTCAAAGGCATTCACAAAAAATCAATATCCTTGACAGAAACAGACCCTTCAGCCCATCTGGTCCATGTTGAACTGTTATTCTGCTTATTCCCATTGACCTGCACCTGGACCATACCCCCATACCACGCCTATCCATGTGCAGCGGGCAACGTGTGGAGACACTTTCAGTGGAAGGTCTGGCTGGTCCAATGTGGGATTCGATTTTTTATATTCCAAACATCAAAGGACAATTCCATATTTACAAAGTATGGACAATGCTTTCTTTGAAACTACACAGAAACTTCACACCTCCCTATTCGCACACGCACCACAGGCATCCAAATGAATTTTAGTCAACATTCTTTGGTCTAAGATTCACAGCTTTTAGGAACCCATTGTTCAGAACTGCACTCCAAATTAAATCCACAGTACATATTCAGATGTAGCCAAAGTTATTTGCTAAAGGTAAATGTGGTAAACACAAAAATTGTTTTAACACCTACCAACCTGTCTTTGGACTGTGGGAGGAAACCAGAGCATCTGAAGGAAACTAATGCAGTCACGGAAAGAACGTACAAGCTCGTTACAGACAGTGGCCGGAATTGAAGCCGGGTTTTTGGAACTAAAGAACGTTGTGCTATAAACTGTGTAGATTGGTAGGTATATTCTTCAAGTGGTTCACTTTTGTAAATAACAAACCAGATCTTATGGTAAACAAGGGTTCCCAACCTTTTTTAAGCCATGGATCCCTACCATTAACTGAGGAATCTGTGAACTCCAGGTTGGGAAACCCTCTTGTAGACAATAGAGGCAGTGTATTCTGCATACTGTAGATCTGCTTAGGCCACCAATGTTGAGGAGATGCATCATTTTGTGATTTTTTTTTGGCTCATTCAGGAGTTAAGGTATGTTTGCCTTTACAAACAATGGTTACTCTGCCTGAATTTAGGTTTCCAGAATTGTGCCGTATACCCTGCATTTGGATAGTCCTGGAATGCTATGGCAACACAATGTCTTTATTTTTCCAGTACTTAAAGTCCTCCAACCTATTCTCCTCAGAGTCCATTGACTTTGTCATATGAAGTAAGTCAGTCCATTTAGCTGCTTCTGTTGGAGTTTCAGTACAATACCGGACTGCTTCAGTGAAAATTAATGTAGATTGGAAGATCGCTTTGTCAAGCACCTTTGTTCCACCTGCAAAAAGCAAGTTTTCCAGTTGGCAGGTCATTTTCATTCCAATCCCCATTCCCGTTCTGACATGTCTATCCATGGCCTCCACTTCTGCCATGCTGAGGCCACACTCGGGTTGGAGGAGCAACACCTTATATTCCATCTAGGTAGCCTCCGCACTTATAGCATGAACATCCATTTCTCCAACTTCTGGAAGTTGTTTCCCCATACCCCCTCCCCTCTTCTTCATTTCACAACTCTGGCCCCTCTCCTACCTCATTTCGTCACCTACTTATCACCTAACCCGGTACCCCTTCACCTTCCTTTTCTCCCATAGTCCACTCTCCTCTCATAACAGATTTCTTCTTCTCCAGCCATTTAGCTGTACCTCCTATCACCTCCTAGCTTCTTACTGGCTCAGTAATAAACCTTTGGCTGCTAATTGCTTCTGTGAAATTCATGATGGGGGCTATATAAATGTAAGTTACTGTTTTACTGGGAACTAAGAGACCATTAACCAAAGTAAAGATAAAAATAACTAATATTAATGTATGCAGCATTCTTTAGCTCACCAGGATGTCCCAGTGTTGCTTACATTTCAATAGCAAACTCAATAACAGGTCCAAGAACCCCAAGGAGGTCTTTGGACAGCCCACCTGTTCTTGGAGGAGACCATTGTCCAGAACACTGGAAGGAGACTTCAAAGAAAGTCCTATAATACCTTCCCTGTCTGCGGTATGCTCGCTACAGCACATGGATGCATAGAATGATTCTCTCTGGCCCGTCTCAGGGCTTACTGCTCCACTCATGGCTCTTGCAGCTTGTGCCTGAAGCCAACTATTCCTTAAGCGTCAGGCTGCAAAAGAAATGAGACCTGCTCCAGAGATGTTTCATCAGTTAATTCATGACTCCTGCTTTATATCAGAACTATCAAAAGAACATGCCTGGCCTTTGCCTTCACAAGGCTTTGTTAAAAGTTAATTGCATTGTTAAAACTGAATTTTAAAATATATATATTAATTAAAATATTTCATACAATTAAAATTAGCTAAAACATTTAAAATATTAAAGACCACAAATACTTGTTAACTCAGTTGATTTCAAAAATCTAAAACTTACCACTCACCTTCACAGTTGGTCATTTACTCTAAAATGATTGGAATTCTGACCCTGCACCAGGTCAAACCAGCCGAAGGATTACCCAACACGACTTCTGGGAGATTGCAGGAGGCTGGACTTAATGAAGAGTTCAATGTCTGAGTGCAGTCAGGATGACAGTAGCAATGACCTCTTCAGAAGCTTTGGTCTTCTGTGTTTGGGAGGCCTTCGGGAGCATTTCTGATCGCCATTCTGCATCAATCCTCAGCCCACAGACACAAACACACACAGTCTGGAGCAACATGCATATTATTGGATAGAAAACATTTCTGATCATCCATCACTTCTTCAGTATGTCACTGAATTGTATTTCCAGACAGTGCTCAATGTCTGGGATTGAGTTGGAGTCACTGACTTGATGTAACGGTGAGAGTTCTACCAAAATGTACTTATTCCTAGTTCTAAAGAAGGGTCTATCATCTGAAAAATTAACTCAGTTTTTTCCACTGATACTGCCTGATGCACTATGTGTTTCCATTCTTGTGTTTTTTTTAATATAAAAGATAAAAGATTAGTTTTTTGTCATATGTACCCAAAGCATCGAAATGTAGAGTGAAATGCATTGTTTGTGTCAGTGAAGATTGTGCTGGGGGCAGCCCACAAGTTTCACCAGACTTCCAGCGCCAAATTAGAATGCCTGCAACTCACTGATTCTGTTTGTATGTCGTTGGAACGGGGGAAGGAAACCAGAGCTCCCGGGGGCAATCCATGCAGTCTCAGGGAAAACATATAAACTCTTCCAGACAGAGGTGGGAGCTGAACCACAACTGCTGATCGTTGGCCCTTAAAGCAATTGCATTAACCATTATGCTGCCAGACGTTGCACAAATCAATAACTAATTCATAAACTGTACTTAAGTTTCCACTTTGATATTTCTGAGGATAAATTAAGTCACCTGTGATTAACTATGAAAAATGTTTAGTTTGGGGAATTATTGAATCAGCACATCAAACAGACCTGCCCCCCTTCCATAGATTCAATGCACATTTCTTGCTGCCTTGTAAAGCAGCCAGCACAAACACCCAACTCACCCCAGTCATTCTCTCTTCCCCTCACTCCCACCTGGTAGAAGTGTAGTGTGGAGGAGCAGAGGGAATCTGGGGGGTACATATCCACAGATCCCTGAAAGTTGCCTCACACATAGATAGGGTAGTTAAGAAAGCTTATGGGGTGTTAGCTTTCATAAGTCGAGGGGCAGAGTTTAAGAGTCACGAGGTAATGATGCAGCTCTATAAATCTCTAGTTAGGCCACACTTGGAGTTCTGTGTCCAGTTCTGGTCGCCTCAGTATAGGAAGGATGTGAAAGCATTGGAAAGGTTACAGAGGAGATTTACCAGGATGCTGCCTGGTTTAGTGAGTATGCATTATGATCAGAGATTAAGGGAGCTAGGGCTTTACTCTTTGGAGAGAAGGGGGATGAGAGGATACATGATAGAAGTATACAAGATATTAAGAGGAATAGATAGAGTGGACAGCCAGCACCTCTTCCCCAGGGCACCACTGCTCAATACAAGAGGACATGTCTTTAAGGTAAGGGGAGGGAAGTTCAAGGGGGATATTAGAGGAAGGTTTTTCACTCAGAGAGTGGTTGGTGCGTGGAATGCACTGCCTGAGTCAGTTGTGGAGGCAGATACACTAGTGAAATTTAAGAAACTACTAGACAGGTATATGGAGGAATTTAAGGTGGAGGGTTATATGGGAGGCAGGGTTTAAGGGTCAGCACAACATTGTGGACCGAAGGGCCTGTACTGTGCTGTATTGTTCTATGTTCTATAAGATAAAAAATGCAGAAAGCACATACCACCAGGCTCAAGGACAGCTTTTATCCTGCTGTTAAAAGGCCATTGAATAGTTCTTAGTATTCTTGACCTTAAGACCTTGCACCTTGTTGTCTGCCTGCACTGCATTTTTTGTGTAACACTTTATTTTGCCGTCTGTTATTGTTTTACCTTGCACTACCTCAATGCACCATTGTAAAGAATTAATCAGTGAGAACGGTATGCAAGACTATTTTTTCACTGTAGCTCGGTATGTGTGAGAATAATAAAACAATTTACCAATTTAGAACCAGCTGCTTCCCTGTGCAACAGCTTCATTGCTAAACTGCAAGTGTTGTAGACAGTCTTTAGGTTGGGAGAGGGTGTCAGAGTGGTGAAGGTAAATCATGTTTCCTTAATTTCCTGTAGAGTCAAAGCAGGATACCTGCTTCTAGCACCACAGGAAAGGTTACCGCAGTTTAGCTGACTTGGAGGGGGGGGGGGGGGGTCATTAAAAAATCAAGTCCTCTTTTTACTCTTTACATTAATTATCCTTTAATTTTGAACAAGATCTTTTAGCATGTACTAAATCTTTATTTTTCACACTTAAGGTGCCTAATTCAAACGCTTAAGACTCTTCATTGCACATGTCTGGATGGCTAAAGATTTTCTACAACTATATCAATTGGACCAATATTAGTATATCTGCAGTAAAGGGCTACTGAGCTGGTAAACTTATTGTAAAAAATTAATGTGTAGACCAATATCTACTCCTTGAAATGTTGTCTTGATGATTTTGTTTGATGCATAAACTTTGTAAATTAAATGGTAAACATATTTTGAACATTAAACTGCATTATTATTATAAATTATAGTGTAATTATATGGAAAATTTACAATCTCATAGATTAATTTGGCTTTTGTTTCTAATCAGTGAAGTGGTTATATAAATGAAGTTGCATTTATTCACCTCCTTATGTATACTGAAGTAAAGATTCCACCTAGATTAACCTTGCTCGTTGCCACTCCAAGGAGTCAATGATCTTGTTATTGCTCCTAAGTCATATTTGTATGCTTTATCTTAAAATATATTGTAGCTATTACAAGAAATAGCAGCTCAACATGCTGTACATTTCTTATAACAGGGTCCTTTTCAATGGGTTTTGAACACTTGTGTGGATCAATGCTAACTTGAACTCTCAGACCTTGCCTTTTCAAAAACATGGAGCTGTACTGAAAACCAAGCTGACATTTTATAAAATACTTTTGTTTTCCAAAATTGCTTTCTTCATCAGCACACATTAGGCACTGTACATAATCTTAAAGAATAAAATAGTTAAGGGCAGAGAAAAATTCAAATGGAAATTTTTGATAATCAATAGACGTGCATGTTTTTATATGCCAGCAATCAAGATTAATCCAAAGATATGCAGTATTTCTAACTAATCTTGTTTATTTTTGATGTGCTGTGTTTGACAGAGGAAGGCTGGGACTATTTTATTTGACTTTAAGCAGCCTTGGGAGGTGATAAACAGGTTTTTTGTCATTTTACTCAGTGTTTTAGAAATACTCAGTGCCTGGTCTATTACAAGACTAAAGAATAACCCTTCCTGTCACCTACAGTAATTTAATGACAAAAGAAAGGATGTGGTAGATGTGAGCTCAGCACAATGCTGAATTGTTCTCCCATTTAAAAAAATAACAGTACCAATTAGTGCTATTTTAAGTGCAGCATCTCAGAGCTGATAGACTATAAGTACTTCTTTTCTATAATTTTTACTTAGGCTTAGAGGCATATCTGAAAAATATCGATGCTTTGAGGTTAGAATGGAGGGGTGATGTTATCAAACAATATAGGAACGGCAATCTGCTCAACAAGCTGACAAACCAATTCTTGTCAATTATATTAACTAATACTGTGAGCTAAATGATTCTTCAATATTTCTTATAATTAATTCTGAGGTATAGAAATACAGTAAATCTCATTGTTAACCTGGTTTAGAAACTCAGAAGAGTGATAAGCTACATTTTTTACAGGCTCCTTCTAGAATTGGAATGGTAAGGATCGTACATTTTTATTGGAAGATGCTGTACATTAAGGCAGCCCTTGGGAAAATCAACATCATTTTGGAAAACTGAAAATTATTCCTCTTATTCTCTCTGGAAAAAAAGTTCTAAATGCTCTCAAATCCATTGTTTTGTTGACTATTTTCTTCCCAGTGATCTTGGAAGATTTAGGGCAATAGATCAAGGTGGAATGAGTCTGCAGTGCAATCTCCTAATACACTAACCTTCTTAACTTCACTCTGCTTCTGTCGCACTTAAGAAGGACTACAGCAGATTGCCGCAGTATTATGGATCAAGGCTGCAACATATTGTCATTAGATTAATTTTAGAACATGCCCAATTTATCTACAAATTCCTCAGAGAATGGATGCAAAATGTTCCGAGTAATTGTGTAATTATGACATCTGCTTGGTTCTCAGTACCTTTGACAAATGTTGACTAAAGGACTAACTGGCTTAAAGACGTGTAAATGTTTTGATAGCAAATATAATTGAAATATGAGTGGAATGTAATGAAGATTAAATTAAGCCCAGGATAATCATCTGACACAAAAATGATTGAGCTCCAACCCACTGCAGAGCAATGAACTACTGCTGACTGGCATACCGTTCAATGGAATTTCTAATTTCCAACTGGTATATAGAAAGATGGGATAAAAATGGTGTCCATGCACTGTAGGTAACATCATTTAATATTTTCTTAATAGATCTCATTTGCTTAAAGATTCCTGTACCATATCAGATTTACTCAGCTGCTTGTTAAATGATCCAAATTCTTCTGGTAGCTTTATTCAGAATCAGAATCAGGTTTATCATCACCAGCATGTGACGTGAAATTTGTTAACTTAGCAGCAGCAGTTCAATGCAGTACATAATCTAGCAGAGAGAGAAAAAAATAAAATAAAATTCCCCTTGCCCTGCCCTGTCCCCTGTCTTAGTCCACAATAGAGACCCCTATATGAGTCAGGTTTTTCATCATTCACATATGTCATGAAATTTGGGGTTTTTGTGGCAGAGGTACAGTGCAATACATAAAATTACTACAGTACTGTGCAAAAATCATAGGCACCCAAGCTATATATATATATATATATATATATATATGTACCTAAAACTTTTGCACAGTACAGTCGGCCCTCCTTATCCACAGGGGATTGATTCCGAGACCCCCCCGTGGATACCAAAAATCGCGGATGCTCAAGTCCCTTCTTTAATCCGGCTCAGTGTGGTGGTCTTTAGGACCCAGCGGAACACCGGACTTTAATTTAACATGTTCAGTGTGGTGGACATTAGGACACAGTGGTGAAGCTCTGAATCCATGGTGCTTCTGTTCACGAAAATAATCACGATCACAATTGAAAATAAGGTAGAAGTGATAAAGCAATCGGAAAGAGGTGAAACGCCATCAGTCATTGGAAAAGCATTAGGCAACGATCGGAACAATTTTAATGGAGCATGTGAAAGGCCCTGCCCCGATGAAAGCTACAATTACTACTAAGCAACGCAGTGGTTTAGTTATTGAAATACGTGTGTTTCTTAAGGGTTTTATATGCATAGAAAGGTAAAATATGTACTATATACTAAGAAAAACCTTTGACTAACTGACGCTAAATAATACCGGATGTACCTGTTCCGACTTCAAATCCGATTTAAAGATGGATTCAGGAATGGAACTCATTCATAACCTGGGGACTGCCTGTACTTTTAAGTCATTTCTAGATTACTTATAATACCTAATACAAAGTAAATGCTATGTAAATAGTTGTTAAACTGTATTGTTTAGGGAATAATGACAAGAAAAAATAGTCTGTACATGATCAAACAACGAGTGCTGGAGAGAGAGCTTCCGGGTTTTCCTGATCCGCGGTTGGTTGAATCCACACATGCAGAACCCGCGGATAAGGAGGGCCGACTGTACTGTATTTGCCTAAAAACTGGGTGGATGACTTGACTTCTGCACTATCCAATCTAAAATCAATTTAATGTGGAATAAGTCATGCAAGTGATCTTTGCCAGGTGAGATTTCACCAACTATGAAATTGGGCAGGCAATTATAGAAACAATTCACATTCGTACAGTTTCCATTCCACACTGATGGACAAAAAGTATTGGATACGGTCCAGTATATCATAGGTAATTCCCTCCCCACCACTGAGCACATCTACATGAAACACTGTCAGAGGAAAGCAGCATCCATCATCAGGGACCCCCACCACCCAGGACATGCTCTCTTCTCGCTGCTGCCATCAGGAAGAGGTACATGAGCCTCATGTCCCTCCCCACCAGGGTCAGGAACAGTTCCTACCATCAGGTTCTTGAACAAACAGGGATAACTTCACTCAACTTCACTTGCCCAGTTATTGAAATGTTCCCACAACCAATGGACTCACTTTAAAGGATTCTTCATCTCATGTTCTTGATATTATTTATTTATTTATTTATTTATTATTATTATTATTTCTTTCATTTTTATTTGCACAGTTGTCTTTTGCACACTGGTTGAGCACCCAAGTTGGACAGTCTGTAATGGTTATTATTCTGTAGATTTAATGAGTATGCTCACAAGATAAAGAATCTCAGTGTTGTATACGGTGATGATAAATTTGCTTTGAACTTTGAACTTAATGATGCAGTCATAAAGGATGGCAGATGCTGAAATCCAGAGCAAAAAACCCCCACCAAAGCTGATGAAAGAACTCAGTGTGCCAAGCAGTGTATGTGGAGGTAAAGGGTCGTTTGATGTTTCAGACCGAGACCCTGCATCAGACCTGTGAATGTAGAGGGAAAATACCATAATGAGGTGAGAGAGAAGGATGAGACCAGGTCTGGTAAGTGACTGGTGGAATAAGATAAGAGAGTGTCTTTTTATGGTATGTATTGTTACCAATGATACAGGTTAAAAAGTTCAAAGTAAATTTATTATCAAATATGTAGATGTTACCATATACTACATTGAGTCTTATAGTTTTGCAAGCACTTGTGAAAAACTATACATAAAAAAAAACACTGACAAACAACCAATGTGCAAAAATAAAATAAATGGTGTAAATTTAAAAAATATTGAGAGCATGGGTTGTAAAGAGTACTTCAGAGTGAATCTAAAGATCATAGAATCAGTTCAAAGCTACGACGAGTGAAGTCATAAGACCAGAAGACATAGGATTCAAGCCAGTTCAAGAGCTTGTAGAGTAATAACTAACCTTGAATCATGATGATTGAGAAAGTTGTAGAATTAGTCAGGTCCATCTTGGGTACTAGCCTCCATAGTAACCAAACCATCTTCCAGGAGTAGTGTCTCAGAAAAGTGGTGTCCATCATTAAAGACCCCCATCACCCAAGGCATTCCCTTTTCTCATTGTTACCATCAGGAAGGAGATACATAAGCCTGAAGGCACACACTCAGCGATTCACAAACAGTTTCTTCTAGCCTGCCAACCGATTTCTAAATGGACATTGAACCCATGAACCTCACTTTTATTATTTCTGATTTGCAATATTTTATTGAACTATTTAATATACATTGATAAATATATACTTACTGTAATTGATTGATTGATTTATTTTCCCCCTCTAATACCATGTATCACATTGTACTGCTGCCGCTAAGTTAACAATTTTCATGACAGATGCCAGTGATATTAAACCAAATTCTGATTCTTGTGTGGGACATGGTGCTGCAGTACCTCTTGTCCAATGACTGTAGTGTGAAAAGAGTATGGCCTGGATAGTAAGGATGTCTATGATGATCAATGCTGTTTCCTTGTAGCAGTGCTCCAGGTAAATATACTCAATAGTTGGGAGGAGTTTGCCTTTGATGGACAGGCCTGTATCCACCACTTTCTGTAGTCTTCTCCATTCCTGGGCATTGCTGTTTCCATACCAGGCTGTGATGCAACTAGTTAGGATACCCTTCACTGTGTATCTTGTCTTTGGTGACATGAAGAATCTACGCAAGCTTCTAAGAAAGTAACGACAAGTTGTCACAGCCAAAAGAATTGGAAGTATTTTGAAAGAAGGACCTACCTCAAAAGTAGGACAGTAATGATTACACTCAGTGTTATGTGCTGGCAAGTGTAGTAATAGTAGAAATAAATCAGATGAATATTTGGCTGGAGAGATGACGTAGAAGTGGGTAACTACATGGCAGATGCTGTAGAGTGAGGGTGGATTTGAACTTTTGCTTCTAAACACAGAAAGGTAGATTATTATCTGAATAGCAATAAATTGGAAAAAGGAGAGGTGCAGTCAGTTTCTGAAGGCAAGCATTCAGGTGCTGCAGATGTTCATGAAAACAAGTGATTATGTCAGCTTTCTATGCAAGAGGAGTAGGGATGAAGAGCATGGATGTCTTACTGCAATGTAGAGGGCTATGGCAGACACCCATCTGGAGTTCTGAGTGCAATTTATGGGCTCCCTTCCTCTGTCTGCTGCAAAAGTCAGGATCTCCCGGTAGCTATCCATTTCATTTCGACTTCCCATTCTGATAAGTCGAAGTTTAAAATTCAATGTTTAAGGGAGCGCTGGTGAAACACAGTGACAACTTGCTAGCACAAAACAAAACTATTAACTACTTTATTAATCACATTTTAATCAATAGCCTGTAACTTCCCATTCAGTGATGAGTTCTGGAACTGACTGTATAACCTAGCATTTTTTGGTGTAAACTAAAGTCTTGAAGGTGCAAGACAATTGTGGTATGGCGTGTATGGGCTGAATCAAGGTGGCGGGGCCCAGGGCCCAAGGGTGGGGAATGAACCAATATTTGGCCTTTGCTGGGGCAGACTTTGAGGCAATTTGAAATGGCAGAACTGAGGCGAGGCAGAGTCAAGGCAGTGAGACCCTGGCCAGAAAGTGAGGAACAAGCTGATGTTTGACCAATTTAAGCACAGGGCCAGATTGGTAAGGTCAGGTATGGGCCAAATTGAGCTGGCAGGGCTCAGGCCCAAGAACATATCAAAGCGGCTGGGCCCGGATCCAAGAGCAAAGAACAACTCACTGTTTGGTCGATTTAAGCATCAGGCCAGATTGAACAGGGGAGGAATGGGCCAGTGTTCATCTCCTGCTAAAGAGGTTTACTCATCTCTGTGCTGAAATGAGGCTGTGGCCTGCAACTAACGGGCTCCAGGACTGGCTGCAATGATGAACTAGCTTCGTGCCTGTGAATTCATTTTTGTGAACTTTACTTCTGATTGTTACTTGCATACCTTTATTGGTCACACGACTTGTTTTTTTTCTGGGTGTTAGATTACCTTTTTTGAATGGGTTCTACTGAGCTTATTTTTTTGTGTGGCTGCCGGAAAGAAGACGGATCTTAACATTGTATATAGTATACATACTTTGATAATAAATGTACTTTGAATTCTGAATCTTTGAATTCTGGCCGCCTTATCTGAGGAAGAATATTCTTGCCATAGAGAAATGCAATTGAGATTTCCAATATTGGTTCCAAGGATCATAGGATGAATAAAAGATCAGAGATTTTAAGTGGTGTGTATTTCACTTTTAGTTTATTTTCATTTAGAGATACAGCAGAGTAACAGGCCCTTTCAGCCCAATGAGCCTACTGCCACTGCGATTAAGTCACTGGAGAAACTGGAGAAGTTGTGTATCTGAAAGTCTTTATTCATCACAACAAACAAACATACTCTTGGAGACATTCTTGGTAGAGGCTCACAAACCCAAAAATACATCATATTTTTATACTATTAGGATAAAACAGAACAGCAGGTGATTCAATACACACTCAATGGTTACAATGACATTGTTTACTTCAACATTTTAGTTGACAAAGCTTCCTTTGAATTATATATATATGTATGTATGTATGTGTGTGTGTGTGTGTGTGTGTGTGTGTGTATATATTTATATATATAATATAGTATATGTATTGTTATGACCCCAGCCCCCTCCTTTGTGAGAATCGCAAGAGAGAGAGAAGCCTTAAGGTTTGGAATGTGGTCTGGCCTCTCAGCCAGACAAAAGCCACGGACATGGCCATTGTCTTTGGAGACACCTTTGTGGAATAAGGGCCTGGACTACGTGCAAACCCTCAGGGCAACGTGGGCTGGGTGATGGGGAAAGATTGCCTCACCCCACCCTGATTGACATCTACAACCCTGCCAGTCCAGATAAAGGGTGGGCTACCAAGGCGGCCCCTCAGACGCACCAAGGAGACATGCTAAGAAGACATGATAGCGCTTCCCGTTGGAGCGGGAAGCCATTTTGAAGGAAGCTGCGTGCGTTAGATTCCGGATCGGGAGTCTGTGACTAAAACCAAAGGAAGAACCGTTTAACTAG
This sequence comes from Hemitrygon akajei, assembly GCF_048418815.1. Taxonomy (NCBI): domain Eukaryota; kingdom Metazoa; phylum Chordata; class Chondrichthyes; order Myliobatiformes; family Dasyatidae; genus Hemitrygon; species Hemitrygon akajei. The sequence continues at coordinate 44,543,901 of NC_133140.1, forward strand.
CAATAGGGATTTGCTTCGCAAAGACGACGGGCAAGTGTTCCTTTCTCTCACCAATCCTCTCTCTCCAACACGTGAAATGCCAGCGGTTCCCAAACGGAAAAGCCTGCAGATTTATGAGTGACTTTTATAGTTCAATTGGACTCAGTATTATCCCCTAGACAACGATAGAGCTTATTTCTGATTGATTATTACTATACCTATGCTTAGATTGAGTTTTGACGACATATATGATCTGAATGTTTTGTATTAATCATACGTTTGTGCCCCTTTATAAATAAAAAACGTTTGAAAATAGTACCATCAGACTTCAGCGGACCTCTCTATCTTTGCTGGTAAGTCACCCGGTTATGGGGAACGTAACAGTATATATACAGTGGCATGCAAATGTTTGGGCACCCCTGGTCAAAATGTCCGTTACTGTGAATAGTTAAGTGAGTAGAAGATGAAGATGAAGATGAAGATAAAGTTAAAGATGAAACATTCTTTTCAGCATTTTAAGCAAGATTAGAGTATTATTTTTGTTTTGTACAATTTTAGAGTGAAAAAAAGGAAAGGATCACCATGCAAAAGTTTGGGCACCCCAAGAGATTTGAGCTCTCAGATAACTTTTACCAAGGTCTCAGATCTTAATTAGCTTGTTAGGGCTATGGCTTGTTCATAGTCATCGTTAGGAAAGGCCAGGTGATGCAAATTTCAAAGCTTTATAAATACCCTGACTCCTCAAAGCTTGTCCCAACAATCAGCAGCCATGGGCTCCTATAAGCAGCTGCCTAGCACTTTGAAAATTAAAATAAATGATGCCCACAAAGCAGGAGAAGGCTATAAGAAGATAGCAAAGCGTTTTCAGGTAGCCGTTTCCTCAGTTTGTAATGTAATTAAGAAATGGCAGTTAACAGGAATGGTGGAGGTCAAGTTGAAGTCTGGAAGACCAAGAAAACTTTCCGAGAGAACTGCTCGTAGGTTTGCTAGAAAGGCAAATCAAAACCCCTGTTTGACTGCAAAAGACATTCAGGAAGATTTATCAAACTCTGGAGTAATGGTGCACTGTTCTACTGTGTAGCGACACCTGCACAAATATGACCTTCATGGAAGAGTCATAAGAAGAAAACCTTTCCTGTGCCTTCACCACAAAATTCAGCATCAGAATTTTGCAAAGGAATATCTAAACAAGCCTGATGAATTTTGGAAACAAGTTCTGTGGACTGATGAAGTTAAAGTAGAACTTTTTGGTTGCAATGAGCAAAGAAATGTTTGGGGAAAAAAGGGTGCAGAATTTCATGAAAAGAACACCTCTCCAACTGTTAAGCGTGGGGGTGGATCGATCATACTTTGGGCTTGTGTTGCAGCCAGTGGCACAGGGAACATCTCACTGGTAGAGGGAAGAATGAATTCAATTAAATACCAGCAAATTCTGGAAGTAAACATTATACCATCTGTAAAAAAGCTGAAGATGAAAAGAGGATGACTTCTACAACAGGATAATGATCGTAAACACACCTCAAAATCCACAATGGACTACCTCAAGAGGTGCAAGCTGAAGATTTTGCCATGGCCCTCACAGTCCTCCAACCTAAACATCATCAAAAATCTGTGCACAGATGTCAAAAGAGCAGTGCATGCAAGACGGCCCATGAATCTCACAGAACTAGAAGCCTTTTGCAAGGAAGAATGGGAGAAAATCCCCCAAACAAGTATTGAAAGACTCTTAGCTGGCTACAGAAAGTGTTTACAAGCTGTGATACTTGCCAAAGGGGGTGTTACTAAGTACTGACCATGCAGGGTGCCCAAACTTTTGCTTCAGGCCATTTCCTTTTTTGTTATTTTGAAAATGTATAAGATGTAAAAGATGGAAATAAAAAAGTAATCTTGCTTAAAATATCAAAGTGTGTGTATATATATGTGACCATGTTTGATATACCAAGTGACAATTTCAGTCTGCTCTGTCAGCTTGAATTCAGTCACAATGGTGGAAGTAACTTAGCCCACGTTCTGTGGTTGATGCAAGCCAATTTACACATCCCCATTGTCTTAACATATGGCTGATGTATATGCAAACATCTCATTATCATAATTTTGCAAAGATGTGCTTTTAGCTTCAATTTACTGCTTGCAATTTACAATCTCTTTTATGATTTGAAGTCTGGTTCTTGCTTGAATTAATATCTGTGAAATTCATATAACTCCAGAATATTCCCTAACATACCCTCCTCTAGGCCCCTGGACAGAAGTCTGTCCCAGGGAGGCCAAACTTTAAGGAAGGTTTAATTAAATAGAACAACAAAAAATGCCATTTGTTTTGCATTCCTTCCACAACTAATAACCTATCATGTTCATCTACACTATCTACACTAGAGTGTCAGGGAAGTGAAGTTTGTGCAGTGAAAATTACCACTGAGTAGGTGCTCAGGAAAGTTAATGGTCTGAGGGTGGATAAGTCTCCTGAACCTGATGGAATGCACCCTTGGGTTCTGAAGGAAGCAGCTGGAGAGTTTGCGGAGACATTAATGATGATCTTTCAAGAATTGGTAGATTCTAGCATTGTACCAGATGACTGGAAAATTGCAAATGTTACTTTGGTAATTAAGAAGGGTGGGAGGCAGCAGAAAGGAAACTATGGATCTGTTAGACTGACATCAGTGGCTGGGAAGTTGTTGGAATCAATTGTTAGGGGTGAGATTATGGAATACCTGTAGGCACATTACAAGATAGGCCAAAACCAGCATGGTTTCCTAAAAGGAAAATCCTGCCTACCTGACTAACCTACTACAATTTTTTGAGGAAATTACAAGCAGGGTAGACTAAGTAGATGTAGTAGATGTGGTGTACTTGGATTTTCAGAAGGCCTTTGACAAGGTGCCGCACATGAGGCTGCTTAACAAGATAAGATCCCATGGAATTACAGAGAGGTTATTAGCATGGGTGGAGAATTGGCTGGTCAGTAGAAAACAGAGAGTGCAAATAAAGGGATCCAATTCCGGCTGGCTGCTGGTTACCAGTGGAGTTCCACAGAGGTTGGTGTTGGGACCGCTGCTTTTTACGATGTATGCCAGTGATTTGGACTAAGGTATTAATGGGTTTGTGGCTAAATTTGCCGATGATTCAAAGATAGGTGGAGGAGCGGGTAGTGTTGAGGAAACAGAAAGCCTGCAGGGAGACATAGATAGTTTAGGGGAATGGGTAAAGAAGTGACAAATACAATGTTGGAAAGTGTATGGTCATGCACCTTGGTGGAAGAAATAAAGGGGCAGACTATTATTTAGATGGGGAAGAATTCAAAGTGCAGAGATGCAAAGGGACTTGGGAGTCCTTGCGCAGGATATCCTAAAGGTTATCCTCCAGATACTTCCTGCCCCCTTCCCTGCTGGCCGATTGCACTTTAATTGGTTGTGAAGAAGGCAAATGCAATGTTGGCATTCATTTCTAGAGGTGAAGAATATAAGAGCAGGGATGTGATGTTGAGGCTCTATAAGGCACTTGTGAGACCATACTTGGAGTACTGTGTGCAGTTGTGGGCTCCTTATTTTAGAAATGATATACTGACGTTGGAGAGGATTCAGAGAAGATTCACAAGAATGATTCCAGGAATAAAAGGGTTACCATATGAGGAACATCTGGCAGCTCTTAGTTTGTATTCCCTGGAGTTCAGGAGAATGGAGGGGGGGTCTCATAAAAACTTTCTGAATTTTAAAAGGCCTGAACAGATTAGATATGGCATAATTATTTCCCATGGTAGGGGATTCTAGGACAAGAGGGCATGACTTCAGGTTTGAAGGATGTCCATTTAGAACTGAGATGCGGAGAAATTACTTTAGTAAAAGGTGGTGAATCTGTGGAATTTGTTGCCGCAAGCAGCTGTGGAGGCCAAGCCATTGTGTGTATTTAAGGCAGAGATAGAAAGGTTCTTGATTAGCCAGGGCATCAAAGGGTATGGGGAGAAGGCAGGGGAGTGGGGATGACTGGAAGAATTGGATCAGCCCATGAGTGAATGGCAGAGCAGACTCAATGGGCCAAATGGCCTGCTTCTGCTTCTATATCTTATGGTCTTATGATCTCCTCATCAAGACTAAGCAGAGATGGCAACAAAATGTTCCCGAAATGTGATCGCATCCTCTTCTTGGATACTTGATGTCTTGATTTCAAACAGTCTTTAAAGTGCAGCTTTGTCATTTGCATACTTCCTGCTCTCTTCCCTGCTGGCCGATTGCATTTTATTTGCAGCCTTATCTTTGCCCCTTCAATCTCTGATAACTGAAACTATCAGATGTGGTTGTCAGTCATCACTGTGTGGGCAGGGGCAACAGTAAGTTAACCTTGTTTCAGCTTCACAGGTAACAGTTCACATTCTATGCCAAGACAGAAGATTATCAGAATAATCTAACAACAGTCTTTCAGCCTCGTTGATCGATCTACAGGAGAGTAGAGGGTGGTCTCCATCTGAATAGCTGCAAGGACAGCATCCTGATAGCACCCCGTCTGGACTGTCCTTTCGATCGCTGGCTCAACCACTGAAAGCACCCAACTGGTTTGTATTCACTCCCCATTCAGGCTGCTGTGGCTGCCTTCACATGCTGTGTGGAATGGCTCCTCCCTTTCTCAGACTGCCTTGCCATCGAGGCTGTAGAACGAAACGAGGTGCGGGATCTGATGTCTCTGTCATAACTCGGATCCCTCCCGTTTATTTTCCTGATATCTTTCTATTTTGATCTATATAACCAATTGTCTACTTTCTAGATCGAGCCTTCATTAAAAGTATTGTTCTTTTTATATTCTAAAACATTATACACAGCTTACTGTCATTCTGTCTCTCTGTCTTCTGTATTCCTGTTCCTGTTCCTTTTCATTCACAGGTCTCTTTCAATCAGGAGGTTAATGGTCATTATTTTGGTTTCCTGTAATGAGATTGTTATTGCACTGACTCACTTGGTCTGCCTTTTCCCACTGGTTCTCTATAGTCAGCTATGGTGAATTCTCATTTGCAGTTTACCCAACACATGCAGGACTTCAAGCACATTCTATATTTGCATTCTGGGAGACAGGGATGACCAGAATCCTGGCTACTTATTTGCATTTTATGAGTCACACTTTTTGACTATGTCTCAACGTTGCAAAGTTCTTTCCAAAAGAACTGTAACTCAGTCAATTTGTTAACAATACATACCATATGCAGTATAATTTTAATTTTATGGAACATACTTGTTAAGAAATACAATGTTTCGGATCAGTCCCCAAGGAATTCAATCTCTCTCAAAAAACAAATTTCCAATTCCCAATTTGATTATACACCAATTGCCATTTCCCCAAAATGCCAGTTTCATTCTAGAATGTGGGAATCTCATATCTGAAATAGAGATACTCATGTTTTCATCGCGTTAATTTGGATTCCACATGTCCAGTGTGGAATCTGGATCTCTCTCTCTCTTCAATACCCATTCCAAAGTGAAGAACCAAATATACACAAAACTTAAAAACACAGGTAAGACAAAACAAAAACAGATGCTTGCACTTTTCTTTTTTCCAAAGCTTCATGAATAAACTAAAAAATACTTGCAACAAATATTTACTACACGATAAATACATTCCAAGAACAAAGCAAAAGAAAAGACAGATGAAGGGAGTCACAACACAAGTACATTCACACAATTTCCCAGAGAGTTCTTCTCAAGATAAGACATCCTGAAAATTTATTTCACATCAAGTAACAAAATCTTCCTCTTACATTAATTCAAGTACCCTCCTGATACAGATTAAACAAACACAGTCTTGGGCAATGTGTCCTACTTTAGAACAACTCATCCTACTAGAACTATCCTTTAGTCTAATCCTTTGCTTCCACTTAGTGTGTTCAAAGGTTCACTTATTATCAAAGTATACAACTCTGAAATTCTTCTTCTCCAGATAACCAAGAAAGCAAGGAAGAAAAGATCATCAACTCCCAAATACCCTTTGACCACACAAAAAAAACAAACAAAAATGGAACAGGCATATCAACCCCTAAATAAGAGCATAAGACCATAAGATATAGGAATGGAATTAAGTCATCTGGTCCATTGAACCTGCTTTGCCATTTCATCATGGCTGGTCCAATTTTCATCTCAGCCCCAATCTCCTGACTTCTCCCTGTATCATTTCATGCCCTGACCAATCAAGAATCTATCAACCTCTGCCTTAAAAATACATAAAGACTTGGCCTCCACAGCTGCCTGTGGCAAAGAATTCCACAGATTCACCACTCTCTGGCTAAAGAAATTTCTCATCTACATTCTTAAAGGATGCCTCTCTTTTCTGAGGTTGTGTCTTCTGGTCTTTAACACTCCCACCATAGGAAACATCCTCTGCACATCCACTCTATTAATGCCTTTCACTATTTGATAGATTTCAAAGAGGTCAACCCTCATTCTTCTGAATTCCAGTGAATACAGGCCCAGAGCCATCAATTGCTTTTCATATGACAAGCAATTCAAACATGGAATAATTTTCATCAGCCTCCTTTGAAGGTTCCACATCCTTTCTAAGATAAAGGGTCCAAACCTGCTCACAATATTCCAAGTGAGGCCTCACCAATGCTTTATAAAGCTTCAACATTACATGCTTGCTTTTATATTCTAGTCCTCTTGAACTGAATGCTAATATTGCATTTGCCTTGCTCTCCTCAGACTCAACCTGCAAATTAGCCTCTAGGAAATCATGCACGAGGACTCCCAAGTCCCCTTCACCTCAGTTTTTTGGATTTTCTTTACATTTAGAAAATACTCAACCCTTTCTTTTCTTCTAGCAAAGTGCATGATGATACACTTCCCAATACTGTATTCCATCTGCCATTTTTTGCCCATTTTCTTAATCTATCTGTTCTACTGTAGCCTCTCTACTTCCTTTAAAACTACCCTCCACTCCCCTATCTTCAAATGATGAAAAAAGGCATTAACTCCATTATCTAAATCATTGACACATAACTTTAAAAAAATTGGTCCCAACATAGACCCCTGTGGAACACCACTAGTCACCGACAACCAGTCAGAAAAGGCTCCCTTTGTTCCACTCTTTGCATCCTGCCAATCGACCACAACTTTATCCGTCTCTCCTGTAATACCATGGGCTCATGGCTTGTTAAGCAGCCTCATGTATGGTACCTTGTCAAAAGCCTTCTGAAAATCCAAGTACACAACATCAACTGATTCTCCTTTATCTATCCTGCTTGTTACTTCTTCAAATAATTCAAACAAATTTGTCAGGCAGGATTTTCCCTTGACAAAACCATGCTGACTATGGCCTACTTTATCATGTACCTCCAAATGTCCTGAGATCTCATCCTTAATAATCAATTCCAACATCTTCCCAACCACTGAGGTCAGACTAACTGGCCTATAGTTATCTTTCTTCTGCCTTTCTCCCTTCTTGAAGAGTGTAGTGACATTTGCAAATTTCCAGTCTTCCGGAACCATTCCAGAATATAATGATTCTTGAAAGATCATTACTAATGCCTGCACAATCTCTTAAGCCATCTCTTTCAGAACTCTGAGGTATACACCATCTGATCCAGCTGACTTATCAACCTTCAGACCTTTCAATTTCCCAAGATTTTAAAAATAAACAGAAGTTACTATAACTTTCTCTAGTAATGGTAAATTCACACACTTCATGCCCCCTGACACCTGGAATTTCCATCATACTGTAGTGTCTTCTACTGTGAAGACTGATACAAACTACTTATTCAGTTCATCCACTATTTTGTTGTCCCCCAATACTACCTCTCCAGCGTCGTTTTCCAGCGGTCCAATATCCAGTCTCGCCTCTCTTTTATACTTCATGTATCTGAAGAAGCTTTTGGTATCCTCTTTGATATTACTGGCACCTTACTTTTGTATTCCATTTTTACCTTCAGATAACTTTTTTAATTGCTGTCTGTTGGTTTTTAAAAGCTTCCAATCCTCTAACTTTCCACTAAGGTTTTGCTCTATTATATGCCCTCTCTTTGGCTTTTATGTTGGCTTTGATTTCCCTTATTACCCATGGTTGTGCTATCTTTCTTTTAGAATACTTCTTCCTCTTTGGGATGTATATATTCTGTGCTGTAATTCCCTTCACTTGACTGTAATACTGATACATCTGACTTCAGCTTCTCCTTCTCAAATTTCAGAATGAATTTGATCATATTATGATCACTTGGCCCAAAGGGTTTTTTAATCTTAAGGTGTCTAATCAATTTTGGTTCATTGCACAACTCCCAGTTCTGAATAGTTGACCCTCTGGTGGGCTCAGCCGCAAGCTGCTCTAAAAAGCCATCTTGTAGTCACTCTAGGAATTCCCCCTACTCTAATCCAGCACCAACCTTTTATTACCAATCTATCTGCATATTGAAGTCCCCCATGACTATTGTAGCATTGCCCTTTTGGCATGCATTTTCAATCTCCCATCGTAATTCTTAGGCCACATCCTGTCTGGGGGTCTGTGTACAACTCCGATCAGCGTCTTTTACCCTTGCAATTCCTTAGCTCCATCCACAGTGATTCAACACCTTCCAACACTATGTCACTCTTTCTAAGGATTTGATTTAACTTTTTACCAACAGAGCAATGCCACACTCTTTGCCTTCCAGCCTATCTTTTTTGATACAATGTGTAGATAGATAGATAGATAGATACTTTATTCATCCCCATGGGGAAATTCAACATTTTTTCCAATGTCCCTTGGACATTAAGCTCCCAGCTATAATTTTTCGACCATGAGTCAGTGATGCCTACAGCATGATACATGCCAATCTGCAAATACCCCTCCCACACAAAAAGCAAACAAAACCAGAACGGGCACATCGGCCCCCAAATCCCCCTCCCCAGGGAGATAGAGTGGGTGATAAACACAGAATGTAAAAAAGTATAAGACTGAAAAAAGTCTATAGTCCAAGTTCTTATCCAAATTACAGAACATGTGGGGGTTTATATGATTCTTCTCTTCCAAATGAATCTATTCTAACTGGTTCACAATTATGTTTGTGTTCAACTCATATCCCTGGGATCACTTGACATAATCTATATACACCATCTTGTTCCTGCTCATTGGAGCTGCTGGCAATGTTGTTGATTCTTTAAACCTGATGTGTTTGCTGACCGTGTCTTGTCCATGTAATGTGTCCCATCCCTGAATCTATGACAGCATCGGCCTTACAAGGTATATCTATCCCCAAGACAGTGCCTTCATTGTTCAGACACACACTGAAATCCACTGGAAGTGCACATCTTCTATCTTCAGGTATATGAGATTCACTTTTCTCTGCCCTCATTGTTTTCTCCATTGTTTTAGAAACATAGAAACATAGAAAACCTACAGCACAATACAGGCCCTTCGGCCCACAAAGTTGTGCTGAACATGTCCCTACCTCAGAAATTACTAGGCTTACCTATAGCCTTCTATTTTACTAAGCTCCATGTAGCTATCTGGAAGTCTCTTATAAGACCTTATCGTATCCACCACTGTTGCTGGCAGCCCATTCCATGCACTCACCATTCCCTGAGTAAAATCTTATCCCTGACATCACCTCTGTACCTACTCCCTAGCACCTTAAATCTGTGTCCTTTTGTGGCAACAATTTCAGCCTTGGGAAAAAGCCTCTGACTATCCACATGATCAATGCCTCTCATCATCTTGTACACCTCTATCAGGTCACCTCTCATCCTTATTCGCTCCAAGGAGAAAAGGTCCTTTGCTAGCCCACAAAACAACTTATTCTCATAAGGCATGCTCCCCAATCCAGGCAACATCCTTGTAAATCTCCTCTGCACCCTTTCTATGGCTTCCACATCCTTCCTGTAGTAAGGCAACCAGAACTGAGCACAGTACTCCAAGTGGGGTCTGACCAGGGTCCTATACAGCTGCAACATTACCTCTCAGCTGCTAAATTCAATTCCACGATTGATGAAGACCAATACACCGTTTGCCTTCTTAACCACAGAGTCAACCTGTGCAGCTGCTTTGAGCGTCCTATGGACTCAGAGCCCAAGGTCCCTCTGATCCTCCACACTACCAAGAGTCTTACCATTAATACTATATTCTGCCTTCGTATTTGACCTACCAAAATGAACCACTTCACACTTCTCTGGGTTGAACTCCATCTGCCACCTCTCAGCCCATTTTTGCATCTTATTAATGTCCCGCTGTAACCTCTGACAGTCCTCCACACTATCCACAACACCTCCAACCTTTGTGTCATCAGCAAACTTACTAACCCATCCCTCCACTTCCTCGTCCAGGTCATTTATAAAAATCATGAAGAGTAAGGGTCCCAGAAGGTCACACCACTGGTCAACAGCCTCCACGCAGAATATTACCTGTCTACAACCACTCTTTGCCTTCTGGATCCACAAAGCAATGTCCCCTTGGATTCCATGCCTCCTTACTTTCTCAATAAGCCTTGCATGGGGTACCTTGTCAAATGCCTTGCTGAAATCCATACATCTACTATATCTACTGCTCTTCCTTCATCAGTGTGTTTAATCACCTGTAGGATAAATAGACTCCTCAGTCGTGGGCAAGAGCGGGTCAGCTGTGGATACTGAAGCTCCTGTGTCCTCTAACCTATTTTATTGCTGGCCCCACATTAAAGCTCTTGTTTACATCTGTGGGTGCCCAATACAGGTAATGGGGACTGCTGATACCTGTTTATCTGACTTGAATGCTGTCTTTACTAGTTCTATAATTTAGTTAGCATTCAAAGTGGGTAGGCAATATTCTACTGTGGTTTTTGCCAGCCTTGGTAGGTGAATGTCATACCTTCTTTCCTTCCTGTGACATTGCCACTCACCATAGCCTGAGAGTGCACAGCATAACAAACCATCTGCCTTACCTTTCTATGTCCATTCTGGTGGTCCTTTGCTAGCACACAAAACAAGTCTTCTGTGTCCTTGCAGCAGCTATATCCACTAAGCATTATAACTTCTCTTTCCTCTCTTTCAGTCTATTTCCCCAGCCCATGAAACTATTCTGGAGTAAGTGGTTCCCACAGTTATTCCCAAGTCTAAAACTACCAGGTGGGCTGAACCCAGCCCTTCCTTTGAGCATTTTCAGGAAGACGGGATCATCCCTCCCAGTATGCGCAGCCCTGAGTATTCCCTATAGTCCGGTATTCGTTCTACGTAGCCCATGGCAAGTTCACCAGCTTCCTGAATAATTGAAACTATCATTCCCCAGTTACTCTTACCTGCTCCCGGTCACTGCTCACTTCTTTCTTAAAGTTCTGGTGTCCCTCCTCATTACTGACATTCCCAATACTTGTCCATGTTCCATTGCGCACACCTGCTGTCCAACATATTTCATACACATTTTAGCTTTAACCAAAATGTGTATCTTTTTGGGGTGCTTCTGGTGGATTTCGATCATTTCTTCAAACTTGGGCCAAAATTCTGCATTGTCACATGCTAACTTTACGTGATGGCAGGTCAGACAGAATGCTCTGCTTTTCCCAGGTGAAGGGCTCATAGACAGTGATAGGTGTGAATGTCTGGGTGGGGTCAGCAGAGTTCTGAGTCTGTTAGTGCCTTGTCTCCGTTGGTGCTATTCCGACAGGCAGTACTGGGTATAACCTCTCCGATTTGTGGGTACTTTCCCACTTGTGAACTCCCTGGCCCAGCATTTCCTAATTTACCTCATCACCTTCCTCACCAGTTAGTCCCAAAGCTGCTACCCATCGAGCACCCACCTGCTGGGCCTGATCCCATTTACCTCTCAGTCTGCCCAGATCCCTGACTAATTTGCTTTTATTCTAATTGTTCTGCCTGTTTTTTTTCTCTCATCTTTCTCTCTCTCGCTCCTTCTCTCTCATTTTGAACCATGTGATACTTGCGAGGATGATACTGAGGATGACAGGGGGTGATACATTTCCACCAAAGGAGGTGTAAGACTCTCCTTCCCTCTGCTAGCCACTAGCTTGCAGGGCGCCCTTGGACGAGGTGTAGCACCTGCTTAGCCCCTCAATCAGGGTCATGTGAAGCCATGGGAGCTAGTGGCAGATGGTCGTATGAGCAGCTGGTGCATATCGCAAGTCCTGGTTATGCGACCACTGACGCCAGGCAGACAAGCTCTGAAGAGTATCGATAATGGCTGGGGTCACCCGTCTTGTAAAGACACTGCTCAGAAGAAGGCAGTGGCAAACTGCTTCTGTAGAAAAATTTGCCAAGAACAATCATGGTCATGGAGAAAAGTGAGAATCTGATTAAAGGCAGGTGGAAGACCATGATCGCCCACGTTATATGACACAGCACATAATGATGATATTGACGAGAAAATAGGAATCTCTCCTAATAATCAGTGAGGAACGGAAGATACCGCACTTTCCATTACTGTCTGTAATCCATGTTCTCCTTACGACCCCATGGATTTCCTCCCAACATGGATGCAGCAGGTTCTCTCTAAATGGGTGTTCTAACAGTTTCTTCAATCTGTCCAGATCTGCTTGTACACTGTCTCACTGTTCTCTGTATTCATTCCTTTCCTTCTGCAGCTCTACCATTAGTATATTTGGTGAATCCTTCTGGTAAGATGGTGGCAAGCTTGAACACAGCAGCCTCTCCTGGTTCAACCAAAGGTATTACTGTCTTTTTTAAACAATTTTCTTTAAGACCTCAAGGCACTGCTGGACAATAAGGGCTTCAAGTATTTCAGATCTAACCCACCAGCAGAGGAACTGGACTTGGCGTGAACCATATTACTGACTGCTACAGAAAGGTGTCGGAGTCGGTGCACGAAGGTAGTGTGCAGTCCAACAGCAAGTGATGGTCTTGGATGTCTTTTTGTGATCGCAAGATTCTATTGGACATCGGTAATGTAGAATATTGCAAGACCGGTTCACTGGTTCATTGGATAGACTGACGGCAAGGGAGCAGAGGAGATTATATCTCACGCTAAAGTGTCGCCTGTTGCAGCCAGCCAGGAAAGGACACGCAAGAGGTGGTGTGGCACAACGTCCATGCTGGATTGGGGGCTAGCCCTTGCCATTGGCGCTGCTCTCCAGGGTCCACTCGGTGGAAGTCGTGCTGAATTAGGTTCGTCTGCAGAATCCTGCGGGCTTGTTTTTGCTGACAACATTGATAAAACAACAACCTACAGGACATGGGCTATATTACATTTTTTGTGTGTGACTGTATGTTTACTGCTATTTTGTATGTGCTATATGTGCTTTGGGCTGTGTATAATTATTGGTACCTTGTTCCTGGAGGAATGCTGTTTCATTTTGCTGTATTCATGGCTATCCATGAATAGTTGAATAACATTAAACTTAAATTTTAATTTGTTCTCTCTTTCAAATACTCATGACATACAATGACTGCTGCTTTATCTCCCTTCCGCTGTGAGAAAGAAATGCACCAAAGTGCTTATAGGAGAAAGAAGGCTCCTCTGTGGGGACTATATGAATAGATACTTAAATATCTATGAATAGATGAATTAAATGAATAGATAAAAATATTTAACTTATTTAAATAAGTTAACTTCTGTTAACTCCTCAGAAGTTAACAGCTGAACTCTGAAGATTTTTAATATTTCCATTACAATAGGAAATTCATTGCAAGGAAGTATAGTGAATATGATTGAAATTGGTAAGAAGTTCAAGTAAATTAGATTTGATATCCATTGCCTGATGAACGTTGACTATTTATTCCTCTCCACAGCTGCTGCCTGAACTACTGAGTACCTCCAGCACTCTGTGTGTTCTACAAGATTTCCCGCATCTGCAGGAACGCTTGTGCTACTGATATCCATAGATATTGTAATAAGTGTTATTCTGTAATTGCATTAACACACATGCTTTCCAAATACGTATACTAATTGAAGAATTTGGGAAAAGCAGGTGTGCACCTTGGTCAATGTGGCTAAAGTTTTGAGTTGTGTGCAAAGTGTTCTCACATTCCTATTATCTATGGGTTTTGATGTGCATTGATACTCTCAATTTAAAATATAAATCATTTGAATATATACAAATCAGTTTGAATTCAGCATCCTATATCTGATTGGCATGGCATGTCAAACTGCTGCCAATCATTAAATCTCCTGCTGATGGCTGGACACCTTATAATACTATGTCGATATAAAAAATCACCAAAAATCCTGCAGTTCCTGGACGTCTTTAACAGAAGCTGGTAATGCTGAAAATGCACAGATAGCATCTGTGGAAAGAGAAGCAAAGTGAACATTTCAGCTCTGTCACCCTTCATCAGAACTAAGTCCAAAATAGGGGTCTTGGAAAGCTGCAATATTAATAATGTTACATTATCAGGCAGCCATGAGAGTTCTGGTGCTCTAAGGATAAATAGGCCAAAATTAGAAAACAATGTGTTTAGAAATCTTGTCTTGGTCAGCTATAATGATGAAAAGTGTCTCAAATATTGGACCTCCAGAAAGTGTCCACAGCAGGGGTGATTGATAAGTTCGTGGCCTAAGGTAGAAGGAGATGAGTTATACAGCTCTCGTTACATGCACATGCTGGTCAACTCTTTGAGTGATTATGCAGAAAGTTTGAAGTTAATAACATCTCCTTCTACCTTAGACCATGAACTTATCAATCACCCATGCTGTGAACACTTTCTGGAGGTCCACAATCCGTATGCTTCACGACCACTGGACTGAGTGTGTAAATGTAGGAGGGGACTATGTTGAAAAATAAATGTGCTAGGTTTTCTAAAATTGACACCTTCTACCTTAGGCCACAAACTTATCAATCACTCCTCGTATATGGACTTTGGTAATAAACTTACTTTGAACTCTGAAACTCAATATAATCTTCAGAAATAGTTCTAGTTGTTTCAAAACTGAAATGAATTTGTCTTGTCTTTGAAATTTGAAACTTTGTGAAACTTCCACCCTCAACAACTGATACATATATATATATGTGCTTGTGTAGGAGACCAGCTATCTATTACTTTTCTTTCAGTATATGGCAATTGGTACTTTTTTAAAAAAAAATTTAAATATGCAAAAATGACTTCAGTACCACCTTTCTTAGTAAATTCAGTACAATCGACATTATTGCTCTTAATTAAACTCCTAATCATATGCAACTTCAACTACTGTGGAGTTTGCAGAGTTTAATCACATCGATCTCTGAAAGTACTATATCATACTATCTCATTCACCTTAAATTAATCATCTGAACGGAACAGACTTTCGGAAAGTTTCAGGTTATAACAACATGCTTTTAACCTGTAGAACTGATTGAAAGTTTCCACTCCAGAAGATAACATTCCATTATTGCCTATGACTGGAATTCTCCACTGGAATTTTATTGTCAACAGGCCGGCTTCTGGACTCTATAATTTTCACTGCTGAGAATTGATTTTGTGGTGATTGAGATATTAGCCATCACTCTTCGTGGATTTCCATATCTCTTACCAAACTGAATTATGTTTGCAAATGAAGATCTCATTACCAATAATGTGATAGTTAGGTGTGACCCTGCGACTGAAGCCAAAATTTTTCCATTTGTTCTAATGCCTCAGGTGGTGGCTGAGCTTCTATGTAATCCAAATAAAAGACATGTTCAAGATTTCAATGCTTCATGTACCTCAGGTCCATTGTTACTTCTAACAATATCACAGACAGAGAAAAATCACATTAGATACATTAAACCACAGTGTTCTACACATGGGTTTTGAAATTATCAGATGGTTGATCGCAGAAGAATTTTTAAAAAATAATTGTTTAACAAAGCTTTGTACTCTACCATTTGAGCTATGAATCATGGAGATTGCTTATTAGGTGTATCTCTTATCCAAGAGCGTTACTGAAATATTACCTCAAATATAATTATTGTCTTCAAATTGAGTGACAGATTTCCTAACTCTGAACTTAGAAAATTGTATGATCAGCACTTGTACATGATAGTGTAAGATATCACAGGCTGGGCTAAGTGAAAAGACAAATTAGGAGAATGGATGAAAATCATTTATCAAACAAAATCTTCTGAGTAAAATAAATGAAAACAGACTCCCTATTCAACAGAAGAAGATGAAGGACAAAGCTTGTAACATAAGCCCCTTTTCCTTTCAAGGATAAATTAGTCGTACTAACATTGTTAAGATTGAATATCCAAAGATAAAGATTAGCTTTATTTGTCAAATGTACTTTGAAACATACAGTGCAATGCATGGTTTGCATCAAATCAAATCAGTGAAGATTGAGCTAGGCCATGTGTTCTAGGCACTTACAACTCTGTGAGCAAAAAAAAACCTACCTCTGACATTAGCACTATAATTTCCTTCATTCACTTTAAAATTCTGCCCTCTCATATTAGCCACGGGGGAAAGGGTCTGACTATCCACTCTACCTACGCCTTTTATCATCTTACACATCTCTGTCAAGTCACCTCTCATCCTCATTTGCTCCAAGGAGAAAAGCCCTAGGTTACTCAACATTCCCTCATCAGATCAGTGTCACCTTGCCTCCAGCACCAAGGCCTGGAAGCATAAAAACATTTAGCAAACAATGCCAAACTAAGCCAGTTAGAGTTGTAGAGTCAGCGAAGAGTACAGCACAGAAACAGGCTCTTCGGCCCATCTAGATAGATAGATACATCTAGCCTGTGCTAAACCATTTAAACATCCTAGTTCCATTAACCTGCACCTGGACCACAACCCTGCACCCTATGTACCTATCCAGACTTCTCTTAAACATTGAAATCAAGCTCACATGCACTACTTGCACTGGCAATCCATTCCACACTCTCATGACTTCTGAGTGAAGAAGTTTCCCCACATGTTCCCCTTAAACGTTTCATCTTTAACCTTTAACCCATGGCCCCTAGTTGTAGTCCCACCCAACATCAGTGGAGAAAGCTTGCTTGCCTTTACCCTATCTATATCCCTCATAATTTTATGTACCTCTATCAAATATCCCCTCAATCTTCTACATTCCAAGGAATAAAGTTTCAACTGATTTAATCTTTCTTTGTAACACAGGTCCTTTAGTCCTTGTAAATTTTCTGTGTACTCTTTCAACTTTATTTACATATTTCCTGTAGGTAGGTTAGTTAAATCACTAATATTCAGACTACAAACTTGAGCAAACATTAAGATAATTTCAGATGAAAGTAAATAACTTTGCTGGGATTTACAGTTATTACTGCCAAACATTTTGAGATTGATTCAAATCTGCACCTATCAGTCTGTGTGGATCCAATGCAAACTGCAGCAAGTATGGACACAGAATTTACCTACCTGTGGCTCTCCAAAGTCAGCTCAGAATGCTCTGCATCGCATAGAAAATAATGAGATCTCTTAACAAACTGAGAATCTCAGCAACTTACTTTCTTAAAAAGAAATTCTAATCAAATGACTTGCATGGATCAAAGTGAATAAACCATCCTTAGACCAACCACTAAACGATGGCTAGCCTTCAAATCATAGAACAGTTCTACATTATCAGTAACATATTTTTGAAGATTGAAATGAAATATTAAATTATATTAAATAATAAAATATTAAATTATGAAATAAAATTGCCAGAAATTTGGTTGCCCTGAAAAAATATGTGATAAATGACTGCAAGCTGACCCATGTCTTTAGGAGCCAATCCTGTGGCTGTGTACATTTAGATGTGTGCGATTTCCATGCAAAGACTTGGGCACTGAGAAGGTATCAACTACAATGTTCTCAGCATGCAGCACACCCTACTGCTGCCTTATTGAAAAGGTGTATTAGGATTTCAAGCCTTCTACCAATCTGTTCCCAGTGACCTGAAAGACCAGCTGGTGCCCTGTGATCCAACCTTAGTGAGCTGTAGTGAACAGTGAAACAGTCGTCATCCCTGAGGGTGACAGGGCCTCTGGCAGCTGATCCAGACTGCTCCTATTCATGGGGAGATTGTGCAGTCTGAAGCCCTGCCACCTGCATCCACAGTTGGACCACCTCCACCACCACAAGACAACAAATGTCAGCTTGCTCAACTCCAGCCAAGAGGTGGGCACTACGGTGAAAGGCAAAAAAGCTCTTGGAAGATCAACTGTGATGCAATGCACAATAATGATCAGTTAACATTGTCTTTTGCTTTTGATTGCATAAATATGTACAAATATGTTTGGCATGGTGATTTGATTGATTCTAGCTTTCATTATGATTTATGCAGCAATGGACACCAAGATAATCAACTGCACATGAGCTGGGTCACCATGGAGATTTGGGTTTCTCTTTACTTTGCATCAGTCACAGGTTTAGGACATGCCAAAATGTATTGAGCCTCCTCCTAGACTCAGTTTTGAGCTTATGGTGAGAGAATTCCAACACAACTGTTATGTGGAGAGTATCAATAATGTGAATGAGTGCCACACAAACATGAATATACGTTTCCAAGTGTGAATGCTGGGATATCATGTAGATGCTGGAATACCCGAGCAACAGCTGCCCTGTCATTGTCAGTGTTGGCACATTGACATTTATTCTCGTGCAGGGCAGGAATTGTATGATTTGTTGGCACCCATTTGGTACATGAATCTGCAGACATTGTACCAATGTTGGACTAGCGTGACAGTTCAGTGTTGTTCATGAGAATGGAACGAGTAGCAGCTTTGTGTTCAGTTGTGGTAAAATTTCCTATGATGTCTGTAGAACTGAGTTTATGGAGCATTATTAAATGCCTCTGGTGCTGCAGAGGACTTTGCTCACAATTTTGATTTTGCTGTGGTCTTGTCTTCCTGTCTACATATAGGCCCCAAATAGCTCTTGCATCTACAGTAATAAAATGTGGTCCAGACCTATGGGGATATCTGGGATATTGTTCTTGGAATGGGTAATGAAAATGACATTGTACACCAAGAAGCAAGAAGTAATAATAAAACCTATTTGCCACTGACGCCCATGGCATGGCACTGTCTACTTTTCTTTTGCATTTCACTAAAAAAAGAATTTCAACCATTTGAAAATTATATCAAATTGCTGCAAATGTTGGAAATCTGATATAAATACAGAAAAAGCCAGAAATACTCAGCAGGTAGGTTTCATCAGAGAGATTCATTTTCATCAAGTCCAGAGAAGTGGGAAAACAAGAGTGTTCAAATAATCAGATTTTCATGTTTGTGTCAGAAATGGCAAGTTTTTCTCTCTCCACAGATGCAGCCTGATATGCCGAGTATTTCCACCATTCCCTTTTGTTTCAGATGCCATTGTATCCTGCTTTCCATATTTCCAGTATGCTCTTTTTATCCTTTATTGTCCCTCCAATTGCTTTCACTCACCCTTTTAATTAGATGACTCCAAAATCATTGATAACCTCGATCTCCAACATTTCATGGTCACTTGCTGTTGGCCTCTGCCAAACTCCCCATCCCCTCCCCTGACATTTGGTTCCTAGCTCTTTTGAAATATTAACTCCAATAGATTCTTCCAACACATGGGTATTTCCAACATATTCTATTTTTGCCTTTACTGGTTAGTTTAGTCAGATCTTTACAAAGCAATGATCTTCCAACTTCTCTGAATCTGATGAAAGCGGATCTCCCTGATGAAAGCTGCCTGCTGAGTATTTCTGTATACTTCCACGTGTTGTGCAGGAAGAGGAAACAGCAAGCACAGGGGAGTGATTGAATGAGGACAAATACACCTGGCCATATTCACTCCCATCACAGAGACTGGCTCGAACTTTGCTAGGAAGGAGGGATGCCGACGAAGTGATGTTGGCAGTACTGGAGGGATCAATGATGATTGTCTCTTAAGTCCCAGTTCTTCCCCTCTCAGCCCTCTTTTCCTTTGTCCCAGACTTTCTTCTGATGAACAGTGTAAGAACAAGTCCTGATGAACAGTCACAGTCTGAAACATGAACTGTCCATTTCCTTCCATAGATTCTGCCTGACTTGCAAAGTTCCTGCAGCATTTTGTGTGTGTTGCTCCAGATTTTGAGCATCTGCAGTCTCATTTGGGTCAGAAAAATTAACTTTTTTGCTCCTCTTCCTTCAATCACAAACCAAGTCTGATCCATTTCTCAATTCTAGTAGCAGAACTGTCTTTTTACAAAGGAAGAAAATGAGACTGTAAATGATGTAAAGATCCTGTCACTCAATCTTATATGAGCTGTGAAGATGCTAACACTACAGGTAACTTTGAATATAAGAGGTCTCAGCACAAGGTGAGACACAGTCTAGAAGACAGGACAGTGGATAGTGGATTGAAATTGGGAACTATACAACAGAAAACTGTTCAACAGAGGGGTATGATGTCTAATTTAAGCTGCTGAGCCCCTGCCCCCACACTTGTAGAAACATTAAATATGTGATTTCAAAATGCCATGATTCAGTTCTGTATTATAATTTTACTGTCTAATTTTGCTATGCTTACAGCTATAATTTACATTACTAATGCACTATCTGCTGCTCAGGAATAAGTGCAGTATCAATTACACATTTATGCTATGCGTGCAGGAGAAAGTCTCAGAATCTACATAGTCTGTGATAGAATGTGTACATTTTTGAGGTTAATTTTAGAGGATTTTGAATATGTTACGTGCTGCATAATTGATTTCTTACAATTGTTTACACATCATTTTTTTTCCTAATCGTATGACTTTTAAGTAGTCTAATTAAGTTAAGCTGTCCTACAGAAAAAAAAGTTTTTGTTAAATTGCTACTTTCAGCTTAGGAAATTTTCATTTTGTATTTTCATTGATGTTCCATAGTATTTCATGAACAGTTTCTATGGTAGATAGTGAACAGAACATATTAAACCTTATTAGACTTGAGTTTTACTTGAGAGATTGGGAATACTATCATTTATTCTTAATTGTGCATTGGACTACTAAACTATAAGCTAAATACAAATTAACATTATTTTTGTTTATATTTGTGATTAAAATAAATTTCTAAACAGCATTAAAAAGTAGGTGGGAGAACTGCTGTAAAGTTTCACTTTTTAGAATCAATGAATCATTGTCATAGAAAAGTACAGCAAACAAACAGGCCCTTTGGCCCATCTAGTCCATGCCAAAGCATTTAAACTGCCTAGTCCCATCAACCTGCACTCAGCCCTTAGCCCTCCACACCTCTGCCATCCATGTACCCATCCAAACTTTCCTTAAACATTGAAAATGAGCTTGCATGCACCACTTGCACTGGCAGCTCATTCCACACTCTCACAACCCATGACATCTAGTTGTAGTTCCAGCCAGCTTCAATGGAAAAAGCCTGCTTGCATTAACCCTCTCTATACCCCTCATAATTTTGTTATACCTCTACCAAATCTTCCCTCGATCTTCTATGTTCCAAGGAATAAAGTCTTAAACTATCCAATCTTTCCTTATTACTCAGGTCCTCCAATCCTACCAACATTCTTGTAAATTTTCACTGTACTTATTTGTATGTTTCCTATAGGTAGGTGACCAAAACTGCACACAATACTCCAAAGAAGGCCTCACCAACATCTTATACAACTTTAACATAACGTCCCATCTCCTGCACTCAGTACTTAGATTTATGAAGGCCATTGTGCCAAAACCTCTCTTTATGACCCTATCTACCTGTGCTGCACTTTCAAATAATTATGGATCTGTATGCCCAGATCCCTTTGTTCTACCACACTCCTCAGTGCCCTACCGGACATTGTGTAAGACCTATCCTGTTTGGTCCTAAAAAGGTGCAACACCCCACACTTGACTGCATTAAATTCCATCTGACATTTTTCAGCCCATTTTTTCAAGCTGGTCCAGACCTGCAAGGTCTGATAGTCTTCCTTGCTGTCCACTGCACCTCCAGTGTTGGTGTCATTCACAAATTTGGTGATCCATTTAACTATTTCATTGATATAGATGGCAAAAGCAATAGACCCAGCACCAATCCCTATGGCATTCCACCAGTCACAGGCCTCCAGTCAGAGAGGCAACCATCTACTACCATTCTCTGACTTCTCCCACCAAGCCAATGTCTAATCCAATTGAATGCCAAGAAACTGAACCTTCTTGACCATCCTCCCATGCAGGACCCTGTCAAATGCCTTGCTAAAGTCCATGTAGACAGCATCCACTGCCTTGCCTTCATCAACTTCCCTGGTAACTTCCTCATGAACTCTATAAGATTGATTAGACACAACTTACCATGCACAAAACCATGCTGACTATCCCTAATCAGTCCATGTCTATCAAAATACTTATTTGCCCAGTCCCTTAGAATACTTACCCATAACTTTCCCACTACCAATGTCGAAATCACTGGCCTATAATTTCCTGGTTTATTTTTCAAGCCTTTCTTCAAAAGCAGAACAACATTAGCTATACTCGAATCCTCTGGTACTTCACCTGTCTCTAATGATGATTTAAATATCTCTCTTGGGCCCCCACTTGCCTCCTGTAGGGTTTGAGGGAACACCTTGTCAGGCCCTAATGATTTATTCATCCTAATCTGCCTCAAGACAGCAAACAGCTCCTCCTCTGTAATTTGTATGTTGTCCATGACCTTGCTGCTGCTTTGCCTCACTTTTATAGACTCTGTGTTCATCTCCAAAGTAAATACAGATGCAAAAAATCCATTTAAGACTTTCCCCCATTTCTTTTGGTTTGACATATGGATTACCATTCTGATCTTCCAGAGGACAAATTTTATCCCTTGCAATTCCTTTGCTCTTAATGTATCTGTACAACCCCTTAGGACTGTCCTTCACTTTGTCTGCTTGGGCAACTTCATGCCTTCTTTTCGCCCTCCTTATTTATTTCTTAAATATTATCTTGCATTTCTTCTACTCCGTAATTATCTCATTTGTTCCTACCTGCCTACACCTGCTATGCACCTCTTTTTTTCATAAACAGGGCCTCAATGTCTCTTGAAAACCAAGGTTCCTTCAACCCATTATCTTTACCTTTTATACTGACAGGCACATACAAGCTTTTTACTCTCAGAATTCTATTTTTGAAGGCCTCCTATTTACCAGGTACACTTTTGTCAGGAAACAGCCTGTCCCAGCCCATATTTGCCAGATCCTTTCTGATTCCATCAAAATTCGCCTTTCTCCAATTTAGAATCTCAACCCACAGACTAGACCTATCATTTTTCATATTTACTTCTGAGACTGATGGTGACTTGATGCAAAATATTACCTTACACAAACTTCTGCTGTTATCTCAGTTCAAATCTCTCAGAATGTCTAACTATTTCAAAATGTCACAAAATTTTAAGTGCAAGTTTTGATGATCTTTTGCATTGGTCTAAAACTCACTGCATTGGACACCAATCCACAGTGGTCTCAACGTTGATTGACTGAAGCATCACTTTGAGTTCCTGCTAGATATGCTTGTTTGTCACCTATCCTAGAGATACTGAAAGTTGGTCATTATTTAGTCACCAACGCACTAAAGAACATTTTTGGATGCCTTTTACATGGCAATTGTCTAGGAAACTGATGATCACCAATGAATGGTGTACAGTATTTTTAATTCACAGGTTACTTGGTGGATTATTCATTTTAATTCATAAAGGACTTAGCAAACATGGTTTGAGTGCTATGAGGGTCCACAGAGGATGTGGATGGCATCAAGTTCTGCATATGCATACTTAGAGAGTAAATTGGGCTGATATTGATTTAAGAGGCCTTTATCTTATGTAAACTGAACACAACTCGGAGGTATACTGGATGGACAGATCATGATGACAAAATACATAAAACAGGATGGCAATGTAGTATCATAAGGATTAATACTGGGCCTTTTGATGGTTACACACTATTAATGGTAGAAATGAAAAGGCTAAGTGTAATCCAAGTCTGCTTAATAGGAAAATGAGCTGTGAGAATGAATAAACTCTTCTCAGGCTTCTAGCTGGGTACAGGTACCAATTATAACCGATGTTTCGATGTCAAACTCCACCACCTTCATCTGGGACGATGACCAGACACGTCTAGTCCAGTGGTATATGTACCCTTGTCGTCTGTCCCTCCTGATTGGTTAATCCTCAACCAATCAGGTTTCAGCTGTGCCACCATGTTTGCAGTTGAATTCCAGTTCTTTCTTATTATTTATACCACCAGACTAGACTTGCCTAAGGGATCATCCCTGATGAAGATTGTGGAGTTTGTCATAGAATCGTCGGTTAAAATCAATACCTGTACCTGGCTGGAAGCCTGAGTAGAGTTTTAATGCACTATCAATAACTCCAAAAGACTGGAAGTAGAGTAAATACTGAAAGGCTTTTATTAGCAGTAAAATGGAGCATGTCCATGCCGGATGACTGCCCTGGACTGTGGGAGGAGCAGTGACACAATCACCTTTATCCAGGGGTCTGTGGAAGGAGTCACAGAAGCAGTCAGTAGAAGGGCGTGTCCGGACAGATATACATGGTTTATCACAAGTTTCTTCATCATATACGCCAGGAAAGCTCTAGAGCTGTGAGAAGATTGCAGAAGTAACAGCTGCAATCTAGATCCAATTAAATAAATGGACAAGGAGGTAGTATATGTTTTACGATACGAAAAATGTGAGGTTGTTCACTTTGGTGGAATGAAAGAAAAAGAAAATAATAAATCATGAGAAACTAATAAATGCTGGACCAGAAATGTTGGTTCATGTAATGTAGTTAACATTCAGGATGGGATGCAATTAAGGAGGCAAATGATATGCTAGCCTTTATGACAATGAAGCTGACATCAAAATGTGTGGATAACTGGTCTAAATGACATGAGATGTGGCGAGACAACACCTAGGCTGCTGTACGCAATGTTCTTCTCTATACCCAGGGTGGGGATGTATACATGTTGGAGATGATGTAACAACAAAAAGTTCTTCAAAAAGAGTAGCTCATAACATCTACTCTGTAAAATTGAGAGGGGTTTAAATGTTTCCATGCAACCTCTTTTTCTGAAAAATTAAAATGTACAATGCTAGAAATAGCGAATCAAACAGAAACAACTTTTAAACATCTGAAGTTTTTTTGCTGTTTTGAAAATTTTCTAAACCTCGGAGAGGAGGTGCAAGTGCAAGATGGCATTGGTGATCATTTACGACTTTATGTGGGCTGCAAAAATTTTTTCCAAAATTCCTCTTAAATATACTTACTTTCATGGCAATCTTAACAATAAGCTTTTAAATCACATCAATGATCTTCATATCTCATGATCGACTGAAGAACCTGGCCCTGTCAGACATAGCACCTTTAAGGCTCATTGCCATGGCCAAAAGCATGGCAGGAGAGGGGGAATCCAAGCCAGGCTGAAACACAGAGGGACTAGGCCTCCTCTATTAGGTGCCCCAACATGGGTGGTTCTGCCAAGCTTGGTGTTCCCCAACTTGGAACACCTGATGGTCAAATGCAGACCATTCTATTACCCTGGGAGTTCTCATCCATGATCCTGATGGCACCTTACATACCACCAGCGGCTGAATCTAAGCAAGCACTCACCCAGGACAGTAGACTCCGGTGAAATGCTGTTGGTGACCTATTCCCCACTAGGGGTGATGGGTTTTAGTAAATAAGTAATCCAACCAACCCACAGAGAGATTCCTTAAGGGTTAATAATGTCATTGGATGTATTAAAATGGCAGCACTCCAGATAGAGCTTCCAATATATCTCAAATAGATTGTTCTTGGCCCCATTAATTGGAAAAAAAAATCAGTCCAATGAGTAATATATGAGTAACAGCTCTATTTCTGCACCCACTCACTTTAATAATAGATCAGACAGGGCGTATTACCAGTTTACAACAGGAGCCGGTCACATTCATAATGCAATACAGGTGTTCAGCTGGTGACTGTAGGTGCATGAGTAGCTACCTTCTGTAAAAACATGAGTATGTTACCTCACTCAAAATGCATTCACATAGTTTCTTGTGTTTCAGCAAGGAGAGATTCAGCTTCTGATCTATCCGATAGCACTCATTTGATCTTCAGGTACTGTGCACAGTTGAAATCAAAACTATCAGCGCTTGCATTAATCTTTAAATAAAAGCAACAACATGAAAATAACTCTGTCAAAGTCGTAACACTATCGCAGACATACAACACCTTCACTCTGTGAGGGTGATCAGAGAGAACAGCATAGTTCCAATTTTCTTTATAATTGTTTCTCTGTTTCAAAATCATTGACTCCAGTACAGTAAATATTTTTTTTAAACAGAAAAAGAAACTGAAAGTTCGATCTAGCGGTTACATGTCTTGATTTTATTCTCTCTTACTCATCGGATGCTTTTCCCAGTAAGTTCATATCGAATGAAAGTATAACTGCAAAATAAACCTCAATAGCCGCCATTGTTTAGGCACGGTGTGTGTCAAATTAACTGATATGCCTTGTTCAAAGCCCATGCACACATACCTTGTGAATGTTGCGGTATCCAGGGGGCAGAAGAGAATGCATCATTCAAGAATGAAGAAATATGCAGAGTACATGGATTCCTAGTATCCGCACCACCAGATAGGCCATCAACTTCAACAAACCCACGTCCAAGTGTCAGGAGAACCAATTCCCCTCTCACCCCAACCCATACTATTTTAGGTACCATTAATTACCTGGGCAGCTTTAACTGGCCTTTGATCAGCTGCATGTTTGTTCATTGATTGATTAAGCAGAAGGCTGGCGGGCTGCATTTTTAATGCTTCACGTTTCCAGGGTGTTACACTTTCGGAGGTTAGCTGGGAACGTTGGGGTAGAAGGTACAAACAGATTGCTGCCCAACATGGACTTCAGTGGCTGTTTCTTTGCATTTGAGATATGCTGTGGAGGAAGTGGGGAAGATCCCGAGGACCGGCCAGAAGAGGGAAGAAGAAAATGGTGAGAGGCTCTTGACAAAAGGACCAATTCATCACACCTGATGTTGTGTGTCCCCATCAGCATTCATCTGTTGATACTTCCAATTCGTTCTGTGAGCAGAATGTATGTGGAACATCATCCTTCAGGAAGCTGACTACCCTTTCATCTGATAATACTGGAGAGCTTTCCTGCCCAGCAGCTCACCACATACAAATCCCTGCTCTTCAATATACAGTCTGCCAGTACTTAAGGGGGTGCTGTCTAACTGAGTGACAAGGAGCCTTCACTATTCTCTCTTACACTGCTCCAGTACTAGATACTGTACCATCAGCTGACCAATGGGAGTTCTTGTTTATCTACAGGGAGAAATGTACCATAGAAGAATACTGGTGATTGGAGGGACAACGAGGAAATTTGATGTTGTACAGTGTACAGCTTGTAAATCAGAAAAGCTTAAAGTAGTGGTCACCAACCTTTTTAAGCCCAAGATCCCCTACCTCGGCCTCAGTGAAAGGCAAGATCGACTCCAAATCGACTAGTTACACACATGTGCACCGGGGCAGAGAAGACTGGAAGTAAAACCCTGCAACCCAGGGGTATCTACCCTTTTTTGCACAGCGGACCGATTTAATAGTGACAATATTCTTGCAGACCAGCCAACGGGGGGGGGGGGGGGGGGCATGTTAAACACGACAGGAATACAGCGATACTCGAAGCAGGTTCCTTATGTCCAGTCTATTCCGCAATTTAGTTTTCACAGCTCTAGGCACTTAGCTTCTGTCCCGCTTGCTCACGTTTTTTACCGCTGAAAAAACTAAAAGGGTTTGTCTTTAAGTGCAGGGTGCTTGGACTTAAGGTGCCGAAGCAGTTTTGAGGGCTTCGTTGTCTCATTAGACAGCCTCCGGACCCGAACTGCAGCCTTCTGCCCGCCCGCCGCCAGACGCCTTGGCCAGGTGCGGCTGGTCGTGGGTGCGGTGAGAGGACAAGGTCAGTGCCGGGGCCGCGGCGGTCACAGTCCGGAGAGAGCAACCGACCGAGCAAGGAGTGTGACAGGATGCGTGCCCACCCCCCCTTGAAGGATCTATCAGCCGACAAAAGTTTGTTTCACTAGATCGCAGCGAGGTAGCTGCTCTGCTACTTACGAAACGCGGAACCTGAATTAGGTCGCCTGCGAATATTTTAGCACCGGGTTCCCCACAAATATTCGGTGTGCTAAACAGGTTTAGAGGCGGCGACCATCTGTCCGCGCTCCGGGCCGGTAGCAACGGCACTTCCCGCCAGCCACACGAGGCCAGCCAGTGATCCCTGGCGCGAGGGTATCACTGCGTTTAGGTGACTGATGACCTCGCGTGGGTTCAAGTTCAACAGGGAATGAGGAAAGGTGCAGCTGACTCATATAGTTGCCCTGCGGCCCGCTGGTTGGGGACCACTGAAATACACTGTGTAGTACAGGGGAGCTACACGCATGCGCACTGGGCAGAAAGAACGGAACTAAAACCCCGCAACCCGGAAACAATCTCTCAACAGTATTTGTGTATTTATTTTTCTTTTTGTTCGGGATCTACTGGGAAAGTCTCAAAGTTCGACCAGTCAATCGCAATCGACGGGTTGGCGACCACTAGCTTACAGGAAGAAATGAAGTAAAATGTGAAAGGATTATTGATGATTCAGCAAACATCTACACTGGAGTCCATGCTGGTCCCCGGATTGGTTGTGGCAGCATGTGACCCTGGTGCCCACCTTGCCAAGTTAGTGTAACTAGCAATGATTACGAGCCATATGTTTATACGGGAGGAAAGGGAGTGTGATGATGATGGGTAAAATGCTTGCATTAAGAAGCACTGTAAAGTAAGAGTAAGAATCTTGGAGAAGAGGTAAAATTTTTCAGGGTGTATTGGGAAGTTGATTGTCAGCCCCATCTGAGAACGGTGGATGTTATAACACAGTGAATGATTTAATCAGGAGTCAAGCACAAGGCCAGTCGTGTGCTGGATGGGAGGTGTAATTGATCTTAAAATTTACTCATCATTAAATTCTGTGTTGTACCGTATCTATCTTTGGTGTTGCCTTACTGTACCTCCTCTCACTGTCTTAAGTACCACCGGATCCCATGGAAGAGAACCTCTCTTCTCTCTGCCTTGACCACCAAACACTCCAGAGATTTGCCTGAATGTCTGAATGTTCGCTTTTCCCTATTTCAGACAGACAGACATACTTTATTGATCCCAAGGGAAATTGGGTTTCGTTACAGTCGCACCAACCAAGAATAGTGTAGAAATATAGCAATATAAGACCATAAATAATTAAATAATAATAAGTAAATTATTCCAAGTGGAAATAAGTCCAGGACCAGCCTATTGGCTCAGGGTGTCCGACACTCTGAGGGAGGAGTTGTAAAGTTTGATGGCCACAGGCAGGAATGACTTCCTATGACGCTCAGTGTTGCATCTCGGTGGAATGAGTCTCTGGCTGAACGTACTCCTGTGCCTAACCAGTACATTATGGAGTGGATGGGAGACATTGTCCAAGATGGCATGCAACTTGGACAGCATCCTGTTTTCAGACACCACCGTCAGAGAATCCAGTTCCACCCCCACAACATCACTGGCCTTACGAATGAGTTTGTTGATTCTGTTCGTGTCTGCTACCCTCAGCCGGCTGCCCCAGCACACAACAGCAATCTGCCATCTATTCCACAAATTGTTCAACATCTTTCAAATAACATCTAACATGATTACAGTTGCAAAGCTGCTTCGCTTTAAGTACAATAACTGGTGTAGTGAGGCTTGAGCCTGGTAACATAGGTAGAATTAGATGGGTGCTTAAGTCAAACTAAAAGCACCACATAAGGAATTTTGTGTAGATTGTTAATTGGGTCAATAGACACAGACCAGTTGGGTGAGATGAATCCAGTCTTTATTTTCTAAAATTGCTCAATTTAGACCATCTTGTGTCTTCACCACGTTTTTAATCTAAATTACCAACTGAATGATACCATCTCTATTCAAAGCTGAAGCAGTTTAATAACTGTTTGTGAGCTTTATTTGAGAAAATTTCCATTACAATTAAACAAAAACAAGGAATCGTGCAACTAAAAATTATTTTGAATATGCTCCACTATCTTTTGTAAATGAATATTTACATTATGTCAACAAAACACAATGATATATCTGTTCAGCAGAAATAAATTGCGTTCATGGGCTGTAATTATTTAAGTTAAAGGTCCAGAATTGATTAGATTTTGTAAATTTTTTTGCTCCACCAGACTTTCACTTTGTAAACTAAACTGGCCACAAGCAGCATGCCAGTTTTGGAAGTCCATTTTTATTTTAGGAATGTTAACTTAAATATCATGGTCATGGAAAGATCATGATCACCCACGTCATACAACATGGCACATAATGAAGATGAACTTAAATAAATTTGGAGACAGTGTTTGAGGGAGGATAGGCAGGTGATAGAGAAGGGATGCACTCAGATGGATGGTTTGAGATGTGTCTATTTTAACACCAGGAATATTGTGAACAAAGCAGATGAGCTTATAGCGTGGATCAGTACTTGCAGCTATGATGTGGTGGCCATTACAGAGACTTGGATGGCTCAGGGACAGAAATGGTTACTTCAAGTGCCAGGTTTTAGATGTTTCAGAAAGGACAGGGAGGGAGGCAAAAGAGGTGGGGGCGTGGCACTGCTGATCAGAGATAGTGTCACGGCTGCAGGAAAAGTGGACGTCATGAATGGATTGACTACAGAGTCTCTGTGGGTGGAGGTTCGGAATAAGAAGGGGTCAATAACTCTACTGGGTGTTTTTTATAGGCTGCCCAGTAGTAACAGGGATATCGAGGAGCAGATAGGGAAACAGATCCTGGACAATTAAGATACTGTGCCACCAGGTGACTCTATGCTAAAGGCTCCAGAGAGAAGCAGAAGTATCTGTTCCATATTAATATTATATTTCAGCAGGGAAATTAGTACCCTTATGTAAGCAGCCTTACTGAGAGAGTGGTGAGTGCATGGAATGGGCTGCCAGCAACGGTGGTGGAGGTGGAAACGATAGGGTATTTTAAGAGACTTTTGGATAGGTACATGGAGCTTAGAAAAATAGAGGGCTATGGGGAAGTCTAACAATTTCTAAGGTAGGGACATGTTCAGCACAACTTTGTGGGCCGAAGGGCCTGTATTGTGCTATAGGTTTTCTATGTTTCCATGTTTCTATTTAAAATATCTGTGTCTGTGTATTAGTTAACAGCAAAGGCCAAACTTAGTCATCTTATACCACAATAGGTATAAGCAAAGTAACTGGATCCCATTTGATTGCTACTTATTTGATATCTCCACTCCCTCAGAATCAAATTTATTATCATTGTCTTATATGACGTGAAATGTGTTGTTTTGTAACAGCAGTACAGTGCAAAGTACATCCTGCTACTGTTACCTCAGATAAATAAGAGAAAGTATCTCTGAGTCTTCCTTAAAATACTAAGTGGGTTTTATCCAAGAAGCACTGGGTAGCAACTTGGAAGACAGATGTGAAATTTGTAATTAAGTTGATTAATATTAATGTGTAAACCTGTTGACACTTGCCACTTGGCCACTTTAGTGAGGCAGTATTTCAAAGCCATGTCCCGGGGAGGTGGTGGGGAGCAATATAGAATGGATGGACAATTGAGATACTGTGCCACCAGGTGACTCTATGCTGAAGGCTCCAGAGAGAAGCAGGAGTATCTGTTCCATATTAATATTATATTTCAGCAGGGAAATTAGTACCCTTATGTAAGCAGCCTTACACTTTGAACTTGTCATCCAAAGGGATCCAAAAAGTGGCCCGACAAGTTATTGCTTTGAATGTTAATTACCTTTAATTGTTCCCTGTTTATATCCATAAACTGGGTCCAATATCTCCCCAGTGGAACACGGTTAAATATCAGAGTATCTCAAGGTCAATGATAAGTTACAGGCCCAATGGACAGATGTGCATTAGGAAATGAGTGCCTGGATGATAATTTATTGAAATGTGGGAAGTGGATTATAAGCATTAGTATTGGTAAGAAGTTTGGAGTTTGGAGTTCATTGAAGTATCTATACAACCTTGAGATTCATTGTTTACAGGAAGCCACAAGACAAAGAAACCCAAAAGAATCTATTAAAAAAAAGACTGTTAAACTCCCAGTGTGTAGAAAAAAACCCAAATCATGCCAACAATAAAAGCAAGCAACTAGAGTCCAGAATTGAAGTCCACGAACGAGAGTCCAGTTTAGCGTAGAGCCAAGTAAATGTCACAGAGCAGTGTGCTGTACAGGCACATCTCTCACCTTGGGCACCAACACCCTGAACTTTTCAATCGGGCCCGGTGCTTAAATCCTCGTCCAAGCATCAGGTGTTGTTGCTTCGATAGGGGCTACAGGAGGGGCAAGACTGGCAGCTCAATGTTCCAGGGTTCCGATGTTTCAGATGTGATAGAGGCAGAGGTATGAAGGGTGTGGGGGTGGCTTTGCTAGTCAGGGAAAATATTACAGCAGTGCTTCAGCAGGACAGATTAGAGGGCTTGTCTACTGAGGCCATATGGGTGGAGCTGAGAAACAGGAAAGGTATGATCACACCAATAGGGTTGTATTATAGACCACCCAATAGTCAGCGAGAATTGGAGGAGCAAATCTGCAGAGAGATAACAGACAACCGCAGGAGACAGAAAGTTGTGATTGTAGGGGATTTTAATTTTCCACACATTGATTGGGACTCCCATACTGTTAAAGGTCTAGATGGGTTAGAGTTTGTGAAATGTGTTCAGGAAAGTTTTCTAAATCAATACATAAATGTACCAACTAGGGAGGATGCAATATTAAATCTTCTATTAGGAAATGAGTTAGGGCAGGTAACGGAAGTGTGCGTAGGGGAACACTTTGGTTCCAGTGATCATAATGTCACTAGTTTCAACTTGATCATGGATAAAGACAGATCTGGTCCTTGGGTTGAAGTACTAAACTGGAAAAAGGCCAAATTTGAAGAAATGAGACAGGATCTAAAAAACGTAGATTGGGACAGGTTGTTCTCTGGCAAGGATGTCGTTGGTAAGTGGGAGGCCTTCAAAGGAGAAATTTTGAGAGTGCAGAGTTTGTATGTTCCTGTCAGGGTTAAAGGCAAAATGAATAAGAATAAGGAACCTTGGTTCTCGAGGGATATTGGAACTCTGATAAAGAAGAAGAGAGAGATGTATAACATGTATAGGCAACAGGGAGGAAATAAGATGCTTGAGGAATATAAAAAGAGTAAGAAAATACTTAAGAAAGAAATCAGGAAAGCTAAAAGAAAACACGAGGTTGCTTTGGCACTCAGGGTGAAGGATAATCCTAAGAGCTTCTACAGGTATGTTAAGAGCAAAAGGATAGTAAGGGAAAAAATTGGTCCTTTTGAAGATCAGAGTGGTCGGCAATGTATGGAGCCAAAAGAAATGGGAGGGATACTAAATGGGTTTTTTGCATCTGTATTTACTAAGGAAACTGGAATGGAGTCTATGGAAACAAGGCAAACAAGTAGGGAGGTTGTGGAACTTATACAGATTAAAGAGGAGGAGGTGCTTGCTGTCTTGAGGCAAATCAGAGTAGATAAATCCCCAGGACCTGACAGGGTATTTCCTTGGACCTTGAAGGAGACTAGTGTTGAAATTGCAGGAGCCCTGGCAGAAATATTTGAAATGTCGATATCCACAAGTCAGGTGCCAGAGGATTGGAGGATAGCTCATGTAGTTCCGTTGCTTAAAAAAGGCTCAAAAAGTAAACTGGGAAATTATAGGCCGGTAAGTTTGACATCAGTAGTAGGTAAATTATTGGAAAGAATACTAAGAGATAGGATCTACGAGTATTTGGATAGACAGGGACTTATTAGAAAAAGTCAGCATGGCTTTGTGCATGGTAGGTCATGTTTAACCAATCTATTAGAGTTTTTTGAGGAAGTTACCAGGGAAGTGGATGAAGGGAAGGCAGTGGATGTTGCATACATGGACTTCAGTAAGGCCTTTGACAAGGTCCCACATGGGAGGTTAGTTAGGAAGATTCAGTCACTAGGTATACATGGAGAGGTAGTAAATTGGATTAGACATTTGCTCAATGGAAGAAGCCAGAGAGTGGTAGTGGAGGATTGCTACTCTGAGTGGAGGCCTGTGACTAGTGTTGTGCCACAGGGATCAGTGCCGGGTCCATTGTTATTTGTCATCTATATCAATGATCTGGATGATAATGTGGCAAATTGGATCAGCAAATTTGCTGATGATACAAAGATTGGAGATGTGGTGGACAGTGAGGAAGGTTTTCAAAGCTTGCAGAGGGATTTGGACCAGTTGGAGAAATGGGCTGAAAAATGGCAGATGGAGTTTAATGTGGACAAGTGTGAGGTATTGCACTTCGGAAGGTCAAACTAAGGTAGAACATACAAGGTAAATGGTATTACACTGAGGAGTGCAGTAGAACAGAGGGATCTGGGAGTACAGATACATAATTCCCTAAAAGCGGCATCACAGGTGGATAGGGTCGTAAAGAGTGCTTTTGGTACATTGGCCTTTATAAATCAAAGTATTGAGTATAAGAGTTGAAATGTAATGGTGAGGTTGTATAAGACATTGGTGAGACTGAATTTGGAGTATTGTGTGCAGTTTTGGTCACCTAATTACAGGAAGGATATTAATAAGGTTGAAAGAGTGCAGAGAAGGTTTACAAGGATGTTACCGGGACTTGAGAAACTGAGTTACAGAGAAAGGTTGAATAGGTTAGGACTTTATTCCCTGGAGCGTAGGAGAATGAGGGGTGATTTGATAGAGGTGTATAAAATTATGATGGGTATAGATAGAATGAATGCAAGCAGGCTTTTTCCACTGAGGCTAGGGGAGAAAAAAACCAGAGGTCATGGGTTAAGGTGGGGGAAAAGTTTAAAGGGAACATTAGCGGGGGGCTTCTTCACACAGAGAGTGGTGGGAGTGTGGAATCAGCTGCCAGATGAAGTGGTGAATGCGGGCTCACTTTTGACATTTAAGAAAAACTTGGACAGGTATACGGATGAGAGGGGTTTGGAGGGATATGGCTCGGGTGCAGGCCAGTGGGACTAGGCAGACTAGGCAGAAAAGGGTTCGGCACAGCCAAGAAGGGCCAAAAGGCCTGTTTCTGTGCTGAAATGTTCTATGGGTCTTTGATAGGCCCTGGGGCCTGGACACCAAGTCATGTCAAGTCAAGTCAAGTCACTTTTATTGTCATTTCGACCATAACTGCTGGTGCAGTACATAGTAAAAATGAGACAACATTTTTCAGGACCATGATGTTACATGACACAATACAAAAAACTAGACTGAACTACGTAAAAAACAACACAGAGAAAGCTACACTAGACTAGAGACCTACACAGGACTGCATAAAGTGCACAAAAACAGTGCAGGCATTACAATAAATAATAAACAGGACAGTAGGGCAAGGTGTCAGTCCAGGCTTTGGGTATTGAGGAGTCTGATAGCTTGGGGGAAGAAACTGTTACATAGTCTGGTCATGAGAGCCCGAATGCTTTGGAGCCTTTTCCCAGACGGCAGGAGGGAGAAGAGATTGTATGAGAGGTGCATGGGGTCCTTCATAATGCTGTTTCCTTTGCGGATGCAGCGTGTAGTGTAAATGTCCGTGATGGCGGGAAGAGTGACCCCGATGATCTTCTCAGCTGACCTCACTATCCGCTGCAGGGTCTTGCGATCTGAGATGGTGCAATTTCCGAACCAGGCAGTGATGCAGCTGCTCAGGATGCTCTCAATACAACCGCTGTAGAATGTGATGAAGATGGGGGGGTGGGAGATGGACTTTCCTCAGCCTTCGCAGAAAGTAGAGACGCTGCTGGGCTTTCTTTCCTATGGAGCTGGTGTTGAGGGACCAGGTGGGATTCTCCGCCAGGTGAACACCAAGAAATTTGGTGCTGTTTACAATTTCTACCGAGGAGCCATTGATGTTCAGCGGGGAATGGTCGCTCCGTGCCCTCCTGAAGTCAACAACCATCTCTTTTGTTTTGTTGACATTGAGAGACAGGTTGTTGGCTCTGAACCAGGCCGTTAGCCGCTGCACCTCCTCTCTGTATGCTGATCACCACCACAATTCAGCCTGTACACAACCTTTTCAATTAAGGCTGCCTCAACTCACCTTAGTTCTGCTACAGACTATTGTTTCTGGTGATTGTTTACCAGAAAAAGTGCAATTAACAAAGTATTTAGCTGTTGTCTTTGTTTTGCTGGCCATCAGCAAGTAGTAGCTGAACTTCCCCAGTGGCCATTTTAAACAGGAAGAATTTGCTTTATTTCCAATGATGTTGGGGGGGGGGGTGGTGAAGTGGGAAGAGGGGAGGGGAGAGGATATGGCAGAGAATTCAGAAAATATAAATGTGTGCTTTCCTTCAAGAAAGGAGATAGCTCTGGTAGTAGGTCCCAGCCATCAGCAGCAAGATGATTCTCCACCATGATCCTCCTCAGTTGCTTCTTCCCAGTGATTCAAAAATTATGTCTATTTAGAAACACAATGGACATGATCTTTCTAGTTTAACAACTCCAATGAGAATGTAGGGAGCACCATCACCCTCGTGAACCAGATCCCCAGCTATGGGTAAATAGCCCCACTCCTTGTGGGCAGCATTGGGAAAAACGAAGGCTGTGGGAGTAAACCCAAACAGAAAATCTGGAACTGAGCACCTAAAGCAGTTGGACGTCACTGAATATCCTTCTGGCAGCTCCTTCATTAGAATTCCAAGATGGCGGCACGACGCAGCTTGCAGCGGCCACTCCGGAGCTGATTATCTATTATTTGTGAAGTGGGGTGCCATGCGCAATCATAATTGATTGAAAACAGACGTGGGAGCACGAAGGAACATCTGGAAATCTCCAGGAAGACCTTCTTCGTTGCTGCTTCTGCTGTGAGGTCCGGGACCCTGCTGGGAAGAACAGGCCCCCAGTCCTCGGGGTTGCGTTGCCGATGGCCGTTGGCGGGGCCATCTTAATACACTCGGCAGAGGATGGTGCTTGGAGAAGCTGTGCCAGAGGGGATGGTCATCGGCTCGGAGGTTTGACAGACTCGGAGTCCGCTGCGGTCAGGTCGCTTTCGGTGTGTGCTGCGTCTGCGAGGCTGGATTCAACGGAGCTTTCATTGTGTGCTGCGTCTGTGAGGCTGAGTCAGGTGGCACTGTGGAAGTCCATAGCGGGGGTATTCCCTTCTGCCGCCTGCGTGGGATGGCGAGTCTGTTGGGACCCTGGGGACTTGTGGAAACTGTGTGGTGGTTTCTTTTGAACTTATAGTCCTTTAACATCTTTGGACTATTTTTACTGTGCCCATGGTCTGTTTTTTTTCATCAATTATGCTATTGTTTGCACTGTCGTAACTATATGTTGTAACTGTGGTTTTGTGCAGGTCTTGTAGCTTTAGTTTCTGGTCTTGTTTGTCTGGTGGGTTTGGAGCTCCTTTCCAGGGAACACGCTAAGACGGTAGCGCGATATTAATATGCAGCAGCCTCTCCAGACTCTGGATTGGTGATTGCCAAACGTTATGTGGATTTTCTAGTGTAGTCTGTTTTGTCATATGCTTTTGTGATATCATTCTGGGGGAACGTTGTCTCATTTTTTAACTGCATTGCATTTGTGGTTTCTAAATGACAATAAACTGAATCTGAATCTGAATCTGTAGCCAAGCCGGTTACAAATGTATTGCTTCGCTTTCCTCTGGACCACAGTTGTGCGGCCAAGAGGGGGATCTTGATGACTGAGCATCCCAGGATCTCTATACCTTACACCCAAGCTTGTGCCATGGAGAAATCACTCCAGTGATGCCATAGATGGATACCATCATCAACATCACTGTGGCACTGGATGCAGGAAGCTGCTCTTGTCCCCCATTCGTTGGTACCTGATGGTGGGGATCAATCATCTCAACCACCTCTCTAACTTCCATGTCCTCAGATCCCCATCTGTTTGGCCAGTCTCACAATGTCAGTGACATCCCTAACACTGGAGGAAGGAGCCTCTGAATTCATCAACACTCCTAGCATAGATTTTACATCGACAGGCATGCAATATTGAAGCTTTGGCTTTTTACCACATCTCCTGGAGAACGCTGGAGGAACTTGGCAGGTCAGGCAGAATCTGTGCTGAGTTCCTGCACTTTGTGCATGTTGCTTTATAATTCAGGGTATGCAGACTCTTTTGTGATAGTGCTGCTGGGCCCATAAATATTGTACTGCTTCAAAAACTGTGACTGGTTCTCCAGCCCCTTCAGTTCATCTTCTGGAGAAACACAATGTGAAAGTCCTTATAACACCCTGGGCCATGGGTTGTATAATGATCAAGTCAGGAGGCAAAAGTATTACACAATGACTGAGTGTGACATGCATTGTCTATCTCCAGGAAATGGCTGAGCAGGAGATTCCTTCTTGCAGGGAAAACCTTCACTTCCTGTACAAACAAGTTCTGCAGCCAGTCCTCAGAAACCACACATGGTTCCTTATTGGAAGACAACATGACTGGCAAACATTTCCCTTTTTACCCTTTAGCCCACTCATTTTGGCTCAGTACACTAAAATATGCTTGTACTTAAAGTTCCTTGAGCATTTGCACAGCACAAAAAGGCCAACTTGCCTTTAAATGCCTTGAAATCACTGACTACTCTTTAGTTAATTAAATTAGTCCTGTTACCCAAGTACATGTAAAAATACCATATTAAAAACTTAAGTATATTTGTAGCCTTTAACTTTAATATATTTTAGAAACTCTTGCATAAAATTGCCTGGTCACAGTACACATAGGCATTTCCTCTGTGGCAGATCATAATGCTGTACAGCCAACACTGCTGGCAGTGAAGGGTTGGTATCTCTGATGATGTCATTTACACCATTGCTTCCTTAAAAGAAATTTATACATGGATAGGAGCTGAAAGCTGACTGTGACACTGCATCACCAACAACTGTTCCGCTCAGTACATAGAAATCAAACAGAGGATGGTGTGAGTTAAAACGTTAGAAAATAGAAAACCTACAGCACAATACAGGCCCTTTGGCCCACAATGCTGTGCCGAACATGTACTTAGTTTAGAAATTACCTAGGGTTACCCATAGCCCTCTATTTTTCTAAGCTCCTTGTACCTATCTAGGAGACTCTCAAAACACCCTGTCATATTTCCCTCCACCTCCGTCGCTGGCAGCCCATTCCATGCACTCACCACTCTCTGAGTAAAAAACTTACCCCTGACATCTACTCTGTACCTGCTTCCAAGCACCTTAAAACTGTGCCCTCTCGTGCTGGTCATTTCAGCCCTGGGGAAAAGCTTCTGACTATCCACACGATCAATGCCTCTCATCATCTTATACACCTCTGTCAGGTGACCTCTCATCCTCTGTCGCCTGAAGGAGAAAAGGCCAACGTTGGTCACATTTTGTACATGAATCAGAGTAACTTGAAACTGTGTGACTGAGGTTCTCTGGTCTGCTCCTGAGCTATAAAAAATACAATTTAGAGTTCTACAGAACAATATAAAAATGCTTCACTGAGACAGTTAATTTCCAGTTTTCTAAGTAAGATCTTGGTTCTGCTGATAGAAAGCTAAGGTCCCTCAAAGGAGATGAATCAGAATTAGGTTTATTATCACTGACGTATGCCATGAAATTTGTTGTTTGTGGGAGCAGCACAGTACAATACATAACAAATTATAATGTTACAGGGAGAAATAAATTAAAAAAATAAACAAATAGTGCAAAAAAGCCAAAATAGTGAGGGAATAATCATGGGTTCATGGACCATTCAGAAATCTGATGGTGAAGGGGAAGAAATTGTTCCTAAAACACTGAGTGTGCATTCTTAGGCTCCTGTACCATTTCATGTTGGTAGTGATGAGAAGAGGGCATGTCCCTAATGATGGATGCTGCCTTCTGAAGATGTCTTCAGTGGTAAAGAGGGTTGTGCCCATGTTGTAGACTCAGCTATCTCTATTACTCTGCAGCATTTTTCAATCTCATGCATTGGTGGTCAAGAGTATATTGACTGGCTGAATCACAGCCTGGTATGGAAACACTAATGCCTTTGAACAGAAAATCCTACAAGAAGTAGTGGATATGGCCCAGTCCATCACAGGTTAAGCCCTCCCCACCACTGAGCAAATCTACATGAAGCATTGTCACAGGAATGCAGCATCCACCATCAGGGACCCCCACCACCCAGGTCATGCTCTCTTTTCACTGCTTCCGTCAGGAAGGAGGTACAGGAGTCTCAGGAAAGGACATTTCTCTGTGCTGATATACATATGCTGAATACAGTTGAAAATCTTGACAACTGCTGAAATAGGAATCACATCTACATGGAGTCCATCTACAGGACCTACTCCACCAGATTCAGGAACAGTTATTATCCTTCAACCATCAAACTCTTGAACCAGATGGGATAACTTCACTCAACCTCACTTGTCCCATTATTGAAATGTTCTCACAATGTATGGACTCAGTTTCAAGGGCTCTTCATCTCATGTTCTTGGATTTACTGCCTACTTATTTATTTATTTATTTATTTATTTATTTATTTATGCATTTATTTATTTATTTATGCATTTATTTATTTATTTATTTATTTATTTACTTACTTACTTACTTACTATTACTTCGTTCTTTTTGCATTTTCAGAGTTTGTGGTCATTTGCACACTGGTTGAACACCCAGGTTGGTGTGGTCTTTCATTGATTCTAGCTTGGTTATTATTCTATTCTATTATGGATTTACTCAGTATGCCTGCAAGAAAATGAATCTCAGGATTGTGTATGGTGACATATATGTACTTACATAATAAATTTACTTTGAACTTTTTGAGCCTCCATATCAGGCGATGATCCAACCAGACAAAATGCTCTCCATGGTGCATCTTAGAAATTTGCTAGTGTTTGATGACATACCAAATCAACTCAAGCTCCTACTGAAATTTAGCCACTGGTGTGCCTTCTTCATGATTGCGTTGGTATATTGGACCCAGGAGAGATCCTCTGAGATGGTAATACCCAGAAACTTGAAGCTGTTCGGCCTTTCTACTGCTGACCCCTCAATGATCACTGTGTTTTCTCCCGACTTCTGTTTCCTGAAGTCCACAATCAATTCCTTGATCTTACTGATGTTGAGCACTGGGTTGTCATGACACCACTCAACCTGCTCTATCCCACTTCTCGTCACAATCCAAAGTTCTGCAAACAGCAATTGTGTCATCAGTGAATTTATAGATCCAGCCGCACAGTCGTGAGTTTAACAACTGGGGGCTAAGCACAAATTCTTAAGGTGTGCCTGTGTTGACAGTCATGGAGTCATCGTCATAGAACTCTATAAGGCTGAAACAGGCCCTTCAGCCCATTTAGTCTATCCCAAACTATTTATCTGCCTGGTCCCATTGACCTGCACCTGGACCATAACCCTCCATACACCTCTCATCCATGTACCTATCCAAATTTCTCTTCAATGGTAAAATCAAACCCACATCCATCACTTCTGCTGACAGCTCATTCCACACTCTCGCCACCTCTGAAAAAGTTCCTCCTATGTTCCCTTAAACATATCACCTTTTACCCTTTATCCATAACCTCTGGTTCTGCTCTCACCCAACCTCATTGGAAAAAGTCAGTGCAGAGGAAATGTCATCTTTGTTCTTCACTGAGTGTGGTCTCTGAACAAGGAAGTCAAGGATCCATTTGCAATGGGAAGTTCCTTTCACTCAAAGCACCCTCTTTCATTCAGCTGTTA
The DNA here is from genome assembly GCF_048418815.1 of Hemitrygon akajei. NCBI lineage: Eukaryota > Metazoa > Chordata > Chondrichthyes > Myliobatiformes > Dasyatidae > Hemitrygon > Hemitrygon akajei. The sequence continues at coordinate 44,585,342 of NC_133140.1, forward strand.
ACTCCTGGTTGAACCATTGTTATGGGTTCCATCTTTATTCTTAGCCAGAGAATGCTGTCTGGACTGAGATTATAAAAAGAGAGTGAATGAGGGAATATAAAGCTTCAGTATCCTATTATTATTGCATGAGTTATGATTTTCTTCACATGCCAAAGTCATTTTCAGTCTTTATTTCAGAGGTTTATTTTTTAACTAACAAATGGGAAAAGTGAAATGATCACAAACAAGAGAAAATCTGCAGATGCTGGAAATCCAAGCAACACACACAAAATGCTAAAGGAACTTGGCAAGCCGAACAATATCTATGGAAAAGAGTACAGTTGATGCTTTGGGCTGAGACCCTTCATCAGGACCCGAGAGAAAAATATCAGACATGGTACATCAATGCCCTTTATTGATAGCCTGGCAACATCGTTTCTCTTAAAATTGGCATTTCTACCATCCAACGGAAGTAATCCAAACATGATAAGGAAATAAAAGAAATGTGCAACGATGATAAAAAATTGAACAAACCTTAAGATACAACATCTACTGATGAGATACAAAGAATAAAGCTTTCAATATCACTGCAGTAAGTGCTATTTAAGATTGTCCACCTTGCAACACCTGGCCAGTTCACCACACCTCTGCCATGAAGCCCCAGACCAGAAGTGGGCAGCATTAACCATTAGTGAGTGGGTGAGATGTGCACTCACATTCACTGGGTGAATAGGGGCCTCCGAACTGTACCAGGCTCTATGGCTCCCTGCCTGAGCTAACTAGGTAATCAATGAGAAATAACTAGCCCTTAGGTGGTGAATCCTGAAGCCTGCTCTACCCCTGTCTTTTTTTAATCAGCTTGCGCCACGAAGAGCCTTTCAAACCATTTTTTCTAAATATCTTGATAACGACAGACTTTTAAAAACAGCTAAAATAATTTAAATAATTAAACAATAAAAGTGAGCACCTTTTGAAAATTTACTGATGTAATTAATTAGATGCATTGATTAAAATTAGGAAAACAATCCACTTAGTTTCACTTACCTTTTGTATACAGGTGAATGAGGAGCCATTTGATACACCAGCTGAAGAGTCAGCTATGAAGTGTATAAAGTCCTTCAGCATGACTGATCTCCATTTGTGAACGCAGTGCTGAATCTAGTGCAGAGTAGGTCAAAAGCACTGATATGCCACTTCCAGCATACTCCCGATTTCCACACCACAACATACAGGCCTGGAAATCAGGAACACGCTGACTCATTATCACTGTTGCACAAAGAAAGGACACAAATGAACATCACATATTTCATTCTATTCTACTCATCTCAATTGAGAAGATGAAATGTTCTTAAACATGCATCAACTCAGTTCACTTGATTAGCACATTTTCACTGGTGGTCTCTTCAAAAGGATCACGATCCTTCAACAAACCTGCCTCGGGGAAGGGGCTGTTTGGCATTATAATTACCCAAAAAGGTGTGATAAAGAGTTACTCAACCTTGTCCAGTTTTCTTTTAATTCCAGAATAATAAATTTTCTGTGCTGAGGTATCTTGCTGCTCAGTCAAGACCCCCTCCATTTTTATAACTGATTTTCTGGGGGTATATTCTTCACACCTTAAAAGTTAAAGCAAACTAGTTTGGAGGTGAGAATTGAGGGGATTTTCTGATTATAATCTGATCACTCCATGGTTGTCTTCACAAAACCTCAAACAGAAGTAAATAAATATTTTTGCATGTTGGGAAGTTAAGGTCTTTTTTGAAAAGAAAAGTCGGTGATTTAATCCAATGAGTTCTCCTTTAAACAAACATCCTGACAACGTTGTTTGTGCAGATGCAGTTCACTCAAAGGCCTATTCATTTGTGAATGCACAAACATAAATAACACATGACTCCTCCCTTCAGTCACCCATGGGGGATATATCCCCTCAGCACTGTCAAATGAAAGCTAGGTTCACACAGTTTGTTTTCTCTTGTACTGTTTTGTACACACTAATGAAAAGATAGTTGCACTTACAGAGTTCCATTGTTTAAAAGGGTAGAATTTTGTACATTCTGATTGATTGCTTAAATTTGCCAGGATATTAGGTTTACCCTTTGTATCCCATGACATTTCCTAAAACAAGACTTTACTACAGTGAGGTCAGGAAGCTGTTTGCATTAGCTGTTAGATCACTGCAATAACAATCCAAGTAGGAATCGAGCCTCGTCCAAACATGAATGCTATTGCTTCCTGATATCTCCTTACTAAGATATCCTATTAGCAATCCGACTCAAAACACACCTTTCCCATGGTAGAGATAGTTACAAGTTTCTCAAGTTAAAATTTAAATAACTTTCTCATATCTGTAGGCAGTCTGCTTTGTTGTCAGTAAACAATTAAAACGTGCCCTCTGGACAATTAAAAGCCTATAAAACTAATGATGGCAGCTCCTATTCCTCATTTAACCCTCTGGAGTTTGGGATACATATTTCACTATTATAAAGGTAGCCTTGAATGTTTTCAATTGTGTCCCAATTTCTACAAAGAATAGAGAGATTTAAAGAACTGAAGAGATCTATGTTTCTTTGTGCTGCCACCAATGTTCATAAGAAATATGTTTTCAGAAGACATGAAAATATGAACCAAGTTGATATTATGTGGACACTGGTGTAAAAGTGACAAGTCACTAATCAAGTTTAAATATTCATTAAATTCTACTTACACAACATACATTAAAAAGAAAGAGTGGAATTTCTTTCTGAAGTTATGTGTCAGCGATACTTGGTCTTTGAAAACTAAATAGGACATTCAACACCAAAGCTATCAAATGACTAGTGTCTTAAAATTCTTTACTCAAATGCAGTTATTTTGAAACTAAACCAATTGATTAGCAAGAATATTTTTTGTAAGCTTGTCTTCAATGTAAAAACTTATTTGCCGCTGTTAAACTAAATTGGTTCTGTTCAAGACAATGTCTATAAAAGTGATGCCATCTTTAGTACTCCACACAAGTACTCTCAGTGTCATAATTTGTTGAACTGTGACATTTTTAGTTGGCTCTAGAAAATGACTAGCAATAAATATATGGAGCATTATGCTAACAGTCAGTGAACAATGCCTTGTCAGTTACAGTCTGATAGTGATACATTTTAATTTGGTCTTTCATAAAAATCTTGGCATGTATACACCATTTGAACACAGGCTTGGAAGACAAGTGTGTCATCGAAGCATGCAGTTTATCACCCCTCTATATTTTTTGTCCTTTTCATTTAATGTCATCACCGTGGCAACAGACATTGCCCTGGAAATCATTTCAAAACAGCTTATTTGTTGGCAGAGACCAAGCAAGGTTAAAATATGTGTTTGGCTTACAAAATGTCAGTGTGTGAATATGGCTGGGTTAAATTAATAATCCTCTTGGACACTCTGCCTTGTAACTAGACACTGAAGTGAAACAAGGTGCTGTATAGATTTAGCTGCAGGAAAGCCAAGGTGTTTTTCTCATATTCCTTTATTTGAACATATCAATTTTGTTGAGATGTATACAACATGCCTACTAAGACATCACATTTAGATTTTTAACATTTTAATTTTGAATGAACTTTATCAGTAAACCTTAGTAATAATTGAACGTAACAGGATACTAAATCCACATACTAAGGCTAATTATTTCTGGATTAGTTTCATTTGACACCATATTTTAGTGTCTAATTCTCCATGAAAATACTTCCTACATTTTCCTGACAACTTTGATTATGTTTTACCCAGTGCGTTGTCTTATCCACCTTACCAGTCAGCAATATAAACCCATCACGGTTTATTTAACAAACATTTACAGATCATTAAACTACTGTATACAGTTTGGCTATGAGGTTCATGATTGAGAATCTGCTTTACACTGGTGGAAGGGCAAATCTACAATGTCATTCTCAGGTCTGCCTCATTGTTGGATATCTTGAGAATAAGTCCAAGGAAAAGTTGCTTAAAGCTGACATTATTAAAGATTTTTAGTGGCCTGTCACTGATCTATGAGCATCTCTGTGTGTACACATTGAACAGTAATAACATTGTCTAAGTGGTAAGTGGATCTGGGTGTTAAATTGTGATCAGTGGTGACCATTTTCTGAGTTAAGTTTGCAGCTCGACATATTTCTTCGCTGTGAATGTACGTATTTGTGGGGTGCTTCACAAAAAATGCCGTTTGTTGAGTGTGTGAGCGAAAGGTTGTTAATCAAAGAATGTGTCAGCAATAGCAATTTGGAGCCCGGCTTTTTAAAGAACAGTTCATCTAAAGCTCATATGGATGAACACTAGTATCGCAGAAGGAAGAAATTGCCACTTCTTCACGTCTTCCTGGTGGACCCTGCTCACTGATTCTGCAAGTGATTAGTGCTTTCTAGACTTGGTGCAGAGTTATGGAGTGGCACAGCAAGTAGTGACTTTCTACAAGTACATTGTTGGCCACTCAAGTTCCTAGAAGAGGAAAAAGTAGGGAGAAAGAAAGGCTTCTGCACAGGCACATTTCTACTCTATATGTCCAAGGAGGACAATTCTTAATCCCCTCTGTCAGCAACCAATAACTTGTCAGATGTCTGATGTTTATTAAGGACACCCTAGATGATATTTGTCACCAGTCCACTGTGCGCACAGCAAGGCAAGGTTTGTAATTACGATGACTGTCCCATCCCACTGTAGGAACAAATATAAATGCTTCTGGGTCCTTTTGTAGGGGTATGGAACATCTCAACATTTTCATTCCATTGCAATGTAACAGAGATTACTAGAGCTTTTTATTCAATGGAAGAGAAGACCATAAGACATAGGAGCAGAATTAGGCCATTCAGCCCATGGCATCTACTCAGTTATTCCATCATGGCTGATCTATTATTCCTCTCAACCTTATTCTTCTTCATTCTTCCTGTAACCTTTGACGCTCTGACTAATCAAGAAGCTATCAACCTCCTCTTTAAATATACCCAGTCTTGGCCTCCAAAGCCATCTGTGGCAATGAATGCCACAGATTTACCACCCACTGGCTAAAAAAAAATCTTTCTCATCTCTGTTCTAAATGGACATCCTTCTAATCTGAGTCTGTTCCCTTTGGTTGTAGACCCCTCCACTATAAGGAACATTCTCTCGACATCAACTTTCAATATTTGATCGGTTTCAATGAGATCCACCCCTCATTCCTCTAAACTCCAATCAGTACAGGCCCAGAGAAACCAAATGCTCCTCATATGTTAACCCTTTCATTCCTGGAATCATTCTCATGAACCCAAAACTACTAACAATAGTCTAAGTGTGGTCTGAACAATGCCTTATAAACACTCAGAATTGCAACCTTGCTTTTATGCACTATGGTAACATTGGATTTGCTTTCCTCACCACTGACTCAGCCAGCAAGTTAACCTTTATGGAATCCTGCATGAGGGCTCCCAATTCCCTTAGATCCTCTGATTTTTCCAATTTTCTCCATTTCTTCCTTCAACCAAAATGCATGTCTATACCTTTCCCTGTACTGTATTCCATCTGCCATTTCTTTGCCCATTCTCCTAATCTGTCCAAGTCCTTATGCAGACTTCCTGATTCCTCAATGTTACTCACCCCTTCGGCTATATTCATACTGTCCAAAAATGCTCACCAAGCCATCATTGCCATCACCGAAATGATTTAGATATAATCTGAAAAGTATCAAACCCAGCGTCAACCCCTGCAGCACACCACTAGTTACTGGTAGTCAACCAGAAGAGGCCCTTTTAAGTCCCGCTCTTTGCCTCCTGTCAGTCAACCAATCTCCTATCCATGCTAGTATTGTTCCTGTAACTCTATGGACCCTTATTTTGTTAAGCAGCCTCATGTGCAGCACCTTGTCAAAGGTTTTATGAAAATCTAATTATACAACATCCACGGACGCTCCTTTGAGAAGATGACAGGCAGGATAGACAAAGAATTCTGACAGACTTTGTCAGGCAAGATTTTCCTTTACAAAACCATACTCACTTCAGCCTGTTTTATCATGTGCTTCCAAGAACTCTGAGATTTCATCCTTAATTGGACTTCAGCATCCTCCCAACCACTGAGGTCAGGCTAACTGGCCCATAATTTACCCTTTTCTGCCTCCCTCCATTCCTAAAGAGTAGAATGACATTTGCAATTTTCCAATCTTCCCGAACCAGACCAGAATCAAGTGGTTCTTGAAAGACTACTACTAATGCCTCCACAATTTTTTCAGCTACCTCTTTTAGAACACTGGTGTGTAGTCCATCTGGCCTAGGTGACTTATCTAACTTTGGACTTTTCAGCTCCCCAAGCACCTTCTCCTTAGCAATGGCAACTGCACTCACTTCTACCCCCTGAAGAATTTCAGGATGTATATTGTATACATTTCTCGGACATTAAATGTACCTATTGAAACTCTTGAATTTCTGACATACTGATGGTGTCTTCTACAGTGAACACTGATGCAAAATGCTTACTAAGCTTCTTCGCCGTTTCTTTGTCTTCATCACTACTTCTCCAGTGTCATTTTCCGGCAGTAGGATATTTACTCTCGCTTCCCAGCCTGCTAGCTTCCCACTAATTTTTGCTATACTATATGCTATCTTTAACTTCAAAGTTGTGATGGTTTTGCAGCTTGTCCCAATTCAAGATCTCTTTGAGTGTAATCACATTGTTTGTGAGTTATCAGCTCCCAACTCTGCCCTGTTTCAAAATCAAAATGGATATATTCCACCAATATTCACCGGACTGAGAACATTGAGTATGTCATGGAAGTCAGTGCCCAGTGAGCTGATGACAACCAAGTCACCCCTTCTTGGAATGCTCTTCCATGTCAGCCTCCTTTGAACCAACATCTAGCAACATTTCAACCAGTAACTAACCTTTGTCAAAGCACAGGTTAATTGCTGAGTCAAAGGGGCTATCAACTGATGACTTAGCTGCTGGTTCACCTAGGTACATGCGTGAAAACATGAACTGAAAACATACCAGCTTACAAAATGTGACAGAGTGTTCTATTGGCAAAGTTTTCCTGGCCTTGATTTTGCTGGTGGAACACCACAATACCCAACAGAGTAGGTCTCAAGGCTGCACAACTTCCTTTGAATCCTTAGATAATAGGAGATCTTGTGGTGGGCTGTCCCTTTTCAACACAGAAGAGCTTGCAGAAGCATTAGAGGTGGAGGTGTTGTAAGGAATGAGATAATTTAGACAACCCCTTATCGATCATACCATTCATAAGAACTCAAACAAGTACTTCAACCAGAGTCCCCTATCAACTTTTACCTCCCCTCTGTTACAAGCCATCACACCGCCCAGTTGGTCACAGCACAAAAATAGAAGTCACCACAAGATAAACACTCCAAATTAAGTTTTGAAATGAAATCATCCCGCATGTTATACAAAAATCCAGTGAGTCATTCATCAGAATTCCTTTGTTCACGCTGGGAGGCACGGTAGTTAGTGAGTAATTCAGCAGTTAGTTTAACACTATTACAACACAAGTGACCTGGGTTCAATTTCACCACCGTCTGTATGTTCTCCCTGTGACTGTGTGTGTTTCCTCAGGGTGCTCCAGCTTCCCCCCACACTCTAAAGATGTACGGATTAGGAAATTAATGGGTCACATGGGTGTAATTGGATGGCACTGTCCCTTTGGCTTGTAATGGCCTGTCACCGTGCTGTAACACTAAATTAAAAAAAATAGATAAATAAAATATTCCGGTGCTACAAAGCAGCGTGATTTCAGGGCCTGCTCCTTGAAGGCTCCGCAAAGAAAACTACAAGTAGACTTGTAAGGCAACCTCAAGACTGGAAAGACTCGCTGCAGTCTGCCCTAAAGAGATAACAGGTTCCTACTCTACAGAGTCGCTGTCACTTCCACTTTGATCATGTTCAATTATTGAAGGATGGTGTTTTCCCCGTTGAGGTAGCCCAGCCTCCTCATACCCTGCAATCCAAAGCTACAGTGTGTGGAGTGGTTCTCACTGCTACCGTCGGGCAGGAGGTGCACACGCTTTAGATGTTACACCACCAGGTTCAGGAACAGTGAACACAACCAGCAGACTCCTGAACCAGTGTGGATAGCTTTAACCACCGTGACTCTCAACTGATTCTACGACCTCTTCCCTTTCAAGGACTCCTTACAACTTACAACTTTTAATTTGCAGTTTGTCATCTTTTCCACACTGGTTGTTTGTCAGTCTCTGTCTATGTATAATTTTTCATAAATTCTTTCATATATCTTCATTTTTCCTGTGTATGCCCATGAGAAAATTCATCTCTGGATAGTATATGGTAACATATATGTACTTTGTTAATAAATTTACTTTGAAATTCAACCTAGTGCAATTACATGGTCTATTTACAGTATATGATAGTGATCTTGGTTTGCATGACAGTGGTATGACCTTTCATAACAAAACAAAATACTGCAGGAACTCAGTGTGTCTGGCAGCAGCTATGAAGTGAAATGGATAATCAAGGTTTCAGGTCAAGACCCTTCATCAGTACAATTGAGTCTGTCCAATTCTGTCCATTTCTTGCTGTCTGACCCACTAAGTTTTTCCAGCATCTTGATTTTTTATTGCTCCAGATTTCGGCATCTGTAGTCTCTTGTGTCTTTGTCTGAGTTCTGTGGTGGTACTCTGGCATTTGGTGCCTCAAGCCTGTACTATGTGGAAGTCACAAAACAGACTATCAGATAGTAAATCGTGTTTAAATCCTGCACTACCTTTCTCCCCACCTTGGCTGTCCCGTGTCACACCATGCATGGATGCAATCCCAAAACTGAGAAGTTTATTGTTGGTCACTCTCTCTAAATGTAGTAGCTCTTGTTCAAGTGGTATGTTCAGAAAACACATGCTGATAAGATGGCTCATCTGTCTGCTTGGTATGAGTTGTGCAAATGTCATCCTGAGAAGTCCTACTCACGGCCACCAGAATGATATCTTACGATGATGCCATTCATCTACTTCAAGATCATTTCAAAATTTGTCCATATTATAAGTATTCTATCCTAATATCTCCTTCTTTGCTGTTATGTAGATCACAGTCCATTCACTGTTGCATGATAACATTACCAAAATAAGCTTATACAGTTAAATACAATTAAATCTGCAACTTCCAGGATGAGCAGGAAGGAACAGCCTTTGGTCATTTGAATCTGAACTTGACAACCTCAAGTAGATGAATGAATGTTGACTTTGTCACAGGTGATGATGTGCCCTGCACATCAGTCACACAACTGCCCAAACTTTACTGTTTCGAATTGATGTTCATTTCTTGTTCAGAGTTCTTTCCAAGTTCATAGTAAATTTATTGTCAAAGTGCATATATGTCACGATATACAACCCTGAGATTCATTTTCTTGTGGACATTCACAGTAGATACAAGAAACCCAATAGAATCGATAGATAGATAGATACTTTATTCATCCCCATGGGGAAATTCAACTTTTTTCCAATGTCCCATACACTTGTTGTAGCAAAACTAATTACATACAATACTTAACTCAGTAAAAAAAAATGATATGCATCTAAATCACTATCTCAAAAAGCATTAATAATAGCTTTTAAAAAGTTCTTAAGTCCTGGCGGTAGAATTGTAAAGCCTAATGGCATTGGGGAGTATTGGCCTCTTCATCCTGTCTGAGGAGCATTGCATCGATAGTAACCTGTCGCTGAAACTGCTTCTCTGTCTCTGGATGGTGCTATGTAGAGGATGTTCAGAGTTATCCATAATTGACCGATGAATGAAGAATCAATGAAGACTGCAACCAAAAGGACGAACAGCCAACCAATGTGCAAAAGGCAACTAGATGTGCCAATACAAAAAGAAGAAGAGAAAAAGTAATAGCAATAATTTAAAAAAAGCAATAAATATCAGGAGCATGAGATGAAGAGACCGTGAAAATGAGTTTGTGGGAACAGTGCAGTGATGGGGTGAGTGAAGTTGAGAGAAGTTACCTCTAGTTCATGTGTTTGATGGTTGGGAGTTAATAACTTCTGAAGCTGGTGGTGTGGCTCCTGAGGCTCCTTCCTGATGGCAGCAGTGGGAAGAGTGCATGGCCTGGATGATGGGTGTCCTTGATGAGGGATGTTGCTTTGCTGTGACAGTGCTCCATGTCGATGTGATTCCTAATTCAGCAATTATCTGCTCCAGTCAACATATGTATATTAGCATCAGAGGAATGTCCTTTCCTTGTGGAACTAGAGCTTTAAAACTATCAAAGTCAGGTCAGTACCAGTGGTTGAAAAGAGCCTGATTCATGAATTGTTTAATTTCCTTTCTTATTATAATGGTAATTGCATTATTTTAATGACTTTAATTTCTGAAATCATTTCAGACATTTAGCAGTCTCTGTTATGTAAGCAATCCAATTATAATTTCAGATAAGACTAGGAAGGAGGAAATGTCATTGGCATCTGATCTTCTTTCTTCCTACTTTTCTCACGAAATATTGGAGGGAAGCTCACTCCATTTTAGTCATGCTGTTTACAGTTACAAAGGAGACAAAATTCAAAATCCATAGTAAAAAATATCGCACTCAACATCAACAAAAACAATCAATAGTGGATATTCCTCGGCATTAATGTCTGGGTCCAGCACATAGATGCAATCGTAAGGAAAATGTACCAGCACCTCCACTTTCTTAAGTTTCCCAAGTTTGGTTTATCATTAAACACTCCTAACAAATTTCTACAATCTGTTACAAGTATCCTGACTGATTGCATAATGGTCTGGTAAGGCAATTCAAATGCACAGGAATGTAAGAAGCTGCGGAGAGTAGGGGAGTTTGTTCAGTCCATCATGGATGTGCTACAGAGCAGCACAGCAGCAAAATGGTTAGCACAAGACAGGCGACCTGGATTCATTTCCTGCTGCTGCCTGTAAGGAGTTTGCATGCTCTCCCCCTGACTGCATGAATTTCCTCCAGATGTCCTAGTTTTCTCCCAGAGTCCAAAGATCTACCATTTGTAAATTAATTGGTCATTGTGATTAGGCTAGGATTAAATTGGGGGATTGCTGCGCTGGGTAGCTTGAAGGGCTGGAAGACCCTTTTCTACACTATGTAATTTATTTTATCTTAATAAAACAACATCTCTACCTACTATTGATGATATATGCAAGAGGCATTGCTTCAAGAAAGCAACATCTATCATCAAAGATTCCTACTACCTGGACCAGGCCATCTTTCCACAGCTTCCGTTGAGCAGGATGAACAGAAGCCTGAAGTCCCATTCAATTAGATTCAAGAACAGTTATGTCCTTTCAAACATTCAGCTCTTGAATCAACTAGAGAAACCCTAATCACGACAGTTTGGCAACAAAATGAGCTCTTTGACCACTTTGCATTAAAATGGACTTTGATTTTTTTTTGTTCTAATTATGTTTTTTTTAAACTTTTTATTTTTTAAAAAATATTTCATGATAGATGTGAGCGATGATAAACCTGATTCTGATACTGGTTTCTATTGTAGACTGAGAGTGGAAATGGGACAGGAAGAAAGGAATCATGGTTGGGAGAAGGGAAAGGGAAAGGGGAGGGAATGGGTAGCACTGTAATGATCAGTAAACCAATTGTTTGGAATCAAATGACCTTGCTTGGTGTCACAGGGCTGGATGTGCCTGCAACCATGTGCCTGGCATACCTTCTCCACCATCTGGTCCACACTACAATTCCCAACATCCTTTGCTCCCACCAGATTTACAAACTATCTCTGCTCTTTTGTTGTATTAATATACACAGTACTGTACATATTTTGTGAGTTTTTTGTGAATGTTACTTTTTGATGCTATGTGCCTGTGATGCTACTGCAAGTATGTTGTGTGCATGTACTTGAGCTTTTGAGAACAAACTCAACTTATCAAATCTAATCTATAACAGCAACTTGTTTGTACGTTGTGCTTTAATGTTGCCACATAAGAAGATAGTTAATACATGTAGAAAACCCTGATTTGAAAAGTAGGCTTTAAGCAGTGGCCAAAGGCAGGAAAGGGGAGCAGATGAACAGAGAGATGCATTTGAATAAGTGAAAGCAGGTGGAAGTATGACTTCAATGACAGATATAATCAAGGAACTGCAAGAGACAAGATTTGGAGGAAAGTAGAGGATGATTCAGATATTGGAATGGAATGAAGCCATATTGGAAAGCGATTAAGGAAAGGGATTAAAATAGGAGAAAAAAACTCTCTGTTCTTGTGAGATGCTTGATTGTTGTTTACTCTGAAAAATTTGCAAGAGCCAGTGATTTCCCAACAGCACAGAGAGTACCAAATATATCTTCAACTTTTCCACTGGTATTCCTTCCTGCACCTTCTGGAACATTGGGTAGCCATTGCTTTAGCATTTTTGTCTGTATTTTACAAGGCTGATTTGCTAGCTCAGCACTCAACCCAGCGCAGGTGGAAAGGGTGAAGGGAGTCTGCTGGGTTCGAACCCAGGACCACTCACCTCCATGTCCAGTGCAGATGTTACTTTATCACTGGTACCATACTGGGAACAAATTCCATCTGAAGCTTCAATAAACCACATTTCAAATCTCCTTATTTCGGTGAGAAGACAGCGTACAGAGGAGAGGTTGACACCTTGACACAGTGGTGCCAAGATAACAACCTTTCCCTCAATGTCCATAAAACAAAAGAGCTGATCATGGATTACAGGAAGAACAGAGACAAGCTCACCCTGATCAACATTAGTGGGTCTTCAGTTGAGAGGATGAGTAGTTTCAAGTTCCTCGGTATACACATTACTGAAGATCTCACCTGGACTGCACACTTCGGCTTTGTGGCAAAAAAAAAATCACAACAGCATCTCTTCCACCTTAGGCGACGGAAGAACTTCAGCATGAGGCCCCCAAATCTTCAAGACCTTCTACAGGGCCGCACTGAGAGCATCCTGACTGGCTGTATCACCGCCTGGCACTGGAACTGCACCAGTCTTGATTACTGGGCACAGCAGAGAGAGTGGTACGGACAGCCCAGTATATCTGTGGATGTGAACTTCCCGCCACTGAGGACATTTATAGCTGCAGGTGTAGAAAGAAGTCCTGGAAGGTCATCGGGAACACCAGTCACCCCAACCATAAACTGTTTCAGCTGCTTCTGTCTGGCAAACGGTACTGCAGCATCAAAACCAGGGCCAACAGGCTCCGGGACAGCTGCTTTCTACAGGCCAGTAGATTTATAAATTTGCATGTCTGTACATTGTGATGGAGTCATAATGCAAAGGTTTTAACTCCCTCGTGCTGTGGAATAGATGTAAGATTTAAATAAATTCAATTCAAATCAAACAATCGTATTCCAAACACTCTATAATCTATGTTATATTAATTAGAATCCAGATTAAATGACATTTAACTTTACGGAAAAAAAATCATTACCATGTAATTTGTTCACTTTGATGTGTAAATATCACACAATATTATTTAAAAATCTGTTGGTTAGTCAATTTTGCCATATATTCTAAAACTAATGCTAAGAAACTTTGTAAAATCAATAATGCAATATAAGCCTATAACATATACTATCCATCAGCTAATTACTTTAATTGTTAAAGTATGATTGTAAAACTGAGGCATCTCATATTTCCTTACATGTGAGAAGTGCTACAGTTTATCTGCGGGATTTAGTTGCCAACCTAACTATATCTCTGTCAAAAGAGCACAGCCTCTTATTTCCTGCATCTATGGTATTTCAGCTACCAGTATGTGTTTAATCAGATCTCACTAGAATCCCTCCCACCTTGTCACAATTTGCAGTTATTCTTCATCAACCCCAATTTCTACTTTCAACTTGTAGTTCTTAAGCACAGGTCATGCTTTTCTCTGTACTAAGATTGGTTCAAATTTAAAGGAAAGAGCGAGGCAAGAAAACTGATTAGCATTGAGAGACAGGAGAAATGTAAGTACAAAAAGGAAGAGGTGATGCAATAAAGACAAATTTGAGGGAAAAAATGGAAGTCTGAGAAGAAGGCAAAGAGCAAGAATGAAATAAATATGAGTAAAGATGGAGGAGAATAGCAAAGAAGGTTCTAAATAACCTGACGCAGTAATCTCTCCCCATGTCTAGATCTTACTCCACTAGTCTATGTACCAATACAATCTTCTAAATTGCATGATTATGTCATTTAAGATATTTATTTATTGAGCTAGAGCTCTGTGTAGGCCCTTCTGGCCCTTCGAGCTGCACCACCCAGCAACCTGCCAATTTAACCCGAGCCTAATCACGAAATAATTTAATAATGACTAATTAACCTATCAACCATTACGTCTTTGGACTGTGGGAGGAAACCAGACTACCAAGAGAAAATCCAAATGTTCTACAGGAGGATGCACAGAAGATGTCAGAATTGAACCGCGACGTTCTGAGCTGTTATAGCATTGCGCTAACTGTTTCACTACCGTGGAATTATTTCTGTGAGCAATGCCATGGGATATGCTCAGTTGTGTTTTAAAACTTGACTTGTTACCCACTTAAGCATTCTACAAAATCCTCCTGTCAGAAAAATAACCTTACTCCGGTTTAACAATCTGGAAGCTGAATAAATGTAAACATGAAAGCTTTTGTGGGAAAACGTTATCAGGCCATCAATTAGAACATAGAACATTTTAGCACAGGAACAGGCCATTCAGCCCACAATATTGTGCTGAACCAATTAAATTAGTAATCAAATGGCTAACTAAACTAACCTTTAGTAAACACAAAGTACACTGCAGATGCTGTAGTCAAATCAAGACGTACAAAAAGGCTGGATGAACTCAGCAGGTCGGGCAGCATCCGTTAAAAGGAGCAGTCAACGTTTTGGGTCGAGACCCTTCGTCAGGACTGAAACTAATAATTCCCACACCCCACACTGCTCGCTTTTACCTCCTTCCCAAGATCCATAAGCCTGACTGTCCTGGTAGGCCTATAGTTTCAGCCTGCTCCTGTCCCACCGAACTTGTATCTGCCTACCTCGACTCCATTTTGCCACCCATAGTTCAGTCCCTCCCTACCTACATCCGGGATACATCCCATGCCCTCCACCTCTTCAATAACTTCCAGTTCCCCGGTCCCGACCGCTTCATTTTCACAATGGATGTCCAATCCTTATACACTTCAATTCCCCATCCAGACGGCCTCAAAGCCCTTCGCTACTTTCTGGACTATAGACCTCACCAGTTCCCCAACACCACCACATTCCTCAGGTTGGCGGAACTGGTACTCACACTTAATAACTTCTCTTTCGGCTCATCCTAAACTAACCTTTGCTGTATGCACAATGCTCATATCCTTCAACTTTCCTCACATTCATGCACCTATCTGAACATCTTTTAAGCGCTTCGAATGTTTCTGTCTCTAACCCACCCCATCAACATTTTCATCCAGGTCATCTATGACAAAAACAGCAGAAGTCCCAGTACAGACAAATCCGTGTGGAACACCACTAATCACAGAACTCCAGCTACAAACCACTACCCTCTAACTTCTATGAGCAAGTTAGTTCTGAATCCAAACAGCCAATTCACCATGGATCCCATGCATCCCATTCCTAGTTTTATGAATTGTAAACTCATAAAATTAAAATTGTACATCCTGCTTCCTAATGGATAACTATAAATTCATCAAAATCAGTGATGCGATGATAACATATTACATTGGAAGGTAGTCATGGATGTTGTTAATCTGAGAAGCATGATTGTTAGTAAGAGTTAGAGTCATGGGGTAACACAGCATAGAATCAGGCCTTTCAGCCCAACAGATCAATACTGACCACAGTATTCTCTCTGCTAGCCCCAGTTGCCCACGTTTGGCCGACAACCTTCCAAACCCATTTCCTTCATGTATTTATCCAAATGCCTCTTAAATGTTGCAGTTGTAATTGCATCGGCAGTTACTTGCTGCCAATTCGGTTGAGGAATTACTAATTTAGTAAACATTTTTTTCAAGTGACTCATTGTTCTTTCAGCAGTAGTAATTCACATAGAATATAATTGCGGGTGCATGATTCAATATAGACTCAAGAGATTTATGCTTTACAGAGGGTTCTGCATCGGACTTTCACAAATTATACTCATCCGCTTTCCATGTTGGCCTCAAGCCTGAAATCAGAATCAGATTTAATATCACTGGTATATGTCATGAAATGTGTTAATTTTATGGCAGCAGTACAATGAAATACATGATAAATAAATATAGAGAAAAAACTGAGTTACATTTAGTGTGTGTGTGTGTGTCTATAGTGCAAATATAACAGAAATAAAATAGTAGTGAGGTAGTGTTCATGGGTTCAATGTCCATTTAGAAATTGAATGGCAGAGGGGAAGAAGCTGAATCACTGATTGTGTGTGCCTTCTGGTTTTTGTACCTCCTTGCTGACAGTAACAGTGTGAAGAAGGAATGTCCTGGGTAGAGGGGATCCTTAATGATAGCCGCCACCTTCCTAAGGCACCGCACTTGTCTTGGATACTATGAAGGCTGGTACCCATGATGGAGCTGACTAATTTTAAAAGTTTCTGCAGCTTATTTCGATCTTGTGCAGTAGCACCCCCCCCCCCCATACTAGACGGTGGTGCAGTCCGTCAGAATGCTCTCAACATTTGTAGAAGTTTTCGTGTGTTTTAGTTGACAAATCAAATCTCCTCAAACTCCTGATGAAATATAGCTGCTGTCTTGCCTGCTTTATAGGTGATTCTTTAAGTTAGGTCCACAGAGATATTGACACCCGGGAGCTTGAAACTGATCACTCTCTCCACTTCTGATCCCTCTAGGAGGACTGGTCTGTGACCCTTGGCTTACACTTCCTGAAGTCCATGATCAACTCTTTGGTCTTGCTGACATTAAGTCAAGGTTGTTGCTGTGACTCCACTCAACTAACTGGTATATCTCACTCTTTTACACTCTTTCGTCGCTATATGAGATTCTGCCAACAATGGTTGTATCATCAGCAAATTTATAGCTGCCTAACCACACAGTCATGGGTGTAGAAAGTAGAGCAGTGGGCTAAGCACACATTCCTGTGGAGCACCAGAGTCAACTGCCAGCAAGGTGGAGATGTTATTTCCAATCCACACATATTGTGGTCTTCCGCAAATGTATTATGTACTATTCTTAACAAAAAAAAAGCTTGCAAGTCCCTTTTAGATCTGAGCAAACACAGAAGCCTAGAACTTGTTACAAATGTCTGACAAATGTCTATCCATGAAAATAGATAGGGTGGTAAAGACGACATATGGTGTGTTTGTCTTCATAAATTGAGACATGGTTATAAAATTGGAGACGTATTGCAATTTTTCAAAGCACTCGTTGGATTGCACTTAGAGTTTTGGGTTCAGTTCTCATTGCTACACTATAAGAAAATATGGTTGCTCTGGAGGGAGTGCAAAGAAAACATGTCCCCTCATAACCTCTTCCACTGCAGGAAGACCAGACCCAAATTCTCCAGTACCTCTTTTTGAATGAAATGCTCCATCCCACCCAACACCCTGGTGAATATCTCTACACCCTCTCCAGTGCTGCCACACCTTTCCTATACCGTCATGAACAGAAGTGCAAGCAGTACCCTGGTTTTAAAAAGTTAATGTATAACCCTTCCCCCCACTTCTGTATTCGATGTCCCAACTAGCGAAGGCATGCTTTCTTAACCAAGTTGTATACCTTTTTGGCCATCCTCAATGATATATGGACTTGTACTCTGAGTTCCCTCTGCTCCTCAATGTCCCCTAGGGCCCTACTATTCATGGTGTATATCCTGGCCTTATTTGTAGACCCAAAATGTGTCATCTCACATTTGTCTGAACTTGCCATTTGTTCAGCCTATTTCGCCAAAGTCATTGATGTCTCTCTAAAGTACACTGTCAACAACTCTGCCAAACTTTGTGTCCTCGATGAACTTACTGGACTTGCCCCTTACATCTACATCCAGGTCATTTACAAGGATCCCAGCACTAATTCTTGTGGAACACCATTAGTCTCAAGCAACCAATCACAAAAACAACTTTCCTGTCACCCTTTGTCTTCAGAAAATTGACTTGGGGCACCAACACAAATATTTTGTGATCATTTAAAATTTGTCTGTGCCAGGCACCAGCATCTCATTGCTGGCCACTAATTTAGCCAGAGTTTTCATAATGTAGCCAAGAAGTTAACTTATTTTCCTTAGTTAAAGACAATAAACAATATTGATTTTTTTGGCAACACGAGTGAATCTGCAGATGCTGGAAATCAATAAAAACACAAAATGCTGGCAGAACTCAGCAGGCCAGACAGCATCTATGGGAGGAGGTAGTGACGACACTTCGGGCAGAACCCCTTCATCACCCCACACTTCCCATTTCTACCTCACTCCTGATGAAGAGTTTCAGCCCAAAACATTGTCACTACCTCCTGCCATAGATGCTGTCTGGCCTGCTGAGTTCTGCCAGCATTTTGTGTTTTTATTGATTTTTTTTCCCCAGGTTGCAGACGGGGTGGTTTTGGTTATGTATAACTATTTTCAGGAAATTATAATGAGTCAGCCCTGCTGACTTATCTATCACAATAGCATAAAAATTGTGCCAGCAGAGAAATAACACATCCAATTAGAATTCAGTTGTAATCATCAACAATTACCAGCTTTGCATCTGGAAGTAAGCCATCTGATCTTTGCAAATGACTAATTTCTATAGGGAGTAAACAGATGAAAATCAAACAAGGCAGAAGAATACATGCTGCACAGTTGTTTGATGTGCCTTGTGAAACATGTTGGAGAATTATGAAGTATTTTCCTGAAGGCAGCAAAGAGTTCATTATTGAATCTTGTTGGTATGGCTAGAACATCAAGACTGGACATCTCACTAGCATTTCCAAAGCTGCTCAATTTCCAATTACTTCAAAAATGGCATCACAGGCTAGAATTTTCTCCCAGTCTCTCACACTCCCTTTCTATAACTTTGGGAGAAATATGATGGCAAATTCATTCTACATATAAGTGGGGTATCTACCAAATAAATCAAATAATCTGCACTGGTGATATCTGCCAATAAACTGCATTACTTGATGGTGTTCTTTTCAGTGCTGTACAATGCAAAATTCACAATGTGGATAATTTTATTTCAATTTTAATTTCTGGATATAACATTTAGATGGGCTGTTCCAGTCATATCACTTGTTCATGATTCTTCCCAGCCTCCAGCACACCTCTGAAGGCGAAAGTTGTTGAGTGACACATTCTTCAACTCTTCCTGGTTTACATTGGAGCTTCCAACTCCAGAAAGTGATTGTCACTTGGCAGTCACTAAAAACAAGGAGGATAACCTATTGCGTTCAATGTGCACTCTTCATATAAAAGCCACACTAGCAACTACTGGACCCGAAAAGAAAATCTTGAAAACTTGATGGAAATTTCTTATTTGTTTCCCAAAGTACTAAAACGAGCAACTATATTTTTTCAGAAAGTCTTTGCATTAAGGCAATATTGTAATGGGTACCTCTGTTTGCATATTGCTGCATATTGACTGGGAGCTTGGGGCTTGGCATCTCACTGGGGACTGGGAACCTTAACACAGGAGACATAGAAAAGCACAGGGGATTGGACCCTATCCACAGGGAAATGCGCATAAACATCAAGTTCAACTTCAACTTCTCCAAAGGGGAATGTCTATGCTGATGTAGGTTTTCAAAGCCAACTATCACTAAGATCTGTGGTGCTATGCTCTTGGACTTGGTCTACTCTCACTGCAGAGTTCAAAGTCATAGGCACTCTCAGTTTCATAGACTCAGGATCATTCCAGCAGTCTGCCTCTGATCTTTGCTGAATATCAAGGTTTACTGCTCCCTGACAGGATTAGAAAGGACGTGAAGGCTCTTTATTCAGTGAGGCTTAATATTGTATAGTTTAATGTCAGTGAGGACAAGGCATTAAGGATTTGCCAACATTATAGGATTTCAGTCTTGATGCAGTGTCTTGACCCAAGAATCAACTCACATCTTGTGCCTCCGCAGATGCTGATTGATCGGCGTGTTACAGTTTGCAGCATCTGCAGTCTTTTAAACTGATTATTCCTTTTACTTCTGTCTCCCAAACAAAGTTTAAATGGAGCTCTGTATGCACAAAGTCATCATGTGATAACTGAAGAATTTCTTACACTGCACCTTAGTCTAAATGTGAAATGGGGAGATAAATATATGTTATAATTAATTTCCCTAAGCACGTTTCATTATTGTGACTTCCTTGTAAGATTTTTGTTGAATGGTGTAATGGCCCAGAAATTTCCATCAAAGATAAAGTTTCATAAAACTCAAGTTAGGCCACATCTGGAGTACTCCGTACAGTTCTGATCACCCCACTATACGAAAGATGTCAAGGCTTTGGAGAGACTGGAAAAGAGGCTTATCAGGATATTGTCTGGATTAAAGGACATGTGTTATAACAAGAGGCTGTACAAACTTGAGCTGTTTTCTCTGTAGCAGAAGAGATTGAGGGGAGATCTGATGGAGGTTTATAAGATTATGAAAGGCATAGACAGAGTAGACAGGGAGTATGTTCTTCCAAGGGTTGAAATGTTTAATACCAGAGGGCATGCATTTAAGGTGAGAGAGGGTAATTTCCAAGGAGATATCAGGGGGAGATTTGTTAGCACAGAGGATGGTGGATGTCTGGAATGCATAGCCTGGGGTGGTGGTAGAGACAGAAACTTCAGGGACTTTTAAAGCTACATCCACGCTACGTCAGATAAATCCGTAACTGAAGCTTTTTCTCTTCGTTTTTATGCTCTGTCCACACTAAAACGACATTTTCGTCCCCCGAAACCAGAGCTTTTCAGAAACACTTTCCAGGGTGGGTATTTTTGAAAACGCTGTTCGGGCAGATCAGTGTGGACGGGGTAACCGGAGACTTTTAAAAACGCTATCAGATGGCAGCGCACTATTTCATTATTTTCTTGAACGCAACCTAACAATTTCAGAACAGACAGCAACGAGACTGAAGCCAGAAGAATTAGAAATGTACTCACCAAATTCTTTGACCCATAACTTACTGAATAAATAAGTATACTGTACTCACTTTGCCCTGTTTTCTGTCTTTGCTCATATGAAGGTGGTTTACCTATTTATGCAAGTACTTCTCTGACAATAGATATGTAACAGCCTAATGTAACATTTTATGGAAATACAAGATAATACTGATGCAGACATGTTTTATACATTTAACAAAGTGCTTAATTAATGCAACAGAGTTAGTCAGTTTTTCAATGTTCGTCGTCAGCCGGGTCCATCTGTCCATGAACTCCCTGTCAGTTGCCACCGTACGCTCCAGTATTTGTTTTTTTTTAGTTTTAAGTTCTCCTGCGTGAGAGCCAACAGCTGTCTGTCGTTTTAAGATTTTCTAGTCAGTAACTACACAAACACGCACTTTTACGGCGAGATTGAACACCAAACATGTCGCTTGTTTTCGGTAGAAGTGTCCTGCGCATGCACAGTAGGAGGAGATTCGCTGAAATCTCCATTTCAGTGTGGACAGAGATATTTTCAAAAACGCATAGTGTGGACGCCTATCGTTTTTATGCAAAACCGGCGTTTTCAAAATTATCCAGTCTAGTGTGGATGTAGCCTAAGAGTTATTTTGATAGACAGATGAATGTGAGGAAAACGGAAGGATTATGTAGACAGAGGAGATTAGCTAACCATTTGATTACTAATTTAATTGGTTTGGCACAACATTGTGAGCCAAGGGCCTGTTCTATGTTTTATAACAATTCTGCTGACCTCAAAGAGAAAGAAATGTAATCTGGCTGTCAAGTAAAATGCATTAAAGTGAAGTGGGGTTCAGTATTTTATTCTTTTTTTTCCAATATATATTTATTGAAGGGATATGGACTTCACAGACTGAACCAATGTTTAATTATCCATTCCTTGTTGCCTTTGAGAAGATGGTGGTGCATTATTACAGTCCCTGAGCTGTGCATGTACCCACATTGAAGATAGTTCCATGATTTTGACCCAGTGAAAGTGAAGGAATGGCAATATATTTCCAAGTCAGGATATTTTGCAACTTGGAGGGGAACTTCCAGATGATGGTGTTTCCAAGTTTTTGCTATCCTTGTCCTTCCAGCAGATAGAGGTAATGGACTTGTAAAGTGCTGTCTATATACCTTGGTATGTTGCTGCAGTGCATCCTGTAGATCATACAAACTCCTACAACTATGTGTTGGTGATGTGAGTGAATGGTAGTGGATAGGGTGCCTAAGAAACATAGACCTTGTGGAGCAGATACTCCATTTTGACAAGGAAAATATAAATTTCCTCATGTCATGCGGCACTGTCTCCATGATAATTATGGCAAACTGCAAACAGTTCTAGCAGCTCAGGAGCGGTCATCAATGAAGCACTGGGGACCCTCAGCGGCAGCAGGTCTGTAATCAACTTCAGTCTGCAAACTCATGACATGGCAGACCCACCACTTGACCATCATCAACAATCAATGAAGAGAGCAGGAGGGGCATGCCAGCAACAGTTACTCCATTGACAAATCGGAATGACAAACCAAATTAGTGAAGTTACAAGACAGGACTATTTGTTTGCCAAACAACATAAACATCATGGTCATGCATCTTGGGCTTTCTCAGAGCTGTGCCCTCAGCAAAAATGTTCATTCAACTTACGCTAACACAGATCATTGCATATACTAACCAATTTCTAGGCACTTGTAGATTCTGCAACAGCAGTACAGTAATAAAGTTAGAAAGCCACTGGGCCGAGTAAATAGAAAGGCCAGAAACTTTGATTTAGAGATTGCGGAATTTAAATTTACTAATTCTTGAATTTTATAGCATTATATCTTAATGGTAACAATGGAATAACTACACAGAATTGTGAACATGGCTTGTGAACAAAAAACAGTCCTCTCTCCCTTGGACTCAGTCTATACTTCTCATTGCCTCAGTATAGGAGCCAATATAATCAAAGACCCTACCAACCCCAGATATTCTCTCAAGAACAGACTCAAAGAGAGCTTCAAACCTGCTGTTATAGGACTCTTGAATCATTCCCTAGTGCAGTAGGGTAGACTGTTGACCTCACAATCTATCTCATTATGATTTTGCATTTTATTGTTTACCTGCATTGCATTTTCTCTGCAGCTGTTACACTTTTTTTCCTGCATTTTGTCATTGCTTTACCTTGTTCTACCTCAGTGCACTGTGTAATGATTTGATCTGTATGAACAGTATGTAAGACAAGCTTTACACTGAATGCCAGTACATGTGACAATAATAAATCAATTCCAATTCCAGTTCTAATGTTGTTTTAAAACTCATTTCATTCACTAGCATCTCTCAGTGAAGAAAATATGCCTGGCTTAATGTACATGTGGCCTCAGGTCCACCTCTGTGGTTGGTTCGTGGAGACAGATGATGTGACAATAGTACCAATGATACCCATGTCCTGTGAATGAGTCCAAAAAAAAGTGCCTTTGCCTTTTCCAGTGCTTGCTGCAGCTCTGTAGGATCCTTAATTCCAGCTGCGGCAAAGAGGTCAGTAGTACAATTCTCACACGTTGCAAATCAGGAAGGAAGAGGAGCGATTTTAAGCTGTATTTACACCATTAAAATTTCACTCAGATTTCACACAACAAAGCATAACAGTTTCAGTATATTTTACAGAGAGCCATTTGGAAACAGCTTAAATTCATATTATCCGGCTGATTTCTTTTGCTTTGTGGTGGAGAAAACAGCAGACAGGGTGGGCTTGAGTCACTGACAGAAATTTGGTTTTTCTGACTTCCTGAAGATTGTGACCATCTCAAGAGAGTAATGAGAGCATTCCTACAAAAAAATGAACATTTATTTTAGTGCATTTCAATATTATTGTTTCTGATGTTTCCATCAAGACATCTGAGCTGTGTCATTGATATGCTGTGAATAAAAGTGTACAAAAGTTGAAAAGAAGACATTAGTGTTTATTACTATATTTACAAGAGTATTTCCTCACTTTTTTTTGCTGGCAAGGTCATTAATTACTCTATTTACTGAATTTATGCTACTCTTGGCCAATTGGAGGTGGAAATCTGTTTTTTCCATGACGACAGGATCAAGCTTTAGGAGTTGATCAATCCATTCCTACAATGCAACTCTGACAGTGAATAGAATAGCATCCAAGGAAAACCCTATAGCAATAAATTTTACTGGCAGTACCCTATGGAGAAGCTACCAGCAATATAGAAAATAAAATATTGATAAAAGATATCTTCCCATCACAACAGTAGAAAATAAAAACCGATTTTTGAAGCTAGAATGTTAAGTTGTATCTGGACAGATACATAAACAGATCTGTGTGATATATTCATGGAAGATCTATGAATTGTCCACCAATCTGGCTATTTTAGTTGAGGACAAAACTGAAAGGAAGATTATAGAATTTTATAGAAAGGAAGATTATAGTCTCTTTGTGTGTAGTCTTTCATTTATACTATTGCATTTTGTTCTATCGTGAATGCCTACAAGAAAATGAATCTCGGGGTATTATTTGGTGGTGATATATACGTACTTTGATAATAAATTTACTTTAAGCTTTGAAGAATTCTGTGCTGAACAGAGACAATATAAGATATAGAAATGCGGAATCTGCAGATATACATTATGTCAAGCTTCAAATGAGGAAACAATTTCTGTGGTAAAGGAAGTATTGTCGAAGCTTTGCTGGTTTTGGAGGGTCAATCAAACATCACCCTAACCATTGACCCTGAACTCCTAAGAGTTCATTCATTCAATACCAAGCTCTTACCTGAATTTACTCCTGCTGAAATGTTGATCACTGTTTCTTCTAACCCATCTTAGGAGAGGCAACTAAAATCAAGAAAGCATCTCAGTGTAAACTGAAACAAGTAGATAGATGTTCAGTACGGAAATGACAATGCTCATGTACAGAAACCTGGTAGACTGGAGATCAGGAAATAAAACTTTAGGGGAAAAAATGGAATTGTACAGGTCTAGGAATTATCTTAAGAAAGTTGAAGAGAAATTCTGTTAACTCCGCCTAATCTTAGCAAATATAGCTGAGAGGACAACAGAAGATAGAAGATGTCTCTGAAGTGAATCCAACAATTACTCCAGAGAATTCTCTTAAGGAGTGTTCTGGTGTTATGGGAATGTGCTAAGTTAACAAGTTCAACGACACATGCCGCTGATGATAAACCTGAGCCTGATTCTGATTATAGCAGATATTAATTCAAGCAAGAACCAGCCGTCAGTCTTTATTGTAAATTGCAAGCAGTGACTTGAAGTTAAACTGGCCCACAGACTAAGAGATACGGTTTGCAAAACGATATGCATCAGCTAAACGTTAAGACAATGCGGCTGTGCTAATTGTCCTGCATTATCTATGGGTTTAAGGAATTTGCACAATTCTAAATGTAAGTTAAGTTCAGGGAAGTGTTCCAGACAAGGTATTTGAACATTCAATGTTGTCTTTCACTGTAGATATGCAATTCAAAGGAAGCTTTGTCAACCCAAAGTATTGAAGTAAATGGTGTCATTGTAACTATTGAAATTGTATTGTATCAGCTACTGTTTCCTTTGATCTTAATGGTATAAAAATGTGATGTATTTCGGGTTTGTGAGCCTTTACTGAGAGAGTCTCCAGAATGATGCCTGCTTATTGTGATGAATAAAGACTTCGATGTCACCAGCTTCAGCATCTCTCCAGTGATTTTAATTAATCAGTCACAACAAAGTCCACATGAGTTAAGATGGGAAGACAGAGGAAATGATAATTCAACAATATTCCTGAATCTTTAAACAACTAACCTGATTACTGGAAAAGTCACAGAGAGCAAAAGCTGGTTTATCTCTGTTTATCCTATTTTATTTCAGATTATTCTTTGGAAAGGGGGAAAGCAATGTAATATATATACAATAATGGTTGTGAACCACAGTTTGTGTCCAAAGTTCAAAAGCTCAAAATTCTAAGTAAATTTATTATCAAAGTACGCATATGTTACCATGCAATATACTACCTCGATATTTATTATATCTCTGTCATATCTTTAAGGGTACATAATGTAACCTATTACTCTCTGGGTTGCAACCATGTTTTGCAGGAAGTTCTAAAGAAGAAGTGTTCTGCAATGAGCTCTTGAATAAACACACACACATTGTTGGAGCTCAATGTTTTGTGTTAAAATCCATTTCATAACTTCCATCAGGTGTTTAATGTCATACTTGTATCCATCAAAGTGCTGAAAAACACAATGCATGCCAATCATCTTGAAAGGATATTCTGTAGTTAAAACTGAAAACAGAATCTTTGCCTTTTATACTGTACAGAATGAAAAGCTATTTGCCAAATGCCTTATACTAGAGCAGTGCTTATATTGAGCCATCGCACATCGGTTCCTTTGCAGCAGTACCAGGAAAATAACTAATTATGTGCTGGCATTAATACCACAAGTTAGAAGAAATTCTGTCAGTAAAGTATTTAATTCTGTCAAAATTCTAAAGATGTATTGTATTTGAAATGAATTGCAAGAAAAATGCTTAAGACTTATGGTTTCACCTTTAACTGCGTGGTCTTGACAGAATTATCTATATCACTATTTCACTGGCTTTGGTAATTGTATTCAAATGTAAGTGGAATCTTGTGACATGACAGTTGTTATAAATATTTTTTTTGTGACAGACGGGATGTACCATAAGCTCCATAATCCCTATAACTGTCAACAAAGTATTTGAATTGTGTTTGGAGAAGATGGAGAATTAAACAGCTGTGGTAATTTAAACTTCAGAAGAGATTATTACTAAAAATCAAAATATATATTTCTTAATCATGTCTATTGTTACATTCAAAAATGGAATATAGTTATAATTAGTCAGTTTCCTCAATGTTATATTTAGACAGAGATGGATTTTTGTTCTGATAAACATCAGATATTAAAAAGGCAAAATTGTACCACTGGAGGGTGAATTAATTCCATATGGAATTTAGTACAGGTTACAAGATACAATTTAGGCTAATAAGATTGATAATGCCTATATTTACCTTAAATAGAAAAGTGTTAGATATTGATAGTTTATATTTCAGTAAAATTACTGTTGAGAACTGTTTTGTAAAGTCACTGAAAATTCAAGATCGCCTTGTTTAAAAAGATCTGTCTCAACATTTCCCTTGCGAAATGTTTTTTTTTGCAACAAGAATCATATTTAATTTGCTTGATGGTGTGAATCCACTGATGCTGATATCTAAGTGTTCCTTAGCAAGGCAGCTTGCAGCATGAAATGTTTTTTTTCATAAATACATCCTCCTCTCTTTCTTCCTCTCACCCTTTTGTCCATTTCCTTATAATGATTTAACAATATCCACTCTGTATCCAGTTTCTGCTCACCCCGTAGTTTAAGAGGGAGAAGATAAAGTCAGATGTATCAGTATTATAGTGGAGTAGAGGGAATTACTGAGGCATGAGAGAGGAACTGGCCGAAGTTAATTGCAAAGAGACACTAGCAGAGATGACAGCAGAAGAGCAATGGCTAGAGTTTGTGGGGGCAATTCGGAAGGTGCAGGGCAGGTACGTCCCAGAGAAGTATTGTAAAGGTACGGTGAGGCAACCATGGCTGACAAGGGAAGTGAAAGACAGCATAAAAGTAAAAGAGAGGACATATAATATCAGAAAAATTAGTGGAGAGTTAGAGGATTGGAAAGCTTTTCAAAACCTGCAGAAGGCAACTAAAAACATCATTAGGAGAGAAAAGATGAAATATAAAGATAAGGGAGACAATAATATAAAAGAAGATTCAAAGAGTTTTTCAGAAATATCAAGAGTAAAAGAAAGGTGAGAGAGGATATGGGACCACCAGAAAATGATGACAGAGAGGTTGAAATGGGGGACAAAAAATGGCAGACGAAATTAATACGTTTTTTGCATCATTCTTCACTGTGGAAGATCATAGCAGTATGTTGGAAGTTCGAGCCTGTCAGGAGACAGAAGTAAGTGTAATTGTTATTACACCCTATCCTCGTTATATGCGGGGGATACGTTCCTCGTAGTCAATGCATAATGTGAAATCGCATAATGTGAATAATTGTTTAAATGGAGAAAATAGGGATGCGTTCCAGAGGGCTTCCTAAATATGTTTTATCTGTAATTTATTCACATTTTCATACCAATACGACACAAAAGCAGTACCACAAGGCACATTCGTATTATATTTCATCAATTTAAGGTAATATTCAATGTAATAAATTATAGAAAGTTAACATACTAGGGTGTACAGTACTCACCAACAGTGGCAGGTGTGTTTGCTCCGGGAGATGAGTGGTTGTTGTGGTGTCGGGCAGCTTTACATGGATAAGGTGCATGGATGGTTGTGGTTGTCAGAATCATATCAAGCACAGCAAGGGGTGAAGGAAGACTCACAGAACTCTTAGAACTGTCGGCACAGGTTTGAAGATAGTGATGAAGGTTGTTTGCTTGGCAGCATTTTGTTTTTCAGCATAAACTTGCTTGTACGGAAGAAGGGTTGATGGCAGGGAACGACTGAAATGCTGACTCCGTTCTTTACTTGGGTCCATGTCCATCGCCATTTGTACCAAATGTTCTGACTTCCACCATTCCCTCACCGTTGGTAAACTCCCGGGATTTTCAAAATCATCCATTGCTTGCAGCATCTGAGAGATAGTTCACCATTAAAAAAATGCCTTGAATGTGGATCACACCTTGGTCGAGTGATTGAATCAGCGATGTTGTTTTAGGCGGCAGGAACACACTGTTACGTTAGGATGAATGCTGTCCAAATGTTTAGGATGGGCTGTTGCATTGTCAACTAACAAAAGAACTTTAAAGGAAAGATTCTGTTCCCGGCAGTAGCGTCTCAGAGCTGTGTTACCTTCACCTGATGCCACGCTGTTTATAGTTTCCAGCTGTTTTTCAAGTGTTAAAGCGGTTCTCTGCCATTCGGCTGATGGTCCAGGACTTGACATCGGACACTTAGGAGGCAGAGTTAAATATTTCAAGCACAAAATCACTGCACCGTAGGTAAAACCAACAAACGTTTAAGAGCGCAAGATCACACATCCACATCTTGCCAAAACCAATGCGAGATTGGCGGGAGTGAGACTGTGAGGCGTGCACACGTGACTTGTACTGGCGGGAAAGCAGCGCTCCTCGCATAACTGTGAGTTTTGGACGCATGTAAGGAGACATTGGTAGAAATAGGTTCCTTGCATAACTGTGAAGCCGCATAGTCTGAATACGCATATAACGAGGATATGGTATATAAGGAGAAGGTGCTTGGGAAGTTAAAGGGTCTGAAGGTAGGTAAGTCAACTGGACCATATGGACTACACCCCAGGGTTCTGAAAGAAGTAGCTGAAGAAATTCTGGAGGCATTAATAATGATCTTTCAAAAATTATGAGATCCTGGAATGGTCCTGGAGGACTGGAAAATGACAAATGTCACTCCACTCTTTAAGAAAGGAGGAGGCAGAAGACAGGAAATTATAGGCCAGTTAGTCTGACTTCAGTGGCTGGCAAGATGTTGAAGTCCATTATTAAGGATGAGGTTTCAGGGTACTTAGAGGCACATGATAATGTTGACCAAAACCAGCATGGTTTCCTTAAGAGAAAATCTTACCTTACAAATCTATTGGAATTAATTGAGGAAATATCAGGCAGGATAGATGAAAGTGAGCCTGTGGATGTTGTTTACCTGGATTTTCAGAAGGCCTTTGACAAGGTGCCACACATGAGTCTGCTTAAAAAGGTAAAGGCTCATGGTATTACAGGAAAGATGCAAGCATTGAAAGGAGTTTGGCTGACAGGCAGGCAGCAAAGAGTGGGAATAAAGAAGGCCTATGCTGGTTGGCTGCTGGTGACCAGTGATGCTCTGTTGGAGTCAGTATTGGAACCCCTTCATTTCATATTATATGTCAACGCTTTGGATGAGGGAATTGATGGCTCTGTGGCCAAGTTAGCAGATGCTACACAGAAGGCAGAGAGGTAGGTTGTGTTGAGGAAGCAGGGAGTCTGCAGAAGGACTTTGACAGGGAGAAAGGGCAGAGAAGTGGCAGATGGAATATAGTGCGGGGAGGTATAGTCATGCACTTTGGTAGAAGAAATAAAGATGTAGATTACTTTCTAAATGGAGAGAAAATTCAGAAATATGACATGCAAAGGGACTTGGGAGTCCTTGTGCAGGATTCTCTCAAGGTTAGCTTACAGATTGAATTGGTGGTTAGGAAGGCAAATGCAATGTTAGCATCAATTTTGAGGGAACTAGTATATAAGAGCAAGAATGTAATGCTGAGGCTTTATAAGGCACTGGTCAAACCACAGTTGGAGTTCTGTGAGCAGTTTTGGGCCCTTTATCTAACAAAAGGTGCTGGCATTGAATACGATCCAGAGGAGGAGCATGAGAATGATTGAAACCATTAATGTGTGAGGAGCAATTCATGGCTCTAGGCCTGTATTCTCTGGGGTTCAGAAGAATGACCTATAGAATCCCATCAAATACTGAAAGGCTCAGACAGACTGGATGTGGAGAGGATGGTTCCTATAGTGGGTGAGTCTAGGACCAGAGGGCACAGCCTCAGAATAGAGGGATGTTGATTTGGAACAGAGATGAGAAGGAATTTCTTTAGCCAGAGGGTGATGAACCTGTGGAGCTCATTGCCAGAGATAGCTGTGGAGGCACAGTCATTGAGCTTATATAAAGGAAAGGTTGATAGTTTCTTGATTGGTCAGGAAGTCAAAGGTTTTGTGGAGAAGGCAGGAGAATGTGGTTGAGAGGGATAATAATTCAGCCATGATGAAATGGTAGATCAGGCACGATGAGCCAAATGGCCTGATTCTGTTCCTGCATCTTATGGACTTATGGTCTCACGTGCCTCTGAAGATTTGGAATTTGCAAACTTATTGATTATATTTCCTGTATCTGCTATCAACTGGCTGTAAGGATGTGTTGGTAAATATTTGGGAGGCTATTGCTAGGGAATAATCTGGAGTTAAATGGATATAACAGCTATTAATTCAATCAAGAACAAGTCTTCAGTTCATACTGTAAATGTAAATAGATTCAGCACGCTTGCAATTAGCCTTCAGTTTTTAGTGTAAATTCCAAACAGTAAAATGAAATTAAATTGGCCTACAGATTTAGAGATTGAATATGCAACAGACAAATGTTAGAACAATGTGTCTGCATCAAATCAAGCAACATGGCTAAATTATTTGCACCATTGTTACTTGAGTGCACCATTGGCTGACCAGATGGGATGTTGTCACTTAGCATATTAAACATGGTCACAGGTATTGGCAATCAATAGGTTATGTATAGTTACAATTTTTGTGTACTCAGAGACAGTCCTGACGACATTAATTTTGGGTGTCTAGCTTTCTGTCGTCCGAAGTTTTAGAATAGTTGTGTTAATTAGTTTCCCCCAAAACGTTTGGACCTTAAGAGGTCCAAACAATGTCATTCCACTGTAAATATGTACCTCAAAGGAACCATTTGTCAACCCAAGTATTGAAGTAAACAATGTTATTATAACTATTGAAATTGTATTGAATCAGTTACTGTCACCTTTGATCTTAAGGGTTTAAAACTCTGATGTACATTTGGGTTTGTGAGCTTCTATTGAGAGTGTCTCCATGAGAATTTGTTCTGCATCCCCTTTTCCCTCTCTCACCTTATCTCATTGCCTGCCTATCGCCTCTCTCTGGTGCTCCTCCCCCTTTCCCTCTCTTCCATGGCCTTCTGTCCTCTTCTGTTAGATTCTGCCTTTTCCAGCCCTGTATCTCTTCCACCAATCAACTTCCCAGATTTTTACTTCACCCCTCCCTCCTCCTGGTTTCACCTATTGCCTTATGTTTCTCCCTCCCCTCCCCCGTCTTTTAAATCTACTTCCCGTCTTTTATTCTCCAGTCCTGTTGAAGAGTCTCGGCCCAAAGAGACGACAGTACTCTTTTCCACAGATGCTGCCTGGCCTGCTGAGTTCCTCCAGCATTTTATGTGTGTTCCATGAGAATCCCTGTTTGCTGTGATGAATAAAAACTTCCATATCACCAGTTTTAATGTCTCTCTGGTGACTTCAATCACAGTCACAACAGATAGTACTCTAGTAATCAGAGGCCTATTACTCCTTTTCCTGAAGAACCTAATTCCTACAAGCTTCTTTTTGTGAGTTATTCAAATACAGCGATTTAACCTGCTGCTCCAGCATGAACTGTGCCAGTTTAGTTGTACCTATTTTGACAGTAGATTAAATACACAAGTTGATGGAGTTACTCAACATTCTACCTGCGGAAAGAAAATTAGCTGCTTTTAGATACTATTTCTGTAGCTCTATATTTGGTCTCTAGCATTAATTGTATGCTTTAGTGGGCATGTTATGTTGGCACCAGAATGTGTGGTGACACTTTGTGGGCTGCCCCTGGCTCATCCTCGGGTGTCTTGGTTGTTATCGCAAGCAACACATTTCATTGCATGTTTCGAAGTGCACATGATAAATACATTTCTATTTTGAATCTTGACTCTGGTACCGACAATTGATGCTCCTTAATTTTATTCATAAGAAGTATAAAAAAAAACATTACAGCAGTGCATCCCTCTCTGTAATGTTCATATTGTGATCAGGTCCATATATTGTAGTGTTAGCACATTCTTCAAACAAGACACCATCGCCATTCATGTTGCTCTTCGGACGATACACATTGCAAGTGTTTGGGAGGTTTTACATAGAGTCTGAGCCTGTGTCTGCTTACCCTCAGTAACTCGTTCTAAATGTGCATATTTAGTAGGAAACCTTCTTTGTAATCCACCTCTGAACTCAGATCAGTTAAATTAATGGGGCTGAACTTTGAAGTGCAATGCAATGTGTAGCCAGTACAGCATATTCATGTTTAGTGCAGGTAACCAAAGATAAATTTCCACCCCAATAAAATCTAATGATTTAAACAATCTAAACAATTTCCAGTTGGTAATGTAATAAATAACAAATGTAATTTACAACTGGCCATAACTTCATGCTGGAATATAGAAACTATTGTCCTTAGAGTCAACAATAAATAGCCAATGGCTTTGAGTATTTGCCACCAAAAGTGACATTTTTTTAATGTCATGGAAAATACTATTTTTTCTTCCCACTAATTCTGTTTTAAGGCCTATGCAATTCAATATGCCTGTAAAAGTATATTAAAACTTGCTATTTTTTATCCATTTCGCTTAACAATAGGATTGCTGTGTGTTCGAATCCATAACCATCCCTTTGCCGTGTATAAGGTCTCTTACTTGTAAATGAAACCAAATTTAATGAAATCACTGGATATGAGATCAGTGTAGTTGAAAGGTTCAGAAGCAATTCAATGATAGCAAAATATTCAAATAGGACTTCTATACATATTTTAAACAAGTAAAACAGTCTTCCTGGAACGTCCCAATACTTACGACAACATACATTGAATTTAAAGACTGTCCTGACTTTATCCTTCATTGAATCACTAAAGGTTATTTTAAACTTTTACTTTTTCCCATGACAGATTCTTCGGTCTTTTGTATAAATGTGTTGCTTCCTGCTTACCAAAGAAAATGCCTCAGCAAACCCTTTGGACTGAAAGTGCTGAATGCACAGGTCACCACTAGAGTGTAGTGCCTGTTATATTCATCTGCTGCAGGTGATTCTTTCCTTTTAAAAAAATACAGATTCATGATGTTTCCTGATCCCTTCAAAAGTGTGATTGCATAGTAGTGGTTGGTGTCTCTGGGGAATGGTCTTCATTGGCCTCTCTTAGTAATGAAGATTTGCATTATACTGAGCCCATGACCATTGGAGGATGGGATTAGTTTGCAATTCATGTTGTTGTATCCCCTACTCAGAGGAGGTACGAGGGTGGCGTTGATACCATTCCTGGCCACCTTAACCTGTGGTTCACGCCAACTTTTCCAAGCGTCGGCAACAGATCCCTACCTCTGACACTGGGGGAGGGTGGGAAGAAACATATGTCAATGGTTAGCGCCAGGTGTAAAATGATGAAATCTCTGCTTACTGTCAATGGGAACAGAAGTGAAACTTTAAGTGCAACCAGGTGTCATGCAGCCACAGTAACCGGTTTCTAGGGGGAGAAAAGTACAGTGCTTCCAGTAAAAACCCAGCACGCTTTTTGATGTAAAATGGTTGTTGAAAGCTGGCAGCTTGCAATTAAAAATGATCTCTTAACATACATTCCTTCTCTAAATATAATCTCTTGTAAAAAAATAATAAACAGGAATTAATCTGGCTTAAATGGAAGTCAATGGGTCTTTCTCTGAGTTTGCGTTGGATGTATAAAGTCAGGCTTAAACGAAAGACATGGGTAGAAAGGGCTAAATAAAGCACTGTTTGGCCTTAGGATAAGTATGAAGCTGTGATACTTGGAAGTTCCAAGGTCTTTTTTTGGGTTTTGTCGAACCTTGTAGTATCAGAGTCATTCCAGCTCTGTGAGAGAGTCCAGTCACTCGGCATCATTTCTAGCATTGGCATACAACTGGAGCTCGCATACTGCTGAGCAATCTATATTACCATCAGATTTCCTCCTATTTAGGACTTCTGTACTGATATCGACTTGTAACAAAATTACAAGCCAATGGAGACCAGCAATTGTACATTGTTATGCTGAGCTGTGGAAAGGAGCTACAGCTGAAAAGGATTTTAAGTTCAGTCTTTGCAAGTGTCTTCTTTTTCTCAGACTGCTACATGTGGCTTTGCACACACATTTGACTGGAATGTAGCAGAACTGATTAATTGTATTGCTGACGTGATGTTTATAAATCATAATTGCACAGCTATTATAAATATCATGCACCACAATGTAATTTCCGTTGTATCTGTTTTAATAAAATAACAAACATTCTTATTGCTTATGAAATTAGAAGTACAGAAAGTAAAATGCTCTTTACATTCAAACTCTTTGATCCTCTATAATTCCTACCTGCAGGGGAAACTGCAATACATCATTACATGTTGTTCGAAGTCTTTGTAAATACATTTTTTGCTGCTGATGTCTAGTGTGGTTTTCATGCATTGTTTAAGGCCAGTAGTTAGGTCTAATCGCTCTTTGGCTAAGAAGATTACTGAACAATTGCTCCCAGTCACTTTGTGAAACATCACGCAAAGCCTTAGGTATCTAAAAGAAGTCCACAAGCTACATAACCTCAAAGCAGCTGGAAAGAGTTTAGAAACCACGTGACTAAAGCTGCCTTCTCTCTGTTCAATAATAAGAACCATACAGTGACATGTCTAATATCAAATCCCAAAGGTTTCCACTGCTTCCTTGCTGGATGCATCCAGGATGCAGAATCTCTTTTGACCTATTACTAAATTAGCAAAGTTAATAAGCAAAACAAACTTGTACCATCTTCTAAAATTCAAAGTAAATTTATTATCGGAGTATGTATACCAAATACAACCAAAAAACTAAAAATTCAAGAGCTGGATATATTTCAGATTTTAATAATCATAACCAAATTAATATTGTACTTTAAAGGGAAAGGAAAGTCAGGCATTTTTATCCTTATCTTTAATTAGACAACAGGGACCATAAAGAATTTGCATCCATTAGCTAATTTTAAGCAAAACAATCGCTGGTTGGTTTCATGAAGAGCTTCAGATTGTTTATCTTCCTCTGATTCCCCAATTCTCCCAGTGGAGTGACACACATCAGCGAAGACATCACATGGCTTTAGACAGACCCAGCACTGTTATCACCATAATTAAAGTCTCATTTATGCTTCAGCTGCAGATTCAGATTTGTTATCATTTTGCAGCTGAATCATTGTACATGTTTCCTAATAAATGGTGTGGAGTAATTTGCAGCGATGACAAATCGGAGTCAAAGCCTTCAGACTGTGGTTGTGTAGGTGGGCTGATATGTGTAGGAGGACATTAAAAACAGACAGGAGAGAACACCTGATACCACTCTCAATTGCTCTATTCTGAATAGAAGTAAAATTTGATCAAGATTACTAACTGAATGTATGAGAAGCCTGCGATGTTAAAACCTTCACTGGACAGTCACAAACTAGATAAAGGAAAATGCAGGTCACTTCATATACAGTGTTGCTGGTTTGCACACAAACTTCAGAACATTATCATCAGACTTGTGTCTGAGCACAGGTACTTACAGGAGATATCAACAGCAACACTAACATTGAAGTTAGTAGCAAAGCTCAGATCGCTTGATGTGCTGCCAGTGTGATTAACAAAGCCCTTATTTCTCTCAAGAAGAAAGATCTTTAGAAGTAATTAAAATAGCATAGGCCAGACATCGCTGAAGGAAAAAAAAAATTAAGGTATAAACTGATGAAGTGCCAGTCTTCCTTCTTTTGCTTATTTCTTAGTTCTTCAAACTCAAAAGTTAAAGAACTTAGTTGTTGGCCTAGTTAGTCAGACAGGTATACAGGACAATCATTAATTCCAGGGGGAATGGTGGTCCCACAGTTGTTGCTGCTCCTTTACTGCTCCAGGGACATGGGTGTAACCTGGAGTTTGGCTGCTGTATGTGAGGAGTTTGCAAACTTTCCTCATGATCAAGGTTTCCTTGCACATATCAAAGATGTGCTGATAGTTAAACTGGTGACTGTAAATTAACTCTTTGTGTAGATTAACGGCAAAAAAAATGACAGGAGCGTTAATGGGCATGTGTGAGAGAAAATATTACAGGAGTACAGTGAAGAAGAAGGGTATGGGATGGGTAAATTTGCTGCCCTAAAAGCCTTAGACTTCTCTTTCTGTGAATTAAGATAAGTGAGAAGTGATGTAGAAGTGAGAAAAGGGCAAACAGGGAGCTGGTACAAGAAAAACTTGCAAATACTGTAATTTGTAAAGAAATTCCAAGTCGTCCAACAGAGGCACAGCGCTGAAATTATTGAACAGTCATTGGGGTGCAATATTTTTTAGATAGTCAAAGCATCTTTTTGGGGCAATAAAAATATCATGAGATAAAGGAGTGAAGTTAGCAGGAGGAATTGGCGTAACAACTTGAATCATGAAACAGTCTCAATGGGATACATTCACCACTCCTGGCCTCATTTCTCATGTTCCTCTGTCCTTCACAGAAAGCTGTAAGATCCTTTTAGAACAATAACCTAAAATAGATTGAATAATTTTCCACATTGATGTTAATCCTGATTAATCTAAGCTTTGGTGGTTATTGATTTTAAATAACTTGTGGTGGTGAGTATAATGCCTTCACAAAAGCATTAAGGTGCACGTGCATCAAAATCAGATTAGTTAGCATCTGTTCCTTGAGCAAGAATCACATAAAAAACAATATATCTTGGAGTAGGCCGTGCCTGACATTTTCCCAGTGGCAGGCGCATTACCATTGATGTCACTGTTGGCGTAATATCCATTTTCACCCTTCCTGACATAAATTGGAGCTCAAAAAGTGCAACCTACAATCATCTGGGAACAGTCACAGTATAACTGGGAACACAACACACCAGCTTTTTGGGTTTTCTGGCAATTTAAAGAGCCACTCCACTGTCAACTTCAATGTTGACTGCAACATACTTAAGCACTTCCCTCAGTCTGCAGAGCACACTGAAACTGCTGGAGACTTTTATTTTCTGTCCAGCATTTAGATTCTCAGATAGCCATGAATAGTTGCCCTGCTAATGGAGCTCCTGACATTGCTCCATCACTGCATACTTTGCTAAGGCACCACTGATCTCCTAACGTTCAGGGCGACCTTGGAGCAGGTCCATCAGGTGAAGAGCCAACTCCCAGAAAGTCTTTCAAGGCTGGAGTACTCAGACAATGAATGCATTTGCCGAGCAAGGTTTCCCACTAGCTGTCAACGCTGAGATATGTGCTGTTCTGCGAGAAGGCCTTCCAAGTTTCCTGTGCGTGAGGAGCTCTCTCCATGGGAATCAAGGTCGCAATGACTCTCAATTTCCCCACTATAGGCTCTTCTCAAGTGACTGTAGCAGATGTCTGCCTCTCCTCCCAATCTGCTGGTCAGTGCTGCATCAGCGAGGTTACTCAGGCACTGTACTTACAGAGAAATGATTTCATCTCATTTGATTTCAACAAGGAACAGGAGGATTTGCCAATGTAGCTCTCCTCCCATCAGAGCCAGTGGCCACTGAATGCACTGCTGAGCCATATGGGCTCTCATTTCTACCTTTTCATCAACACAAGTATTCAAACATTCATTCAAAGGTGGACCATGAAAAGAGTTTCTTGTGGTCAGTTTCTTGTAGGAAGCATACATGACAGTAGTATCCTCAGAAAGACAACATAGCCATTCTGCCTGAAGAGGTGAATCCTGGGGGATAAGGGCTATCACACCAGTTTGCTTTCTTATCAAAGCCATTAGGAGTCACTATAAGAAGAGCTGCAGTAACACAGAAATCATTGGTGATCTTCTCCTGAAAGTGCATCAGTCCATTACCTCAGACACAAGGTTGCTGTGTGCTACAGCACAAAGTCAGACAACCACCGCCAAAGGGTTAACGGCCGCAAGTCGGGGGCTGGACAACAGCAGCACCAGGAAAAAGGTGGCATCAACCAGTGGAATGATCCTGCTCAGCAGCTACAGCCTCAACACCCCCCCCCCCCCCCCCACTGAGAGGCGGATGCAGGCACAGACCATGTAGGTGAGTGCATGATAGAGTGAACACTTTTCCTCAGGAACCTGTGGAGTCATTCCTCCACACCTCCCCCCCCCCCCCCCACATTCCCACCAATAATCACCCAGATGTCTCTTGATAATCACTCATATGGTGCTTAGTTGGTCCATTGACATTAATTGTATGACATCCATTACAGACTCCAATGTAATTAATGAAGCAATTTGCTACAACAGTTTGCCAAAGCCCACTACCTACCTCGACCACTCTTGTTTGGTTGTGAAATTCCTTTGAGCCTTTCAAGTGGTGTGATGTGAACAGAGTGTGAATGGAGATCCCCATATCTGGAGGTTTCACATGCAACCACCTCTGGCCAGGCACACAGTACTTACAACCAGAGATTTATCTCACAAATGAGATTTGCTGGGTCTCTTTCGTTAAACATCTGCGTTATTCCCCTCTCTCCTGTGGCTTCTTTCTGCTCCATGTCTGTTTCAGCTGCCACAGGGAGTGTGCCTTTAAGGGATCCAGTGCACTACCTGGTTGGTGCAAGGTGGTGTCAAAAACTAC
This sequence comes from Hemitrygon akajei, assembly GCF_048418815.1. NCBI lineage: Eukaryota > Metazoa > Chordata > Chondrichthyes > Myliobatiformes > Dasyatidae > Hemitrygon > Hemitrygon akajei. The sequence goes on from NC_133140.1 coordinate 44,624,422, forward strand.
TGTACGTTCAGCATTGGTAATGCAGAATGAGCCCTGAAGCACCCTAATGCTATTTCAAGTGACTTTTTGACTAATTTTCAACATTTTTGCAGGGGTCCTAGATGGACATTGGCAATAAACACAAGCTGGTCAAAAATAGTGACCCCATTTCTAAGCAAGTACAGATATGAACATAAAAGTACAAGACACAGAGTGCAGGAGGAACTCAGCAGGTCAGGCAACATCTATGGAGAGAAATAAAGAGTCAACATTTCAGGCTGAGACCCTTCAGGTGGAAATCTTGAGATGAAGGGTCCTCGCCTGACACCTCTACTGTTTATTTCCCTCCATTTATGCTGCCTTCTTCCAGCATTCTTTATGTGTTGCTCAAGATTTCCAGCATCTGCAGAATCTATTTTGTCTCTGAACATAGAAGACAAAATCAATGTATATTTACTATCAAAGTATTATCGCAGTATACAACCCTGAGATTTGTCTTCCCACAAACAGCCACGAAACAAATAAACACCATGGAACCCATTCAAAGAAAACATCAACATCCAACGTGCAAAACAAAAGAAATCTCACAAACAGCAAAAAAACACAGAATACAAAACATCAAACCATAAAGTCATTAAAACAGTCTTGGAATATTCAGTTTAGTTCAGGTCAGTTCCATTCGGTACAGTGTCGTTTGTGGATTGCAGGCTGCAGAGTCAATCTGCCCCAAACAAAACCGCACAAAATAGCAATAAATTATAAAAATAATTTTAAAATTATTTAAAAAAACACTATTTGCACACAGGTAAACTGCTTCCAAGATTTCTGGTCTAAGATGGCTGTGACTTTGTTATATTGCTTCAAAGCAGACACATCAATGATTGTCATGTCCAAGTAGAATTCATCTTCTTAGACAGTATTTCAGGACTGTGGGTGACTTGCTGTACTGGGGTTTGTGAGCTGTGAAGTGATTAATGAGGTCAATATGGGAAAACAGGTGGAAAGGAAGTGGAAGAGAGGGTAGTGTAGTTTATCAGGTGCCGCACTCTTTCCAAGATGTGGTTCTGTATGCTCACAATCCATGGACCCTAGGTTCTCAACACCATCTTGAGTGCTTCTTCTTTCACTTTGAGCAGTCATGGGCCTGAGGTTCCTAGGTGGCAGATGTTGCATTTCTTCAAGCAAGTTTTGAGAATACCCTTAAAACATCTGTTCTGTTTATCCATTGATGTGCTTCTATGACACACCTTGGAATGATGTGTTTCATTTGGGGGGCTGGTGTCAGGCGTGTGATTAAGTTGGCCTGCCCAGCATGTCCTTCTGAGTGGCTAGGGCCTCTAAGTTGCAGGTGTTGGCTTGGTTAACTTTTCAGTGAACCTGGAGATTTTGCAAGATATGTTGGTGGTATCTTACTGGTGTCTTCTCATGCAAGTAATCCAGGCCTCAGGAGTCTATAGGAGATCAGTGATCACTGCTGCCTGATAAACCATTCCATGAGTTTTCAGTGAAAGCACACGTGGATACAAAATGAACTGCATATCCATGCTAAGAGATCTGCTGCTTTTCGACCTATTTTTATCCTGCCAAGGTACAAATAACTTATAAATATACACATTTAATAAGCAATAGTTACTAAATGAATCTGATATCAGGAGCTTTCATGAACTCTTTACAAATTCTGGTATTTAATCCATTTTTTGGTCTGTTTGGTTCTGGGTTTGAACTTATCAAACTTATTTTGGTTTGGTATTTTATTTAAAAGGACATCATTTTTAAGGTAAATGGGGGAAAGATTAGGGGAGATGTCTGAAATGCACTACCAGGTTGATGGTTGAGGTTATGTATTAGGGACATTTAAGAGACCCATAGATAGAGCACATGGACAAAGAAAAAAAAGGAAAGTAATACATTACGTGGGAGAGAATGGTTAGGTTGATTGAGGAATAGGTTAAAAAGCCAGCACAACAGAATGGGCTGAAGTGGCTGTACTGTGCTATACTGTTCTAAATATTGGATTTATTTGTCACATGCACAGTGAAATATTGAAAGGTACAGTGAAATGTGTCATCTGTGTCAATGTCCGACACAGCCCACAAATGTCACCATGCTTCTGGCACCAACATAGCTTGCCCGAAACTTACTAACCTTGACCGTACACCTTCGAAATGTGGGAGTGAACCAGAGTTCCCGGAGGAAGCCCAAGTGGTTATGGGGAGAACATACAAACTCCTTACAGACAGAGATAGGAATTCAACCACGATCACTGATTGCTGGCATTGTAATACCGTAATGCTAACTACTATAACCATACCGCCTGTTCGATGTTCTTGAAATCCGCAGCCAATCCAGTCTGGACATAACCTCATGACCCGGTGGTTTAGTATTTAAACTTGGTTCATTTGTAGCAGGAATCATTTGATCAAAAGGAACACCATGGATTATGTCACCAGGTTCAACCAGCTATCTCTTGGTTACACAAATCCCGGGGCCAAAAAAAAGTGAACACATTGATTTTTCTTGAAACTCTGTTCCTTCCAATAAGTCACAATGACAATGTTGATTGAACTGCCAAATTTAGTTGATTAAGACTCCAGTGTGTTTTTCAGTCTTACCTTTCTCAGATGTAAGTTCCATAATTGTGCGCAGAGTGATTTTAAATGTCAAAAAAAAACTAGTCAAGTAATTTCTCTTGTTGAGTTTTGAATATCACTGCAACATTTGCCACTTGAGAGATTTGTAACTATTTTGACTGACCTTTCATCTGTTTCACTTGAAGCCAGATGATATGAAAGAATGACCTGGAGTTTAATAACTTCATAAAGTTTATAAACAGAGTAGATTGAAACTGAAAAATAGTCAATTCAGAAGCTATCTCATCACACAAAGCAGAGTCCATAAAAATACATACTTCATGACAAATTTCACAACATAGGCCGGCGATAATAAACCTGGTTCTGATTCTGATACTGATTCTGACAACCTGTGCTTTGCTTCAGTCCAATTTGTGTGACTATCATTCAGAACTAAGAAACTGTCATTCCCTTTTTAACAATATTCTGTAGGCACTTTCGGAAAAGGTCCACCAGGCCACGTCTTTGACTGCAAAGGTGGCTTGTTCCAACAACTATTACCTGCAATGAACTTGCAATTGAGCACCAGATATGTCTTTGTTGTCTACAACTTGACTTCATGTGACTTTGTAAAATGCTGCTGTCTACATTTGCAATTGGTGTAGTATACACTTTCAGGATTGCTTTCATAAGATTATTTTGTTTTAGCTCACACATTTTTTTAACTTGACTCTTAATAGCGAACAAGATTGATATGAGTTTGGAGGTCTGGTGTGAAATGTTACCCAGTCATGCCAGACATAGTTGTTAAATTGGTAAATTGGTTAATTGTTCTCATATGTACTGAAGTACAGTGGAAAAACTTTGTTTTGTTTGTCATTCTTGCAGATTATTTCATTACAATAGTGCATTCCAGTAGTACAACAAAAAAAACAATAACAGAGTCCAGAATAAAGTGCTACCGAGAAAACTTCATTCTGAACTCTGTTACAGAGAAAGTGTTGTGTACGTAGACAAAGTTCAAAGTAAATTTATTATCAAAGTACATATACTATATGCCACCATATACAACCCTGAGATTAATTTTATTTATTTTGAATTTTTAAAAAAAATATTTATTGAGGTACATACAGTGTGGAACAGGCCTTTCGAAACTAGCCACCCAGCAACCACGTTAACCCTAGTCTAATCAAGGGACAATTTACAATGACCAATTAACCTATCAAGACTAATGGGTACAACTTTGGACTGTGGGAGGAAACAGAGAGATATGCAGGAAACCTACATGGTGATGGGGAGAAGGTACAAACACGTTACAGACAGTGGCGGTGATTGAACCCAGGTCACTGGAAAGCGTTGTACTAACCATTACGCTATTGTGCTGGGCTTAGCCGAGGCCTACCTACATATCGAGATGGTAGAAGAGTCCAAAGTATTTCTCACCATCAACACACGTAGTTTTCAAGCGTGGTCATAAATGCTGTTTGCCCATATAGCCAATTAAGTCAGACATGTTATCCTATTTTATTCTATTCTATCCCACCATAACACAGCTAAACGTCATGTGAGACAAGTCAACGCAACTGTCTCTCGTGGCTGTGGCGCTCTGCAGTATGCGCACTCCATATGTGGATTAGTCTTCATTACTATTCCATGCAAACAGCTGTAAAAACTTAGTTTGGTGCAACCAAGTATTGGACTCCACGGTAGTGTAGTGGTTAGCTTGATGTCCTTACAGCTTGGGGCGTTGGGGTTCAGAGTTCAATCCCACCATCACTCGTGAGAAGTCTGTCCATTCCTCCCCATGAACGCGTGGGTTTCCTCAAAGTGCTTCAGTTTTCCCAGTATTCCAAAGGTGTACTGGTTGGTAGGTTGATTGGTAATTGTAAATTGTCCTGTGATTAGGCTAAGGTTGAATAGGTGGGTGGTTGGGTGGTACAGCCCAGCAAATCCAGAGGGTCTGTTCCATGCTGTATCTCTAAATAAACTTAAATAAATTTTCCAACTAAGAGTCACCATATTTTTTATCAACCCCGAAGAGCTACTAATAGTTCCTTTCCACAAGTCACGATTAAATCTTAATCTGAAGATTGCAGACTAGCTATGGTATCATCACATTGCTGATAAGCAGACGCATCATGTATAAATGGTCACATAGAGAACAAATGTCCATGCTTAAAGATATGCTGCTGTGGGGAGAGCAGAGTGAGCATTAACTCATCATAGTCCATTACCCTCCCCTTCAAAACCTGGTCAGACCCCACTTGGAGTACTGTGCTCAGTTCTGGTCACCTCATGACAGGAGGGAATTGGAAACTATAGAAAGGGTGCAGAGGAGATTTACAAGGATGTTGCTTGGATTGGGGAGCATGCCTTATGAGAATAGGTTGAGTGAACTTGGCCTTTTCTCCTTGGAGCGACAGAGATGAGAGGTGACCTGACAGAGGTGTATAAGATGATGAGAGGCATTGATCGTGTGGATAGTCAGAGGCTTTTCCCCAGGGCTGAAATGGCTATCATGAGAGGGCACAGGTTTAAGGTGCTTAGAAGTAGGTATAGAGGAGATGTCAGGGGTAAATTTTTACACAGAGAGTGGTGAATGCTTGGAATGGGTTGCCGACGATGGTGGTGGAGGCAGATATGATTGGGTCTTTTAAGAGACTCCTGGATAGGTACATGGAGCTCAGAAAAACAGAGGGCTATGGGTAACCCTAGATAATTTCTAAAGTAAGTACATGTTCGGCACAGTATTGTGGGCCGAAGGGCCTATATTGTGCTGTAGTTTTTCTATATTTCTATGTTCCTATCAATGAATTATTTAACCTTAGGCCTTATTCACAATCAGCTGATCAGTTGTCCAACAAAACCAGAGTCAAGATTATTATCATTGACATACAGAATACCATGACATTTGTTGTTTTGTGGCAGCAGTATGGTGCAAGACATTAAAAAAAACTATGATAAATATAATAAAAACTGATAAATAGTGCAAAAAAGGAATAGCAAGGTAGTGTTCACGGCTTCATGGACCATTCAAGAATCTGGTGGAGGAGGGGAAGAAGCTGTTCCTGAAGTGATGGGTGGGAGTCTTCAGGTTCTTGTACTTCCTCCTCAATGAGAGGAGGACATGCTCCAGATAATGAGGGTCCTTAATGATAGATGCTTCCTTCTTGAGGCATCACCTTTTGAAGATGTCCTCGATTGTGGAGAGGCATGTGTCATAGATAAGCAAGTTCTCTGTGACTGCAGTTGAGGATTTGGGGTTATTTATGGGGTGCTGGAAAGTGGTATGGACATAGGACATAGAATACAGAACAGCAGAGCACAGAATGGGCTATAACGGTGTGCTGACCTTTTAACCTACTCCACGATCAGTCTAACTCTTCCCTCCAGCATAGCCCGTAACTCTCCATTTTTTTTCATCCATGTGTCTATCTAAGAGACACTTAAACAACGTTCCCTCTAACTTTTTTTTTACAGTTGTGCAGACCAACCATTGCTCTAAACAGGAAATTCTACAGGTCCTTAAAACTGCTCGGCATTTTAGTAAAACATTATTTAAAAGAGAATTCCAGCTGCCCGGCAGCAGAGGCGATGTACGTGGGAGCATTTCCGTTACCGTGCGGCCAGGCACTCACAAGGCTTAGATGTGCTCTTAAATGTCCCCAATGTATCAGCCTCTCCCAACACCCCTGGGTGTGTGTTCCGGACACCCATCACTCTCCACATAAAACATCTTCTACTGACATCTCCTCTAAACATTCATGAGGCTAAGGAATGAGGAGGGGTGGGCAGGATGTTGCATTTCACAAGATCTCACAGGTAAGAAGGTATACCTTACCTTATAAGATATATTATTTTTGCAGAACATTGCAGATAATCTATATTATCAGTGTCCTTTAAGAAGACCATGAAATCTCAAATCAGTTGGATTAACTATAATCCTAAAATTTAGCATTAAACAGCACCTGGTTCAGATAATGGGAATGGAGTAGTATGGGTTAAAGGTTTTCCCTGCCTTTGGGTTCCTTGACTCATTTCAGCACAATCTGCCTCCAAAGAATGCAGTTGTAGGCTTCTCTCAGTGACATTCCCAGGGAGAGATGAGAGTCCGATTGACTAAGGCACTGCAGCTAAGCCAGCTGTCCATGTTTACTGTGGATGGCATTAAAAATAATAGCACCAAATCATGGGAGGAAACCAGGCAATCAATGTCATAATAAGAGCAGATGGATTTCAAACAAACTGCTTTTAAATTATATTTGACATGCAAATATAGACGCACGTTTCATCCAGTTATTCTGGGATGAAATGCAACAAACTGAACAGATTTCAATATTCACTCCACTGCAGTTTTTACAGTCATTCCTCCTGAAGCCAGTAGCTCATTCTTAGTATAGGTCGGTAGGAAGTTTCGGGCTGACAATTCAGCTAGGAGCCCTCTTTTCTATCCGAACCAATAAACTGACTAACAGCAGGCTATTTGACCACAGGGGCATCACAGGTCAGCCTCGTTCCGTATGATCCCAACACTCGGAACAGCTGTATTTTCCAACAGATCCATTGTGCCGCTGCTATCCTGGCTAAGCCACCTCTGTCAGCTAACCCAGCACGGATGACGGAGGATAATTGGAGTGGTGTTTAAGTTGCAGTTAAAAAACATAAAATGCAATCACTGGAAAATTGAAATGAAAATTTGAACAGTAGACAGTCGATCTGTAAACACCGAAGTGAAACTAGTTAACATTTCAGGCGGAACTACTACCCGATATTATGGAGTTTCAGTAGTATATTACTTACCAGTCTTGCACGGCAGGCAAGCAGTTGTACTCAGCATTTATTCTTTGGGAACTTGAGTTACAATTGCAAATAAATGTGAAATTTGAAAAGAAAAATAATTGTTTTCAACTAATTTTGATCGTTTCAATCAATTTGATTTTAGAAAAATTACTGTCTTTAATTTCTTCAGAAAACACACAGTCCAGCTTGCATTGGATATTATCATTGTCCCTTACCTCCACAACCTGCTATTCACACTTGTTTTTAAATTATGCTATTAAATAAATCAACAAACCCAGAAAGACTCCTTGCTTTTTTGCTTACTGTCCTTGTACATCTGTGTCAGAAGTTTTATTTATGATCATGACAATAGCATATCATTGACCCAGTCTGAATCTATCTTTCGTTGTGTAAACACTCTCCGAACAGAAGCGGAACAAGTGATGCACTGTTTACATCAGGGACCCAAGCTCACCCTGGTTTCTTGGGTTCCGGTGCGATCCTGATAGGATATGGAACTGCCCTGTTTACACAACACCTTCACAGGGTGACAGCTGTCAGGATGTTAGATGTGTGCGTGGTTGCACAATCGAAATCACGGGATTTTCATCATTATATATGTATGTCTGATGAAAAATTCACATTCTGCAGGCACACAATGGAAACAAAGACTTCCTGCACTCAAAAACTAAACACTTACCCCAGCTGAACGTAGGCCTTGTAGACATTATAGCATCCAGAACTGAGCAGATACACTTTATTCTTTTTTCATTTTATAACTTGCTTCATATTTTGGTTGAATTTGAAATGCAAATTGTTTCTTTTTAGCAGGAGTCCCTCAGTTCAGGATTACTTTAATAATATTTTGAGCAATACAGTGGAATCTGGTTAATTGGATGATTGGTTAATCAAGGTAGCTGCTTATTTGGGGCAACTCTTAAAGAGCAAAAAACAAACAAGAAACAAGCTGGGACAGTTTTCTTTTATTTGGGACGCTAGGCTGCTTAATTGGGACGGGACACTGTTGGCGAACAGTCTCTAAGTAGCATCAGCTGTGGGCACTTGTGTGGCCGTTAGACACCACGTTGTACTTAGAGCAAACAGTTTTAAATAGCATCAGTTGCATGTGTTTCCTTTCCAAAAGCAGTGATTTTTGCCACTGATAGATGGTGAGAAATAAGCAGTAAGATAATTTGGAACTGTTTTGCTCACCGCGGTTTCAAGCATTGAACTTGGAGATGCCAGAAACTGGCAAGGGTGAAAATCAAACAACTTCACTATTTCAGCAAGTTAGAAATATGAAGAATTTGAAATTAATGACAATCATCTTGAATGTTACACACGAAGGCAGTATAAAAGTATCGGCACAAGGTGTCTACACTGATCTTAATCATTTGCAATCAATCAAAAGAGCATGGATTCCTCCATCAATACCTATTAGGAAAAACACAGTTTTATAGTACTCTAGTAGTAATGGTAGTGTTCAGATTTGTTCTGTATTTCATTTAAATACATAATTTGTTACTCACTTAAATGGTTCTTTGTCTTTTTTTATAACTTTTTAACTATTTCCATGAAACTTCAGGTAATTGGAGCAGCTACTTAATTGGGATAAAATGTACTGATCCCAATGTGCCCCAATTAACCAGAATTGACTGTATTTTTAGTGCATTAAAAAAGCTAGGCCTTGTTCTGTTCGCAGCAGTTGATGAGATGAACTTTTCATTCTGTTCAAGACATGTTTATAGTAGTGGTCACATGGAGGTCCATGATCTTGGACCTAGTCTGCCAGTTTTCTGGCAGATAGGAAATAGACCATGGTTTTTATATCACCAAATTCTGCTGTGATGGGAAATGAAAGAGTTGGGTTTTGGGCTCCATTGAACCTGACATTTGTCCAATTTGTAACCCAGTGTGCAGGTGGCAACAGCTCCAACAGCTGCTTGTAATTGCACATTATTAGTTAAACTACTTTCTATCTACAGATACCTAGGATTAACATTTCAAAAGTTTGCTGAATAGATATTAAAGGGCAGATGTAGGGCAGGGAACTGCTGTTGAATCACTGGGCACCTGTCAGGTTCAATGGATCAGGATGCACAGCCAAAGCTAAATAGCAATACACTGGAAAGGCCATCCCCTTTCCCAAGTCCGGATTGATCGTGACTCCACACTTCTTAGAGCATCACTGCTGGATGGACTGACAGGAGCCCTGGATACATATCTGCCCCCTCCCCACCCCCAGGACACCATGACTCCAAAACGTATGGGCTGTCAGATCCTAAGAATTGATAACATAATAGAGTAGAAACAGCTGGGTGAACAGCATCCTCTCTCCATTATCATTCACAGGTCAACTACCAGAAACATCTTGGCCAAATGACAATCTTCTTGCAAGATCAGGAAGTTCTAGCTTCAAGCTTCATTCTGGAATCCTGGGCACATAATTCCAGTGTATATTTCTACATAGGAATGAAGAAATGCTTCACTTTTGAAATGCGGCTTCTTTAGATAAAATTTTGAAAAAGTTGTCTGCTAAGATGATCATAAATAATTCTACAGCGCGTTTCAAGATCTCCCATGTTTCTGACCTTAACCAATGTTTTATCCTGAAAACGATTCCAAATAAAATACTAACTGATAATTTGTCTCACTTATTGTTGTAGAACTATGCCACATACAAGTTAGTTGCATTTAAAATACTTAATTGGCTGTGACGCACTCTGGCACAACCAAGTAGTATGAGAGGAATGATTTACTCTTTCTTTACTAGTCATGGCCCACAAGCAAAAGTTGTTATTTCAACCTTACTTACTGTGGTGGGGTAGCCTCTGGAAGTGAGTCCATAAAATGGCTAGTGTTAGTGGACAGAGTTCCCAAGCAACATGAAGACACTTTGCTCTTCTATCTAACCATTATATGACTAAAAAACACAAAGTACACTGCAGATGCTGTGGTCAAATACACACGTACAAACAAGCTGGATGAACTCAGCAGGTCGGGCAGCATCCGTTGAAAGCAGCAGTCAACATTTCGGGCCGAGACCCTTCGTCAGGACTAATATGACTAATCAAGTTAAACTTGACACTACATACATAAGACAGAGAAATTGGTCATGGATTCCAATAACCTTCATATCCTCTGAATAATCAGGTTCTTGCATTTACAGTTCTTAGTGATCAGGGTGTTTCCGCGTGCCACTAGACTATCAGAAGTGTCCGTTCTTTCACAATAATTAGCTGTGACTTATCACCACGTGACCCACAAGTGGATTTGGACTCCAGTGAATCTAGCTGTTCAGGCACAGGTAGATTTCCAGAGAAACTGGACAGAAATTACTGAACCATCAGCTGAAAATAATTGTATTAATTATGCATATGCAATATATGTTGAGTGAACAATGTCTGTGTTATTGAACTGAAACAGGATCAAGGTTGTATCAGGACTTACAGTGTAATCTTTTCTCCCTCGTCCTTGCAAGACAGCATTTTGAGATCAATGGTGGGAGCTTCCCAAATTGCGTCAAAACTAGCCTGTTTGTCACACTTGCACTTTGCCAAAGAAATCGAAACCTGCAGTTCAAATGAATACTTTGTATTCAACTTTTCACATCCCTTCAAGAGGTTCACTAATTATGGAGAAGAGTACTGCTTGCACCATTAATAGACTGGAACTTTTAATTCAGGTTGGGAAACATCTAAAATTTATAATCGTTGATAATGTTACTTAAAATACAGAATGCATCATGAAAAGTTTCCTTTTGGTCTTTATGAGTGTACTGATACATCGGGCTTCAAGTTTATAAACTATCTGTGTTAGGGTAAATGCACAATGATTGTTGTTAATATTCTGAGGCAACCTTAGTTTGGAATGTTTTATTAAACTCACAGATTGCATCAGCCTCATTCCATCTGGGAGACTTGATAAGATTACTATTGGAGCCATTTGTTATTAAAAAGGAGACTGTCACTAGGTTGACTAATCAGTAAACCAATTCAGGACAACAGTAAAGTTAATGTAATTACTAAACCAAATGTAGTTTGTAATGTGACCTGCACTTCCTGTGCTTTTTGTGTGGGGTACCAGTAAGGGTCATGGCAGAAAAAAATTGGGATAATTAAATGTTCACAACTTATATACTACAGAATTGCTAAATCTTCATCCACAGGCAGCTAATATCCTAGTGGGATGAAATTTGACTATCCTGAAATTGTGATGTACTTCCCAGTGTCTGCAGTTCTGGTAATAGCCATCTTCAGGATACCAGCTCAGTAGAAATAAAATAACATTGGGTTAGTGTAACTTAAAAGGGTGTGTGGTGATTGGCAAGGCCACAGAGGAGTGAAGAGCCGGTTTTCATTCCATGTGACTGTATACCACTATGATGAATGCAACTGGAGTTATCCCTGTAATATCTTGGCTGTATACATCACGAGTGATTCAGAAATAGCATCTACCTGGTCCACCCTACATGACTCAAAGCTATCCTGACTTTTCTAAAAGTTGAGTAGGCCTGTAGTGGTGCAAGGTGGGAGGAGAAGGCCTGACAGTCATGAATCGAACAGGAGAAGTGATGAAAAATGGCACAAGGGAAAATATGAACACTGGGGTTTGAGGATGCTGACCTAGAGGTCTTAGTACAAGCAGTGAAGTGTAGGAGAGGGTCCAGAAGGTGTCCGGTCAAATTCTCAAAGGGTGCTGAGAATATACAGAGCTGGAGTTCATTTTCAGGACTCCAGTAACTGAGATACAGTTACAACGATCACTGACCTCACCCAGCTGAACAAGATTAGAGAATATACTTTGAAATGGCTCATCACGCCAACTGCCCCACCGGGTCAAGGCATTGCTCAATGCTTAACACCCTCATCCCAACCCTCACCTGTCAACAAATTCCTTCAATCCAGAACCATGCAGACTATTCTGTTTTTCCATTGTAATGTGACCACATGGTACTGCTGTCCTTCTTATGCCCACCCTTAACAATGTGCACACACAGCCAGCTACTCAATAAGGACAGATACCCCCTGAGAAGGATTGCATGATCATTAGGGGCAGCCACTCTGCAATGGACCAGGGACTGGACGATATCCGGTGGAAATGACAATAACCTGCAACTGAGCAAAGTGTCACAGATGATAAAATTCTGAGATAAAAACTGGAAATTACGGAAATACTCAGCAGCTTAGGCAGAAGTCAAGTCAATACTTCAAGTCAGAATTGGGAAAAGTTAGAAATGAAACATACTAACATGTAAAATTAAGACTCCCAACACCACAATACTATTGTTTCTCAAAGCATCAGCGTTGAGTCTCACATCCTTCCTTTCATTGATTGCCAAACCCTGACTGCTGCCCCTATGTTGAAACAGGGCAATCTGAAGTTGAGTCTTCATTACCCAAACCTGCCTGTCTTTGGGACTATCTGTCATCCTCTCCATTAAAAATCAACAACCTTCGACTGACCAAGCTGCAATCACTAGAGCACAGCCATAAGGAGTAAACAATAGGCGGAGAATAGATCAGCTCTAAGCGAATAAAGATTAAGTCACATTATTTGTCACATGCACATTGAAACATTGGTGTTCCTTGGTGTTATCACTTCAGAGGACCTGTCCTGGGCCCAACACACAAATGCAGTCATGAAGAAAGCATGGAAGTACTTCTGCTTCCTTAGGAGTTTGTAAAGCTTCTGCATGATATCTAAAGCTTTGAGATAATTCTGTAGATGTGTGGTGGAGAGTATATTGTCTGGATGCAACATAACCTGGTATGGAGGTATGGCCCTTGAACCGAAAAGCCTACAAAAGTAGTAGATACGGTCCAGTCCATCACGGGTAAAGCCCTTGAGCACATTCATATGGAGCATTGTTCCAGGAAAACAGCATCAGGGACCCCACCACCCTGGTCATGTTCTCTTCTTGCTGCTGACATCAGGAAGAAAGTACAGGAGCCTTGGGACTCACATCACCAGCCTCAGGAATAGTTATTTCCCCTCAACAATCAGGTCCTTATCCAGGGGGATAATTTCACTCAACTTCACTTGCCCCATCACTGAACTGTTCCCACACCTTTGGACACACTTTCAAGAACTCTTCACCTCATCTTCTCAATATTTATTGCTTATTGATTTGTTTTATTATTATTTATCTTTTTCTGTTCGTGCAGTTTGTTGTCTTTTGCACGCTGGTTGTCTGCCCTGTTGGTGCAGTCTTTCTTTGATTCTATCACGGTTATTGGATTTATTGAGTGTGCCCACAAGAAAGTGAATCTTGGGGTTGTATATGTGGTGAAATATATGTACTTCGATGATAAATTTACTTTGTACATTGAAACATCGAAACATACATTGAAATGCATCATTTTTGTCATGTCAAATGAATGAAGTTTGTGCTGGGCACCCACAAGTGTCATCACACTTTCTGTGCTAACATAGCATACCCAAACTCATTAACCCTAATTGTTTGTGATTGGATTGTGGGAGGTAACCTTGTAGTCACATGGAAAGCATATAACCTCCTTACTTGCGGCTGTGGGATTTGAACCCCATTCAGTCATTGCTGGCGCTGTAAAGTGAAGTGTTAGCCACTACCTACCCTGCTGCCCTGCAATGCAGAAGTTTGTCTGTAATTTCATAGAACAATTAGTTCAAAATCTTTCCTTTGTTGTGGTTTTTAACTGTGCAGTATGGGCAGGGTGACTATCGGTCTGTGATGGGAAGTTTGTGTTATGATATGGGTTTGTGGTGTGATAAGTGGCCATCTAAGTTGCTGAATTCCTTCCATCGTCCAAATCTCGAAGATTTTATCATCCTTCTCATTGCCCTGCTAGCAGATTGCTTTGATTTGGGTAGCCTCTGATCATTCTCCCAGCCAAGTTCTATTGCAAGCGGAAGGTCACCTGTGTACCAATATCTGATAGTCACTGACTTGTGCCCAATTCTTAAGGCAACAAAAGGTCATGCCACACCTTGCCCTGCGAGTTGTTACATCTTAGGAAATTATGGAAGGCATCTGACAAATCTACCAATAATGGATCCATTTGAACTGGGCATATAGGGGACCCTTCCTTTTATTGTCACTCCTCACTTGAAGTTATTTAATGCATGTTAAGGAGTGACATCACTGAGAGAAATATGTTCCAAAATGGTAGCTCCATCATCAACTTGCCATACGTATTGTCAGCTGACACAGGCTCCCTGCTCTGTTCACTTCTGAGATATTCTCATCAAGTTAGCAACTGGTACAGCAAACTGCAGGGGATGTATGTGTGCACAGAGTGGATTCCATTTTGTTCCAAACTGCACCCCTAGTGGTCAGAGTATAATTTCAATGGGACCGTGCTCTGCAAAGCCAAACAGTCTTAACATTGTGCTAAAACGTCTGAGTGCACTTCTAATGAATTATAATGGGAAGATTTCTGTTACTAAATGATATATAGTTTTACATATTTAATGTTTATTGGGCACTGCGTTTGGGAAGCCATCTGCAACCATTTTCATGTTTATGAGAGCCTACCATCGCTTGCACAGATGTTTCTTTTGTCATCAGTGCAAATGATATAAGTAGTTAAAATATTTACCAAGACATTTCTCTGTTGAGATCTGCATTTTTATTATTTATACCTTTTCAAGGGACAAAAATGGAAATGTCTACTAAATGTGATGGATTAGGCTTATAAACAGCCATTATTGTCATCAAATACCACATGGCAGTTCCCTTTTGTGTTAGTGTGGTTCTAAGCTAACCAGCAATCCATGGATAAGACAGAAGGTTAAGAATGCACAAAAAGACTGACTTTTCTTTGCATTTCAGCTGATTAGAAATACAGCTCCAAGAAAGTGGCTATGTGACACCGCTTACATTTCTTCACAGCTTAAATCAGATCCACAAATCATTGGGCAGCTTTGCTTTTTTTTAAGACACTAGCCCAGCTGCGTTTTGTTTTCTCTAGATAAAAATCAGGAAATGCAAAAAATAAACAGGAGAAGGGGAGGGGTGGGGGTGGTGAGTGGAATGGAAGGAAGGGACAGTCTTGTGCAAGTAACTATTAATGCCCTTGCTAATCAGAGAGGCTTTGAATGTGCCACTGGTATCCAGGGTATAACTGAGACCCCTCTATGTCTAAAAGCAGGCTATGATTTTGCATTTCTCATTGCCTGAATATAAATTGCAATGGGATGTTGTCCATGCAGCATAGAAAAATTAAATCATTTATCAATTTATTGTTTTGGAATTAGACAAGGGAGGAGAAATTGCTGCAATTATTATGACCGGAATGGCAAATTTTCCTAAATTTAGTCAAGACTTACTTAGGCCTTAGTGTTTACTTGTGTATCTCCAGTCTGGCTATTTTAAGTTCCAAAGTTAAAATAGTGACTAGGCACCACGGTGCAGATAAATTTATGCCGATGAAAGGTGATTCCTCATGTGTCCCTTCAGGTTTCTTTTCAGGAAGATGTTTTACTAGAAAGCTTTTACTATTAAAATTCCTCAGGGAGTAAAACAGTTTTAAGTCACAGCTGGTTACTTCTGGAATGACCTCCAGTTCGACCAACAAGGGTCCTTTGCTTATATAAAAAAAAAGTTTTTGTTTACTTGGGTTACCATGAACCTTATCTTTTTTTGCCTGACCCCTGAACTCTTTTGGCACCACAGGGCCCTTCAAGGACTGAGGTAGCTTTTCTCCTGCAAGCCAGCGGGTGAAAAAGTTAAACTAAAGAGTACTTTCTGTCCCCCAAGCCTGTGCGGATGGGGGGATGGGGAGGGGGTAATGGAGGGGAGCAACATTTTTCTTTAAAATTGCCATTGAGAGCAGGCCAAGAAAATAGCAACAGAATCAGGTTTATTATCAATTATGTAGGCTGTGAAATTTGTTGTTTTGTGGTAGTAGTACAGTGCAATACACAAAAAAATTACTATAAGTTACAATAAGAAATATATAAAAATAAAGAGCGCAAAAAAATTCTAATAGCAATTAAGGTAATTAATTGGAGAATCCACTGACCACTATGTACTTACAATAGCTTATCGACTAATAGGAATAGTTTGTACATAATGCATTTGAAGAAAGTTTTCTTTGACACTTCTGAGATCATTGAATTGGATCCAGGTGGATGCTACCTTGGCTGCAACAGCTGGGATCTAAGATGAGCCGGATTATGACCGGCACCGGTAACGGCAGCAGCCTGGAGTCAGAAACCTGCAAGTGGACAGCGGAGAGGGAGGGGAGCAGCTTGCAGTGGTGGATGCCAGCAGCTCAAGGTCGATGGGCAGAGAGTAAGAGATGCCTTGAACTGTTGGAACAGCCGCGCTTTGGGAGAGGCAAGTAAGTCGATCCAGGTGGTGGCAAGCATCTGCTGCAGCAAAACTTGCAGCCAGCTGGCTCTGCTGCCTACAGGCTCTCTAAGCCACCCCCAGCCCCTCCAGATTTTTCCCCCCAGGGCTTTGCTGGAGATGCTCAGCAACCCACCAGTGCACAGCAGCAGGCTGGAGAATGGTTTTGAGGGCTGGCACCAGTGTGAATTGCACATGCTGTTACTCCAGTCTGAGAAGACTGGGCTTGGATTTGACTCTCTGTCTGACTTTCCAGGTCTATCATTGACTCCATCAATTCCACTAGTCTCTCGGTATCCTATTTTAGCAATCCCATTTACCAGGAGTGCTCAAAAACTTTGAACGCTTCCTGAAGCCGTTAGTCCTGAAGGGATGCACACTTCAGTTTTCCAACGTTTGTATTTCTTTATGTTTTCATTTCCACGTTTTGGATAGTCTGACTTGACTGCTGCGTTTTAGGCTCTACAGAGGTCAAATATCTCTGCAGTAGTCTGCAGCAATCTCCCACTCAGCCTCACATTGACACCTGCATTTCCTCTGGAAATCTGGGCTGTGTTCTTAAAAGGCCTGCCAGCAGGTTAAGATTTTCTACTGCTGCTCACTTTTTCCGATCTGTTTAGGTCAGTAAACTTCTCCCTGCACTGAATGCTTCTACTGCTCTCCTTCTTGGCAACCACCAGGAAGCTGACTTCCTGAGTCAGCAGCAAGTCTTCTTTTCCCCTCTATCTCGGTCCCGGAAGTTCCAAGCAGTATATCAGGGCCTTGAATCTAGTCCAGTAGACATATCACTTGAGATCCGGGGTTTGCTAGCTGATGCACCATCAATAACTCTCAGAGACGGGAGGCGAACGATAGGCTTTTATTAGCTGCAAGAGACCACGATTAGCAGCAAGAGACCACCACACAACATCCTGGAGACTGAGGGAGGAGCAGTGCCTCCAATCACCTTTATACAGGGGTCTGTGGGAGGAGCCACAGGAGCAGTCAGCAGAGGGGCGTGTCCAGACAGGTATATGTAGTTCACCACACTAGCCAAATGGACACAAAATTGGCTTGGTGGTAGGAATCAGAGGGTGGTAGTGGGGAGTTCTTTGTCAGATTCAAGATTCAAGATTATTTATCGCCATTCTTCAGTATGCGAGCGTAAAGGAGAACAAAATGAGTGTTGATCTGGATCCGATGCAGCACAAAAAAACACAGTAAGTATAAAAATATAATAACTATAAATATAAAAGCAATCCTATAAAACACAATTACAACTAACCGTTGAGTGTGGCCGTACTAAATATACATAGCTTATCTAGATAAACGGTCTGTATGTACATAAAGTGATGCAAGATACAAGAGTACCTGAACTGACAATGACTGACAGGAAATGATTAAGTGACAAAGTGACTCTTTTCAGGAGGAAAACTTCTAGGTAGCAGCAGGACACATGAAAACGGAGTAGGACAGTGACTTATGATTGCTAAAATTGGAAACTTATGACCTGCAGAGATATGCAAACTGTTTCTTTAATGATTTGGATGAGCATGCTTGGTTAGCAAGTTTGCAGATGACACCAGTATTGGTGGTGTAGTGGACAATGAAGAGACTGTTGAGGATCGCAATGGGATCTAGAACAACTGGGAAGTGAGTCAAAGAATGGTAGGCAGGATTTTTTTTTGAACAAATGAGAGGTGTTGTACTTTGTAGAGCAGGACTTGAATGGTCCTGGTAATTTATATTTGATCAAGCTTCCTCTCCTGTTTCTTAATTCCATTTCTTCCAAAACTTATCTTTGGCTTTATTCTTTAAACCCTGGAGTTGGAATTGCATTTTGTTTGCTCTCATGCATTGGACATTGCCATATTGGCCCATCCCTAGTTCATTACACACTGGATGCTAAAGCAAAGCTTATATTTGCAAGATGATACAATAGACAGAAAGCTGTCCTGTAGTCCTGTTGTTTTAGTTGACATGTCTACCATGTCAAAAGGCAGTGTGAGTTAAGTATAAAGAGACTGTAATACCCACTCTGCAGGCAGTAGATCCACAGAATCTCAGTCATATATGACATAGTGACAGTCGGCAGACTCCACTCACTCACACTCATTTCTCCCCTTCTTGTGACTGTCACCATGTTTACTTATTTCTTTAGTGACTGGCTTTTATAATTTTTTGCCAGTAAAACTCCAACTTTTAACCGTCTGTTTAGACATCTATGCTGTTCAACCCTATCCTATGAAGGTAACCACAATGCATTAACAATCTTATCTCAATATAGACCAGCTTTTTTTTTACCATAAATCCAATTATTTTCCTTCTTTTATAATAGCAATGTTCAGGAAAGAAATATGTTAATAAGCATCATGAGCATCATCTTGAATTATTTTACTTCCCGCAGCTGTGTAAACTGATCAGGAGATATACAAGCAAATCTCTGGTTTCGTCATTTTATGGGAAATCTTTAATATTTAAGATCATTCTTAGTTTCATAAGAAAATTATTAAAGCATAAGATTATCTACATAATTGCAAATGGACTGAAAATTTCTCTCTTCAACTTTTATTACAGAAGGAAAGACAATAGTTTAAACAGCATTAATTGAGTTTCCAAACTAAAATCCAGCACTGTTCAGAGTCAACAATTGGAATTCCTGGCAAATTGAGGCATTCAATTGAAAAGTACTTCCCTTTCCACGTGAACCATTGTAAGAGTGTTTACATTGCTGAGTTTACGTCCCAATTATGTTTCAGGTGCACTGCTCCTCTAGAGTTAGTTTTATTGTGGAAAACTACCTTAGCAATACAGAAATAAAAGCTCTTTGTCTAAAAGCTGCAGCTTTAATGATACCTGTTTATCTGGAGCATAATACTCTGTGTGGTATCAAAACCAACAAGTGATTGTATGCCACATCTGCACGGCAGTGTGTTAATGGATCCTCAGGAACAGTACCTTGAATAAACTGCATATCCCACCCCACCCCCCACCCCAGACCCCCTCAGTCACGACCAACAGCAGGTGTAGAGGGATTATGTTTAGTATTAAACACTTAAATGGTGCACATATATGTTCCAAACATCTTTCCCTCCTTCTTCAGCCACCTTACCTTTTCCATCTTTCACCTCCTACCCTCTTATTTCAACCCTGTCCTCCCCACCCACCCACATATCCCTCACCTGATTTCATCTATCACCTGACAGTTTGTTATTCTTACCCCCTCCCCGCTCCTTGTTCTGGCTTCTGCCACCTCCCTCTCAAGTGGGCCCGGGACCGAAGCGTGGGCTCTCTATTCTGCCCCATAAACGTTGCCAGACTTGCTGAGTTCCTCCAACGCATTGTGTGTGTTGCCCAAGATTTCCAGCAACTGCAGAATCTCTGTGTCTATAAAAGTATATTTTAAACACACCAGATGATGGTTTGCCAATTGCTGTTTCAAAGTTCTTCAGCTTATATGGATCCACTAATTCTCTGCTACAATGTACAAAAAGAAGTACTGCTTAGTAACATTTATTTAAAATCGGATTCTTACAATGATAAATAGCCACCTGTCCACCTTGACATAAGATTTTGTTTTCTTTGGGGAATTCTTAATTACATGAAACATACTGTAGATGGACATTAAGCTTCAAAATCTGATCCTACTCTTTATGTCTTGTTGGATTTAACAACTTGTAAGTTTTCTAGACTGCCTGTGGTGCACATGACTAAGAGGTGATGCATTAAAGTGGCCACTTTCAAATATGGAATGCATTAATCAGATGATCAGCTCTTCTGTGACCCATGAAGCTAAAGGTCAGCTTCTAACAATGCAATAAAACCAGAATATTACTTTTGATACTGTATACTTGCAAGGGCATTATACTTACAAGCATTGCTCTGAATGTGTGACTTCCATTTTCCCCACATTTCTTTGACTAATTTAGAAAGCTTTGTTAAAAAAAATTAGCTATCTTGCTCATCCATAATGACAGAAAACTAAGTACTTTCTGTTGTAAAATGTGTCATGCAGACATTGTGTTGGTAATAACTAGCTCATAGATGATCAAATGATTATTAACATAAATTTTATAATGTGGATATAATTAATCCATAATTCAATTTGCACAGGTCACTGAAGGAACTCTGACCCCATCATTTCACTTTAGACAGTTATTAGATGCAATTGAAGAATTTGCTCCACTTTCACATTGTGTTATGAAAGGATTCTTTATTCTGTCTTCTAGCAGTAATCAGTCTGACAGAAATAGCAGAGTGCATTAATTATGATTGATTTAGCAAGCCTAGAAGATGATTGCGCTTTGAATTACACATCCTGGAACCAACCTGCTGACCTGTCTCAGGCCACAAAGTAGATAAAATCTATAAATAGATCTTCAGAAAGAATGCCTAGTTTCTATTTTTTCCACAGTTTATAGATGTGTTCGATCCTCCCATTGTTAAAAACCTGTTTCAAAATAAATAAAATGTCCAAGTTTATTACAGCTTATTTTCACACATTATTCAGAAAATTACAAAAAAAACCTTCAAAATTAATTCAAGGGTTTATTTCCACTAATTTTCTTTTAGATTTTTGGACATAATTTTCCCCTCCTTTTCTCCTCTCCTGAGTAACATGAATCTTTTATGAGATTTATCTTCAGTCCCCCTCTTCAATCCAAATGGTATGTATCTGGACATGAGCCTTGATAAAAAAAAAAGTAGCGCCTATTCTGTCATGAGAGATGTGAAGCTGCTCTCGATCCAGTTACTTCTCAATAAAATCCACACATTCACTCACACCTGACAGTGGAATTGCAACATCCTTCAGGAGTTGTGCTTCTGGCAAGTTTTCCGGTCTCACAATGCAGTGGCACTGGAGCAGGTTGTACCCTCCCAGGTGAACTTGGCAGTCCTTCTCTTTTCTCATCATTTCTCCTGACAAGTTTCAGCAAGCTGGATATAAGGGCACCTATTTCTGCCAGGCAGTAGAGGCTACTTCTTCCGGTGCATAATACAAAATTGGTACCTGTAAAATCAGGACTTTCATGCACAATCACAACAATGACAGACCTGAACAGCTCCTTACCATCCTAGCAAAGAACTCGTACCCGTTGACTGTGACCACTGAACTGAGTGAGACTCAGCAGGCAGGCAGTGATGTTTCTTCTTCTTCATAACAACTAGAAGTGAAACTCTATCTCCTCAGAGTGAGTTTTACCTTAAAAATGAGCTATTCCAGCAACTCAGTGGATTTGCCTGTGGGATTAATCAATGCCGCCTCACCCTTTGGCGTGCCTCTCTCTGACGTGGAACCATGCTCACACAGAAACCCTGCAAATCTGGTAACAGGGAGCACAAAACATCAGGATCCCCTCCCGCCTGCTCACCCTGCAAAGCACCTCCTGCCCAACCTGCAGGTGAGGCTGTAGTTTACTCATCAACTTCATGAGTTCCTTCACAACCCATGGAACCGGAATAGAAGCAAGTCACCCCTCAGTTCTGAGGGACCACTGGAGAAAAATAAGCATAGCACTGGATGGTTTGTCTATAATTTAGATTAGAGATTAGATCTGTTTCATGTACATCAGGACGCAATGAAATCCCTTGCTTCCCTGAAGCTCAAGGAGAAGGCAGTATGCAAGGTAATACGAGATACAATAACAATTACAGAGATAAGTGCAGAGCAACAGAATAGTGAAAAGTACAACAGTACAATCTGGCGGAGGGCAAAAGGAAATGCTGAAGTGACAATAATGGAAGAGACTGAGCTGAAGGCAAATCGAAGTCAAGTTCATTGTCATATGCACAAGTACACGTATACACAGCTGCAGTGAAAATTTTACTTGCAACAGAGTCACAGGCACATAGCATCATATCAGCAGCCCTCACAAGCGAGCCATTGAATAAACATAAATTAAATGCAATATTTGCAAGTAAACACAATTGGGGAAAAAAATTATTTTACTGCAACGTGATCAAAGAGGCCATAGTGTTTTTAAACTGTTGTGATTAGCGTTTTCCTGGTTGGTTCAATATAAGAACATCAGAAGTAGGAGTGGGAGTAGGCCATCTGGCCCGTGGACCCTGCTCCACCATTCAATAAGATCATGGCTGATCTGGTGATGGACTCATCTCCACCTACCCGCCTTTTCCCATCACCCTTAATTCCCCAACCATGCAAAAATCTATCCAACTTTGTCTTAAATATATTTACTGAGGTAGCCTCGACTGCTTCATTGGACAGAGAATGCAACATATTCACCACTCTCTGGGAAAAGCAGTTTCTCCTCATCTCCATCCTAAATCTACTCCCCCGAATCTTGAGGCCATGTCCTCTAGTTCTAGTCTCACCTACCAGTGGAAACAACTTTCCTGCCTCTCTTATTTTTCTCTTTCGTAATTTTATATGTTTACATAAGATCTCCTCTCATTCTTCTGAATTCCAGTGAGTACAGTCCCAGGCAACTCAATCTCTCCTCATAGTCTAACCCCCTCATGTCTGGAATCAACCTGGTGAACCTCCTCTGCACCACCTCCAAAGCCAGTATATCCTTCCCCAAGTAAAGAAACCAGAATTGCACGCAGCACTGCAGGTGGGGCCTCACCAGTACCCTGTACAGTTGCTGCACAATCTCCCTGATTTTAAATTCAGTCCCTCTAGCAATGAAGGCCAACATTCCATTTGCCTTCTTGATAGCCTGCTGCATCATTTTATGCAAACCAATCTTCTGCGATTCATGCACAAGCACTCCCAAGTCCCTCTGCACAGCAGCATACTGCAATATTACCATTTAAATAAGAATTGAAGAATTTATAAGTCTTCAAGAACTGAATGGTTGAAGGGAAAGAGCTTTTCTTGAACCTGGTGGTGTGAAGTCAGTGATCAGCTCCTCTGTTTTGTTTAGGTATATTGTGATTTCATTATTTCTCTGTAACTTTCAGACGCTAATGAGTTTGAGTTGTTTCATCTCAACTTAACTTTCATAAAAAAATGTTTCAGCATACGAAAGGTTCCATGTGTCAAAAGCAACATCATTTATACTTAAGTCTTAAATCCTATGGGATTGTGGATGACTGCTTGCACTCCAGTATTGTGGATTCAGTGTGTGACCTTGGATCCTTTGACAAATGGGACAGGATGTGGCTAATGGGACAGATGGGTGGATTGTTTGTGAGGTGGTGCATTTATTTTCTGCCACATGCAGGGTTTCTGTGTGCTCCCCATCTATGGTCTCAGTATCCTCAATATCATCCCAAATGCTCCTTCCTCGTGTTGGGTGATGTGGTCCAGAGGTTCCCATCCTTGAATCATTTTCTCTGTCTGCCTTGTAATCTCCTCCAACGGCAGAGGAAATTACCAGGCCTACTTCAGGAATGAGGTGATATGCATGCAAACAACATCATTATCCCAATAATTTCCTCTGTCTTTGTCACTACAATGTTACATCTTCTATCCAACAAACTTTCCAAGGGAGTGGAGCTAATCTTCAGAATTAGTGTGAAGCTATTCAGCCTAAGGCAACTACACTCTCAAATCTCATTAGTTGAGTTGCATTATGAAGACAATGGCTACATATACGAACAACATTGGAAGAAAATTTACCAATACCATATCTACCCCATCAGTGTTGTAGTGGCATCAGCACCGTACTTAGAAGTGAATGGTCCCGAGATCAAATCCGGCCAGCTCCTTGCACACTTTCCATCTGTGCTGGGTTGAGCACTGAGTTAACAATTTAGCCTCATAAAAGACAGTCAAATGCTATGGAAATGGTAAAAATGCCACCCAATGCACCATATTTTGTAAATAACACTATTCTTTGCGTTTCTGGTTAGATGCTAACTGCATTTCATTGGCTTTGTATCTGCACTCAGCACAATGACAATAAAGTTGAATCTAATCTAATAAATCGCAAAAAGGAACAACAACAATATCTGCCTCATTATAAAACAAAGAACCAAATAAGAAGCATCAAAATAAATCAAATGAGGCCATGTGTGGTAATCCTTGATGGGAGAAGTCCCTTTAAGAGATACATTATGTTCTGTTATTATAACTTCCTCTAGTGATCAGGAATCAAAATTCAAGTATTCAAGATTGTTGAATGTCATTTCCAGAACACAAGTGCAAAATAATTGTTACTCCAGATCTGCAAATGGCAACAATGTGCAAATGTAAAAACAAAACAACCATGATAAGTTAATGAGCAATAAATATTGAGAACTTGAGATAAGGAGTCCTTGAAAATGAGTCCATAGGTTATGGGAAGAGTTCAGAGATGGGGTGAGTGAAGTTATCCACTCTGGTTCAAGAGCCTGATCTTTGAGGTATAATAACTGTTCCTGAACCTAGGGTGTGCATCCTCAAGCTCCTGTACCTCCTTCCTAATGGCAGCAGCAAGAAGAGAGCCTGGCATGGATGGTGGGGAATCGCTGATGATGGATGCTGCTTTCCTGCAACTGCATTCCATGTAGACGTGCTCAGTTTTGGGAAGAGCTTCACCCATGATGGACTGGGCCATATCCATTACTTTTGATTGGCATTTAAAGGCATTGATGTTTCGTTACCAGGCCATGGTGCAACACGTCAACGTCCTCTCTACCCATACATCTATATAAGTGTGTC
Organism: Hemitrygon akajei; assembly: GCF_048418815.1. Lineage (NCBI taxonomy): Eukaryota > Metazoa > Chordata > Chondrichthyes > Myliobatiformes > Dasyatidae > Hemitrygon > Hemitrygon akajei. The sequence continues at coordinate 44,649,674 of NC_133140.1, forward strand.
GAAGTTTTAGATGTCATGCTGAATCTTCACACACTTCTAATGAAGTAGAGGCACTGCCATGCTTTCTTTGTAATTACACTTACCTGCTGGGCACAAGATAGATCCTCTGAAATGATAACACTGAGGAATTTAAAGTTGTGGATCACTGCACCTCTGATCCCCCAGTGGGGATTGGCACATGGACTCCAGTTTCCTTCTCCTGAATTCAATAATTACCTCATTGGTCTTATTGATATTAAGTGACAGGTTAATGTTGTGGCACCACCCAGCCAGATTTTCAATCTCCCTCCCATATGCTGATTTGCCACCACATTTGATTTGCCCAAAGACAGTGGTGTTCTCAGCAAGCTTAAATATGGCACTGGAGCTGTGCTTAGCCTCATAGTCATAAATAGAGCAGGGGGCTAAGCACACAGCCTTGCCATCTACCTGCGGAGATGTTGTTGCCAGTTCGAACTTACTGGGAATTGCAAGAGAGGAAGTCAAGGATCCAATTGCACAAGGTGGTATTGAGGCCAAGTCTTGAAACTTATTGATGAGTTTTGAGGGGATGTTAGTATTGAATGCTGAGTTGTAGCCAATAAAGAGCATCTAGATTTATGCATCTTTTCTGTCCAGATGTTCCTGTTGTGACAGTAGGAAAATTGGAGCAGATCCAAGTCACTCCTCAGGCAGGAGCTGATACGTTTCTTCAACAACCTCTCAAAGCACCTCATCACCATGGATATAAGGGCTCTGGACGACAATCATTGAGGCATGTTACCATGTCCAGCTTGGGTACCAGTATAACTGTAAACTGCTTGAAGCAAACTCAGAATGTTGAAGTGAAAGGTTAAAGATATCAGTCAACACTCCAGCCAGTTTTTCAATACAGGTTTTTAGTACTCAGCCAGGTAGCCCATCTGGGCTGAATGATTTCTGTTGATTCACCCTCCTGTGGAATCCCAGAGACTGAAATCACAGGGTCAGTAGGGTTTGTGGGAGTTCGGGATGGTGCCTCCATGTTTTGATAGACACAACGACATAAAAGTCATTGAGCTCATCTGGGAGTGAAGTCTTGTTGTCATCTATGTCGCTTGGTTTCACTTTGTTGGACGTTATATCATTCAAGCCATGCCACAGCTTTTGAGCATCCTTCTGTGATCCGGAATTGCCACTTTGTATGTGAGACTGCTGTCCAGAAGCTGTACTTTACTTGATCACCAGACTTAAATGCGATTTGGCCCTCAGCGGATTGCGGACCTCTCGGTTTACAGTATCTAGGGCTTCTTGTTGGGAAATACTCTAAATGGTTTTGTGAAGCCAGGCATAGGAGTGTCAGTACATAAGGTGACTCTGACAGGAAATGATAAAGTAGTGGTGGGGGGGGGGGGGGGTATGGAAGAATGGGTTGGTGGGTGAAGGTTTTGATCAGCCCTATTGCTTGGGGAACGTAACTGTTTTTGAGGCTGTTGGTCCTGTCGTGGATGTTATGTAGTCTCCTCTCTGATGTGAGTGGGACAAACAGCCCATGAGCAGGGTGGCTAGGATCCTTCTTGATGTTACTGGCACTTTTCTGACACCTTTCTGTATAAGTGTCCTTTCTGGGGGGTAGGCTGGTGCCAGTGATGAGTTGGGCAGTTTTAACTACCCATTCTCTGTGATCCACAATGCAGTTTTTGCACCATGCAGTAATGCAGCACGCTAGAATGCTCTCTGCTATGCATCTGTAGAATGAAGTGAGTATAAATGTGCATAGTTCAGCTCGTTTCACCCTCCTCAGAAAGTAGAGGCGTTGGTGAGCTTTCCTGATTGTGTAGGATAGCACAAAATGAAATGGCTTCAGATGCCATGAGGTGTGTGGTGAAAACCACCGAACAGTTTCGATTTACTCAATATTTGCGTCTGCTGAACTGAGTCATTGTGATAGTGAGGAATGGCTAAACTGTAGCCACAGTTAAAAAAGAGGATCTCCGATTCAAAAGGATGGGGAGGGGTGGGGGGTGGTTTGGAGGAATTGCCTCCAGAAACCTGAAGTCAAAACAACCACTAAAATGGAGAGAACTCCATGTTTTCAGAACAATGGCAAAGTCAGAGAGATAAAGAGTTGCTTAAGTGGGAAGGAGAAGACTGCAGTTGGTCGTAAGCACCAGAACTTTAAATGTGACTTTGACAGCCAACAGTAGAAACATGCTGGAATGTGATGTTGTTGATCACGTTGACCAGGGGAGCATTGAATCAGTTGAATTTGAGGTAAGTCAGGAATGTGGAAGGATTCAACTGATGGGAACGTGTAAAGGCTAGAATGAAATGATGTTTCAAGGGTGGAAGACGACCTTCTATGTGAGGGAGAGAATATGGAGTCACATTAGGTACATAACTATATTCTGTGTTACATTTAAAACAAAATTTGGTTGTTCTCACAGAAGATGAATACTCTGTAACCAGGACTGTGAAATTTGAAATAACTTGGAACAATCAGCCAGAACATTTCAAGACCTTAGGCTGTACAGGGAAACTTCCTTAAGGTAAACTGTTGATCCCCAGGGCAGATTAGCTGGGAGAGACCAGTGTTGAGTTTATACATCTTTGACTTGCATGGAGATTTTATACTCTTCATTAACAGTATGGAAAATACCAGCTAGAATAATAAATATGAAGTTGTAATAACAATCTTAGTTAAAACATATTTGAGCAAAGATACCCGACCAAGCAGAGGAAAGGAGGTGTTAGACTGTAACTGAAGTGGGAGGAAGATAGAAACAGACAAAATCTGTATTTGAATATGATTTTTCTCCTCTCTTTCATCTAGAAGTGAAAATTGCCACTTTATTTTGTCTGTATTACAACATTCACTAAACTTAACTCATGCACAAAGAGAATTACGTTTTTCCCAAAATAATCATATTGGATACTGTGAAAATTAACACATTGATTTTTTTAAAAATCAATGAACTTTTGCACTTTGTAATTTGCTGCTGAATAACAACCTAAAAATCTAATAGTGTGCAAGACTCCTGGATACAGCTTTATATTATTGTTGTACTCGCAAACAACAAGTGGATGACCGACAGAAAACTACAACAAATTTTGACTGTAAAACTGTCCCTTTCAAATGAGCCAATCAGTATATTAGAAATTGGCACATGTCCACGGATATCACAATTTTAGATTTAACCAACTGAACCTGATTAATCTGCCAACTAAACATTGATAAATTTCCTGTTCTGATTTTTATTTATATTGCTTCTGCATTCAATTAGAGAGCCATTTGGATCTTATCAGTATCTAAATCCCATGATGCCCAGAATTTAAGATTTCATTTCAAATGAAGATGAAGAGGTATTGAACTGTAAGACTTGTAATTAACTATTGTTCCAGTTGGTTAATATTAACTAATCAGATTAGTTTTAAGTACCCTCATTGTGTTCAGGAAAGAAATTATGGAATAGTTATATTCTCAAACAGGGTTAAGACAATAGACAATAGACAGTAGGTGCAGGAGTAGGTCTTTCGGCCCTTCTAGCCAGCACCACCATTCACCGTGATCATGGCTGATCATACACAATCAGTACCCCGTTCCTGCCCTCTCCCCATATCCCTTGACCCTGCTATCTATAAGAGCTCTATCTAACTCTCTCTTGAATGCATCCAGAGACTTGGCCTCCACTGCCTTCTGGGGCAGAGCATTCCACATATCCACCACTCTCTGGGTGAAAAAGTTTTTCCGCATCTCTGTTCTAAATGGCCTACCCCTTATTCGTAAACTGTGGCCTCTAGTTCTGGACTCACCCATCAGCGGGAACATGCTTCCTGCCTCCAGCGTGTCCAATCCCTTAATAATCTTATATGTTTCAATCAGATCCCCTCTCATCCTTCTAAATTCCGTTGTATATATAAAGAGATACAAATTGTTGATTTTTTCACTGACCTCATATCAAAGCAAGAAGAAATCAATGAAACAAAAGCTGGTGTTAGCCTGGTTGACGTGATTCAATGCTTTGAGTTAAACATTTTGTACATAACATAGACAACAATGTTGCAACTTTTAATTATGAACCGACAAATCAGAATCTTCAGGAAGAAACACTAAAAAGCATTTGGGACATTTCTGTTTGTGTTCTGTCCTGTTGGTGTTATGAACAGTATACAGCAGCTCGAGAAGGTTATATGAAATCTAATACAATGGATTCCAGTTAACTCGGATACATCAAGACCTGTACATTTTGGCCGAATTAAGAGATTGCCCCAATTAGCCAAAGTTTCATAGAAATTTATTTATGTATTTATTTATTTATTGAGATGTAGCACAGGACAGGTTCTTCCAGCTCTTCGAGCCACGCTGCCCAGCAACCCCCAATTTAATCCTAGCCTAATCACAGGACAATTTACAATGACCAATTAATCTACCAACCAGTATGTCTTTGGACTATGGGAGGAAACCAGAGTACCCAGATGCTGTGTATTCTTTCCATTGCCTGTAAATGAACAAAGATCAGTGACGATATCTAGTGCAGATAATGGACTGTGTTCATACAATGCTTTTGGTGATTGCATCCTGCAAATCTTCATTTTCATTGAACATTGTACGTTGTAAGTGGCTAACATGAGGGGCCATAGTTTTAAGAAGCTTGGAAATAGGTACCAAGGGATGTCAGGAGTAAGTTTTTCACACAGAGAGTGGCGGGTGAGTGGAATGCACTGTCTACGGTGGTGGTGGAAGCAGATACAATAGGATCTTTTAAGAGTCTCTTAGATAGCACGTGGAGCTCAGAAAAATAGAGGGCTATGAGTTGGGAAATTCTCAGCAGTTTCTGGAGTCGGTTACATGGTCGGCACAACATTGTGGGCCAAAGGGCCTGTAATGTGCTGTAAATTTCTATATTCCATGTTCATTCAAGCTGACTTTTGATACCTTCAAGGTCTTCATAGTTCCTACTTGTTGATGTAGTGAAATCATTTTATTTTCACTCCTGGCCAATCCCAGCATATCCAAGCTTCAATGCTTGAAACTGCAGTGAGCAAAACGGTTCTGAATTGTCTTGCTGTTTATTTCTCGCCAATTATCCATCACAAAAACACTCCTTTTTGAACTCAAACGTAACTATGCTACTGAAAAGCTGTACACTGTGAGCATGGTGTTGTATAGTGTCTAACAGCCACACAAGTGCAAGTGACTGATGCTATTTTGTAACTGTTCAGAAACAGTTTCCGGCCCCAATTTAGCAGCATAGTGTCCCAACTAAATGAAAGGAATACTGGCTATTTCTTTGATTAGTTTTTGTGCTTTTCAAGTGCTGTCACAATCAGTGGCTGCCCCGATTAACCGTTGACCCAATTATCCAGGATCTTCTGTAATGTTCATGTATTTATGAGAAAAATGTTAATGTACCTAAAATAAACAATGGATATATTTGGGGAGTTTGTATAGATACCAAGAGTTCTTTCATAGCAGATTAATCCTGGGAGGCAGAGAAATGCAGCCTCTCACCGTATGTAGCTCAGAATCACAGCAGGGACCCCAAGTCTGAGGGCTGCAAGAATTTGCTATCCACCTTACTCAGCAAATGGAACATACCAGGGACATGAACGATTGTTTTGACAATCATGATGGTAATTTTATCAACTGTTTTCCTGAGGAATATAACTTGCACAAGAGGGGGAAAAGAAGGTGAGGCTTCATCTTCAGGTGACATAAATAGTTGTTCCTGCTTTGTGTCTACCGATCTATTTTTGCATAAGTTTTCATTTGCTAATATTACCCTGTTACCCTTTCTAATGATATCTTTCAATCCATGTTACTGTTTGATTAAATGCTATCCCTCAAATCACAAGGCAGCCTTCTAAGAAGACCATGGTTTTGTAAAACTCTTACATTATCCTTGAATGTTATCAATGAAATATTTAAAAAATGAAGCATGTATAATTTATAATAAAAGATATTTTACTTCTGTTTGAAGCACCTGGTAATTTTTAAAGTTTAGAAATATTTCTTCTTTAATTACAGATTTGTAGTGTTTGGTCAGTGTTTTCGAGTAATATTTTTATCAAGAACAAACACAAGATGAAATAAAACTTTTCCCTTTGTGAAGGGATACTGAGGATACTTGACTCCACTCCAGTTATATAGATTCAGTTGTGGCTACTGGGGCTGCCATGGGGATCTCACACTCAGCTACAAGTGATCAAGAATTGCTCCATGGAGGGAATGTGTAAGTTGTTTGGGATATTGTGCAATCCTTTCATTATTTGTTCTCGACTTCCACATGTTCCCATCATGGAGACTCAGAACATGCAGTATATTGCCAGATGGAAACATAGAAACACTGAGGCCCTTTGGCCCACCACACTGTACTGAACATGTACTTACTTTAGAAATTACCTCAGGTTACCCATAGCCCTCTATTTTTCTAAGCTCCATGTAACTAGCAGCCTCTTAAAAGACCCTATTCATCATAAGATGAATTGTTATGTTGCATGGGTTAGGGAGGATGGCATATTTACTGATGAACATAGAACATACAGAAAGAAAAAGCATAGGAGAATTGTTATGAGCTGCTCCCATCTGCTTCAGTTTACGGGATTCAGATGCTTTAACTCTCCAGAGAATTGATAGCTGGCACTGCCCGTCTAAGGGTTCGGGATGTTCCGCTAATGATACAAAGGTTGGAGGTGTTGTGGATAGTGTGGAGGGCTGTCAGAGATTACAACGGGACATTGATAGGATGCAAAACTGGGCTGAGAAGTGGCAGATGGAATTCAACACAGGTACTGTGAGGTGGTTCATTTTGGTAGGTCAAATATGATGGCAGAATATAGTATTAATGGTAAGACTCTTGGTAGTGTGGAGGATCAGAGGGGTCTTGGGGTCTGAGTCCATAGGACTCTCAAAGCAGCCATGCAGGTTGACTCTGTGGTTAAGAAAGCATATGGTCTATTGGCCTTCATCAATCATGGAATTGAATTTAGGAGCCGAGAGGTAGTGTTGCAGCTATATAGATCCCTGGTCAGACCACACTTGGAGTACTGTGCTCAATTCTGGTCACCTCACTACAGGAAGGATGTGGAAGCCATAGAAAAGGTGCAGAGGAGATTTACAAGGATGTTACCTGGATTGGGGAGCATGCTTATGACACTAGGTTGAGTGAACTCGGACTTTTCTCCTTGGGGCGAAGGAGGATGAGAGGTGACCTGATAGAGGTGTACAAGATGATGAGAGGCATTGATCCTGTGGATAGTCAGAGGCTTTTTCCCAGGGCTGAAATGGTTGCCACAAGAGGACACAGGTTTAAGGTGCTGGAGAGTAGGTACAGAGGAGATGTCAGGGGTAAGTTTTTTACTCAGAGAGTGGTGAGTGCATGGAATGGGCTGTCGGCAACGGTGGTGGAGGCAGATACGATAGGGCCTTTTAAGAGACTTTTAGATAGGTACATGGAGTTTAGAAAAACAGAGGACTATAGGTAAGCCTAGTAATTTCTAAGGTAGGGACATGTTCGGCACAACTTTGTGGGCCGAAGGGCCTGTATTGTGCTGTAGGTTTTCTATGTTTCTATGTTAATTGGCAATCATGCTTTGGGCACCAGGAATTGAGTGTTTAAAGAGCACTTGAACTGACTTTCTGTGCCTAGTCATAAGCCCTACTAGTGATATTGTCTAATGATTGTTTCGTGCTCAGTTCTCAATCCAGTTTGATACCACGTCTTGATCCTTGCTTCAGATACTCCAGCATTTGGGTCCAAGCCATCCTCGTAAAGTACTCTCATCACAAGAGTAAGATCAATAAAGAAGAGATGCCCATCGATAAACAGATTAAATGAATCTGTTCTTAACAACGTTATTTTGATTTGTTTAGCATAAGAAATATATGTTGCTACTAGTGGGAGATAATTATCTTTTCGGGTACATTATAACCTGTATATTGTACATCCAACAAATGTTGACCTCATTTTGAAATCCCAAACAAATATTAAGTAACTAATTTGGTAGATCAGAATGATTCATATTTCCTGCGCTTTGCTCTGATGGGTTGGCACAAAAATCATTGATCAGCAGTAACAACAGCACTTTAGAAGGAAAAAGAATCAAATTTTGAAGATTAGTTACTATTGGAATCTAGTAAATGTAGCAGCCTGTTTGGAAAAGTAACATACAAGAGCTAAACTAAATGGCATGAATAGCCAGCAGGAATGGTACCAAAGCCATTTGTGGAATTTGTCCTTCTCTTCAAAAGGAAACAATATGTTTACCTCCAAACAAGAGGACACCTATCACCTCAGATCAGCTTCCATTCACTATTGCATACTCATAATTTAAAGGCCAATTCATTCAAAGTTCAAAGTAACTTTATTATCCATGTTCATATGTGCCATATACTACACTGAGATTCATTTGCTTGCTGGAATTTACAGGGGGAAAAGAAATACAACAGAAATTTATGAAAACTAAACATAAATCCTAACTGACAAACAACCAATGTCCTAAAGAAGACATATTGTGTTCATACTAATGTTATTAAGATAAAACTATTCTTCTTTTTAAATGCTCATGTAAATAGTTGTGCATCTATTTACAAAATATAAACCTGCACAAATACGACAAGCAGGGCCAAGAATAAAACAGACTCATAGTCTCCATGTTCTTAGATCACACATTCTTTCTGTGTAACTGTCAGCCACTTTGAGTGTTCAGACAGCTGTTCCATCAGCTTATGTTGATGACTTCAGCAACAATCTGATCACAAATGGCCTCATAATTATTTAACAACATTCAGTCAAATTATCAAGCAGTTTCAGACTCCTGGGAGTTCACAATGCACACATCCTCTCATTGTCCCAGAGCATATCCTACACAGTCAAGAAAGCTCGCCAATGCCTCTACTTTCTGAGGAGCCTGAAGAGAGCTGGATTTTACACATCCATACTCAGGTCATTCTATGGATCATCCTAACAAGCTGCATCACTGCTTGCTACGGAAAATGCACTGGCACTGGCAGGAAGGTTCTACAATGGGTAATCAAAACTGCACCAGCCTACCCGCCATCAAGACATATATACAGAAAGGTGCCAGGAAAGGGCCCTAACATCACAAAGGATCTTACCCACCCTTCTCAGGGACTGTTGCCTCATTCCCATCAGGGAGGAGGCTACATACCATCCACGCCAGGACCACCAGACTCAAAAACAGTTACTTTCACCAAGCAGTAAGGCTGATCAACACCTCTACCCACTAATTCCACCACTATCTCCCATCAGTCACCTTATGTACAGCCTAGTGTCACTTTATGGACATACAATCAATCTATGTATATAAGCTATCTTATAAGAACATAAGACTATAAGATATGGGAGCAGAGTCTGCTCTGCCATTTCATCATAGCTAATCCGTTTTCCCTCCCGGCCCCAACCTCCTGCCTTCTCCTCATATCCCTTCATGCCCTGACCAATCAAGGATCTTTCAACTTCTGCCTATACCCAATGACGTGGCCTCCACAGCCATGAATTCTACAGATTCACCACTCTTTGGCTAAAGAAATATCTCCCTACCTCCATTCTGAAAGGACACCCTTCCATTCTGATGCTGTGTCCTCTGATCTTAGAATCCCTCACCATAAGAAGCATCCTCTCTACATCCACTCTACTGAGGCCTTTCGCCGCTCGACAGGTTTCAGTTATGTACCTGTATTTATATTTATTGTGTGTTTATCTTATTATTATTGTTTTCTCTATCTTCTGAGTTGTTGTGCTGCATCAGATCCAAAGTAACACCTGTGTACAGGAGCAATCTTGAGTCTTGAATTCTACAGGAGGTGAAAACAGTTTGACAACCTTCATCTGCAGTGATCATATTGAATACCAGACAGCAACTGGGTTATTGTCAGGAGCAAATGATGAGGTACAGCTCAGTACAAACAAAGGCAGAAAAGACATTGTGTCCCTAACACCAGGGAAGCAAATTAGCAATGATCCATTGTGTTAGGAAATGCATCTCCAAATTGGAAAGGACAATAAATATATGCCTTATAAATAAATGTGATATATGCCTTTATAAATGCTGTTAACATATGAATTCATACAGATTCATCATAAAGAATTTTGGGCACAGACTATTGGAGGGAGAAATTCAGAAATGTGGCTGACAACCAAAAGAATGTGAACAGAAGAAGAGAAGTTATTTAGCACACTGCAAGTGATATTCAGTGACAGAGATGACAAACACCTCTTTAGAACATAGAAATCTACAGCACATAATAGGCCCTTCAGCCCACAATAATGTGCTGATCACTTATTGATCAGAAACTATCTAGAATTTCCCTACCATACAGCCCGCTACTTTCCTAAGCTTCATGTATCTATCTAAGAGACTCTTAAACACCCTATTTAATTCACCTCTACCATCGTCGCTGACAATGCATTCCATGCACTCACAACTGTCTGTGTGAAAAACTTACCTCTGACAGCCCCTTGTACCTACTTCCAAGCACCTTAAACCTGTGCCTTCTTGGGTTAGTCATTTCAGCCCTGGGAAAAAGCCTCTGGCTATCCACATGATCAATGCCTCTCATCATCTTATACACCTCTATCAGGTCACCTCTCATCCCCCATCACTCCACGGAGAACAGTCCAAGTTCACTCAACCTATTCTCATAAGGCATGCTCTCCAATCCAAGCAACATCCTTGTAAATCTCCTCTGCACTCTTCCTATAGTATCCACATCCTTCCTGTAGTGAGGTGACGAGAACTGAACACAGTACTCCGAGTGGGGTCTGACTAAGGTCTTATATACAGCTGTACAATACCTCATGGCTTTTGAACTCAATTCCACAGTTGATGAAGGCCAACACACCACATGCCTTCTTCATAACACTGTCAATCTGCACAGTAGCTTTGAGTGTCCTACGGACATTGACCCCAAGATCTCGCTGATCCGTCACACTGCCAAAAGTCTTGCCATTAATATTATATTCTGTCTTCAAATTTGACCTATCGTGATGAATCGCTTCACACTTATCTGGGTTGAACACCGTCTGCAACTTCTCAGCCCAGCTCTGCATCCTATCAATGGTGTGCAGTAAAGTGAAAGTGGGTGAAAATGAAAGAAAAGTATTCATTGCCCTCTGGATAAATTGCTGCTTTTTCATCTCAATCCTGAATGGCTAACCCTTGAGATTATTCAAAATGCTTTCTGAGGTGGGTGCTAGAAGCAGTCAACGGCATTGGAGCAAAATGGATGTGCATTGGAGCTTTGAATTTCATAGCTTGAGTCAATCTTTGCAAACAGAACATATCCCCTCATTCAGATTAATTTTCTGCAGATATCATGATATGAATTGGCATTGTATTGTGAATTTTTTCACTTGCCTGTGTAACCCACAGTTTTTTACAAGTTTGGCCAAATTACCTATGTAAAGTAAGCTCCCAATAAATATTGCAAATCTTGAAGTTCACAGAAGCAAGCTAAAAATTTCATTGCTCTTTAAGAGGAATTACAAAATTTAGCATAGTTAAAGAAACATGGCCATCTGTCTGGTACATCCACTCATTTGGCTTTACTGAAGCTCTACGAATAACATTAAATTTACATTTCAAAAACATAGCTTTCAAACACCAACTATTCAAAAGAGCCATGGAAGATGATGGGTTGGGGAGAGATGGCACATGACAATGCAGACCACCATCTAAACCTGCAGGCTTACAAAGTGGAGTTGTATTGTATGACAAGGAGGGTTGTCCAGTTCATAACGGGTCAGGCAGAGAAATCGCCAGCAGGGAACTACACAGCATGGCTGAAGGGATGAGCTGCAGGTACCGTCACAAACATGGTAAAAAGTAGACAGTTTACATTATTCTGCAGACTTTATTTATTCTGATCATTGGAACAGGTTTCAAGGTAACATTTTAAAAGTGTCTTTTCTAATCATAGAATATTTAATTAGTCCTGATGATTTGATGATTCTAAGAAAGGTGGCGTTGTGGATAATGAAGTAGGGTTTCAAAGCTTGCAGAGAGATTTAGGCCAGTTAAAAGAGTGGGCTGAACGATGGCAGATGGAGTTTAATGCTGATAAGTGTGAGGTGCTACATTTTGGTAGGAATAATCCAAATAGGACATACATGGTAAATGGTAGGGCATTGAGGAATGCAGTAGAACAGAGTGATCTTGGAATAATGGTGCATAGTTCCCTGAAGGTGGAAACTCATGTGGATAGGGTGGTGAAGAAAGCTTTTGGTATGCTGGCCTTTATAAATCAGAGCATTGAGTATAGGAGTTGGGATGTAATGTTAAAATTGTACAAGGCATTGGTGAGGCCAAAGTTGGAGTACTGTGTACAGTTCTGGTCACCGAATTATAGGAAAGATGTCAACAAAATAGAGAGAGTACAGAGAAGATTTACTAGAATATTACCCAGGTTTCAGCACCTAAGTTACAGGGAAAGGTTGAACAAGTTAGGTCTATATTCTTTGGAGCGTAGATGTTGAGGGGGGACTTGATAGAAGCATTTAAAATTATGAGGGGAATAGATAGAGTTGATGTGGATAGGCTTTTTCCATTGAGAGTAGGGGAGATTCAAACAAGAGGACATGAGTTGAGAGTTAGGGGGCAAAAGTTTAAGGGTAACACGCTGTGTGGAACGAGTTTCCAGTAGAAGTGGTAGAGGCAGGTCCAATTTTGTCAATTAAAAACAAATTGGATAGGAAAGGAATGGAGGGTTATGGGCTGAGTGCAGGTAGGTGGGACTAGGTGAGAGTAAGCGTTTGGCACGGACTAAAAGGGCGGAGATGGCCTGTTTCTGTGCTGTAATCGTTATATGGTTATATGGTTAATTAGATTTTTAGATTTACATAACAGTCAGTGACATTCTGTCAGTGGTCCTGTTAACGAATGTTCCATCTGCTAAAAAAAAAATGGGATAAATTCCCTTGTACCAGGATGGAAATTTCCTGCCTTAAGGAAAAATATAAATAATTTGTTGTTGGAATTATTTATTTACATTTCTGCAGTATACTTATGATGTCTAATGTTTTCTTTAGGTAATTTTCTTCACAAAAACGTGTCAGTATTTTAAAAAGTCCCCAGAGATTATTGGTATTGGTATTGGTTTATTATTCTCGCATGTAACAAGATATAAGGAAAAGACTGCCTTGCATACTGTTTATATAGATAAGTCATGACACAGTGCACGAGTTAGCATAAGGTGAAATAATAGCAATACAGGAAAAAAGTGTAAAAACTGCGGAGAAAGTGCAGTGCAAGTATAAAGTGCAAGATTAGTAGTCTGTCTTATCATACAAAAAATCCATCCAAGGGTCTAATAACAGTGGGATAGATATTGTCCTTGAGCCTGATGGTATGTGCATTCAGAATTTGGTATCTAATGTCCAATGGAAGAGGAGAGAAGCGAGAATTTCCTGGATGGGTAGGGTCTTTGATTATGCTGGTTCTTTACTGAGGTGGAAAAGTATAGACAGAGTCAACAGAGGAGAAACTGGTTCCTCTCATGTACTGAGCTGTGTCCACAACTCTCTGCAGTTTCATGTGATTACATGAAGAGCAGTTTCCATACCAAACTGTCATGCATCCAGACAGAATGCTTTCTATGGGTCATTGATAAAAACTGGTAAGAGTCAATGTAGATATGCCAAATTTCTTTAGCCTCCCAAGGAAGTAGAGACGTTGGTGAGCTTTCCTGGCGTGACATCAACATGGTTGGACCAAGACAGGCTTATGGTGTTACTCACACCTGGGAACTTGAAGTTCTCAACTTCAACACCGTTAATGTATCTGCATTTAATTGAAATATTAATATTGAGGAGCCAACCTTCAGATGAAATAAAAGTTTAAAGGCTGGTGCTTGGATTAGTACATGGTATCTCTTAACATTTGAAATAAAATCAATGGGATGGCAAGCAGTCTGCTTGAATTAAGAACACCCACAGCCCAAACTAGTGTCACTAAAATGACATTTTTGTGACTTCCTGTGCGCTCTGTCACTTAGACTGTTGCTGAAAAATTTGTTTTAAAGCAGTTATTTTTGTAACTCCCACTGCTGTGCATATTGTGGTTAAGATCATTCAACCCATGTGAAACTGCGCAATCCAATAATTCCACTGCAGAATCCAGTGAATCACTCAGTGGTTTCTCCTGACCCATATCAGTACACTTCATCTGTGACAGAAGAGCTTCCTCCCTGTGACTAGCACTGCCCCATGTCACAGAATAATATCAACTTCAATCAACAATTAACAAATGACAGAATACTGCAATCAGAAAAGCACACCTGACAAACACAGAGTCAATTCAAGGAACTTAAATCTTGTCAGCATGAGCCTGTGACATATAGCCGCGTGTTCACACTGAATGTTTTTCTTTATTTGCAATTGTTTGCCTTGATTTTTGAAAGTGGGGTGTGAGGGTGTGGGGGATGGAGGGGAAGGAGCTGATGCTTTTGAGTGCTGATGGTAAGGGAACTATGCAGCAAGTGGTTTTGAAGAAAGAAGAATGTTTCAAAATAGCTGATAAACCATAAGGTGTTGAAAATTGTCCTAAATTATAGCAGATTGACAATTTTTTAAAAATGCTTCTCTTTTTTATCTTTCTACAATAAATGGTCCACTGTGAGTGTATACATCACATATTGATGGGCATATAAAAATTAATTTGTTTTTACTAAATGCTATATGCTGTACCAGTATGAATGACGAAATTTCATTGTAAAACTTTGCAATAGTTAATTCATGATGTGGCTGCCTATGTGTAAACAATATAGCAGATTACTAACAAATTAATCAGTCCTCAATAAGGTAATGACATAGGAAGAGGTCTGGGGAAGAGAGTCAGATGAATAGGAGCATAGCATAAAGGAATTATGTCATAAACACTCCTCAATTTTGTTAGGCATTGCAACTAATCTATAAATTGCAGTTGCCTCCTTTTTCCCATTCTTTTTTTTAGCTCCTCAATTGGTTTTGGAGTCTGAGCTCAATGAACAGTACTTCATTTACAATCAATGTGGTTTAAAATCCCTGACTGTATCCCTCTGTCCTTTCCCACATAAGGGGAGGAGTTGTCACAGTCTCATCTCCTCAGATAATTTCTTAGCTGAAACAACTTCATCATAACACAACACAACACCGCCTCTCTACAACTTCATCATGATAGCCCTTAACCAGCTCATATTCCAAAAGTACAAAGCGAATCATTACTGCATTTGAATCAATAATTATTTTTTCATACTTCATTTATGACACATTTTCTTGATTTTATTGTGGTTATATCAGCACAGAAATGTTAACTTTTTTCAGGTACATGTTTATTGAACATTAATGATCATCTTGAGTAAATTGAACCATTATTTGGGACATCAATTTTCCTGGAAATAACTTTGACATTCTATTCCAGCGAGTTCTTTACAGAATCGCAAAATGGGCATACTTAATCCCAAAGCCTTAGTTGTCAACACAATTTTCCTTTCACTGGTGTTAATATAATGTGTTCAGTTATACTATGGCCTATTTAGTTACCTAATTTACTCAAAATGTTTAACAGCTCTGAAAAGTATAGAACAGTAAAAATACAGGAAACAGATTCCAAAACCCAGAATAAAAACAGAAAAATCATTCCCTCTAAATTTCATAAAGTGAATTTTGTTACATTTAACCATAGGCTTGAACTTCCTGCAGGAAGGGAACCACCCATGTTTTCTATAGACTAAAGTGAGAACTTGCACTTATCTTTTGCAGGTCTACCATAGTCAAATTACTACTAGGTACCGGCACAGGCTACCTGCTATCAGATTCCACTTTGCCTCTTCCACTGATCACCTCCCACCTCCCCCACACAACGACCTTCCCTCTCTGAGCTGGACTCATCTATCACCCAGCTTGTGCTCTTCCCATCCCTTCACCCTTTTTCTTTAGATTCTACCTTCTTTCTTTCCAGTCCTGATGAAGGTCCTCATCCTGAAACATGGAATGTTCACTTCCTTCCATAAATGCTGGCTGACCTCCACCTTTTTCTGGGTGTTGCTCCATGATGCCATTAGGTATTGGGAGGAGGGGCCATCAGAATAATTCAGAGCCAGTTCCTTTCCCTTCTCTTGAGATAAATGGAGATCAGGTTCCTGGATCAGGCCTATACTGGGTAGATTGCCCAGAGAAGGTACCAAGGAATAGCTGCAACTTCATTTTCCACCACCAGGCTTCGTGAGGACCGTGATGTCGGAGCACGTTGTGGCTGCCATCAAGGACGTATAAACAGAGGAAGGCCAGCGATATCATGAAGGGTCCTACCCTCCCTGCCCCACCCCTTGATCTTTCCTCTGATTGGTTTTTCACCTGGCTCCTTCCACACTCCCCCCACCTTCTTTATAGGGCCCCTGCCCCCTCCTTCTTCAGTCCTGACGAAGGGCCTCGGCCCGAAACGTTGACTGCTCGTTTCAACGGATGCTGCCCGGCCTGCTGAGGCACGTGTGTACGTGTTGATTTGACCACAGCATCTGCAGTGTACTTTGTGTTCACCCTGCTCATAGATTGTTTGTCCCACTTCCATCAGGGAAAAGGCAGCACTGTATCCAAGCTAGGACCAAAAACAGTGGCTTCCCACAAGCTGTCAGGCTGATCAACACCCTCAGCACCCTTCATCCACCATACACTTCCACTTTATGCTTACTCTCCAGACCTCATACCTACACTGACACCGTCACTGTTCCACTCAATTTTCATTAGCCCTGATGCTACCTGGAAGAGTTCCTCTTGCTAAGAGTCACCTTATGTGACTCCTGCACTTAGTATCACTTTATGTATATATAATCAGTCTATGTATTTAAGCTAATCTTATGTATATAAAGCCACACTCAGTTACTTATATATGGTGTTTTA
Source organism: Hemitrygon akajei (assembly GCF_048418815.1). NCBI lineage: Eukaryota > Metazoa > Chordata > Chondrichthyes > Myliobatiformes > Dasyatidae > Hemitrygon > Hemitrygon akajei. The sequence continues at coordinate 44,666,527 of NC_133140.1, forward strand.
TAGGATTGCTTTTTATTTATGGTGTTTTTAAAATTATGTTCTATATACATATTGTGCTTTTTATGCTCTTTGGATGAGGAGTAACAATCATTCTGTTCTTCTTTGCACTTGTGTGCTGAAGAGTGACAATAATCTTGAATATGGGGCACTGCCTCGGAAGAACAGTGAGGACATGGTGAATGAGTGGCACATGATTCATATTCCAATTTCTTTCAAAGAGATGGTGAATTTGTTTCTATATTCTCATCCAAATATAGACACGTCATTACCATAGCATCCATTTTGCCCACAGTCAGATGCAGGAATCCAAGTGGTGTACAAAAAGACTTGTGCATACGCGCTACACCGCAGCCTATGCCATAGCCCTGATTTTCACTTCTGCGTCGCTCTACGACGTAGCGAGCATGCGTTGGTGTGCGCCAAAACGCTAGTTGGCGGTGGGGTTTCTATGCCACTGTGTTGAGTTACTTTGTGAGAGATGTGGACAAGGAAATGCACATTTTCGCATGGCAGCAGGTAGATTTGACGATTTGGTTCATCTATTTCACATCGGTGTACGCACAGCCTACGAACATGGCAGAGAAGAAGCAACTGGAAATGCATAGGAGGAAATACGATGCTACCAAGCGGACCAATCACAGTTGTTGCGGTCTGCATCATCGCGACGCGTGAGTAACTTTTCTGGAGAGGTACACGTCACCCTACGGCATAGGGTACAACGTAGGTACAGTGTAGGGTACGCGTTATCTACGGCATAGATGCGACACACAAGTATAAATCAGCCTTCACATAATACCAAAGAAAGACTATACTTGTTCAGAGTTAACCCAAAATTATATTCTAACCAATTTCATTTTGCATATTTTAGCCCATTTGCCGCTGTGCAACACAATGCAGTATTTTAAAGTATTACAACTAGGCACCAAAATTCGTAGAACTTAAACTCCAGTGTTAGCTTATTTGAATTTAACAGTGTGATTGTCTTGCCTGTTGATCTGCAGGCACAACTGGGGAGGATGGAGAACAGGGAGAGGTGAGAAAGAAAGTAGCTTGCTGTTATAGTCTTTCAATTCACATGAGATGCACATTTTGTGATCTTTAAGTTTATTCAAAGAAGCTTCTCAGATCCCACTGACTGTGTAAGAAACGCACTATTCAGGATAACTAACAGTCACATCAGTTAATCAATCGCCCCATACTTGACAGAGTTTTGCACATTCAAGGGTTTTGTGTCAGGACCAACTGCTTCAATTCATATTAATGGCAAGTTCCTCTCTATTAGAGCTCAGAGACCTGTAAACAGCAGTTTAAATAAGGGTCAACAAAAGTCTCTTTGTGCCATTTCTGTGGAAACAGTGTCCAGGACTTTGTGTTGTTTCTACCATATTTTAACTTTTGAGGTTGTTTGATTCCGAGACTAAGTGATATGAAACAAAGAGTTAATATGAACTATCTGTGTGTATTAACCCTTTGTGTGGATCATACCAGATTGGGTAATGTAAACAAAGGTATATTTAAATCTGTATGGCATCTTACTACATTGTTGAATTGTTGCACAGAATGGAGTAATATTACACTGCAATCACTGTTATGTAGATGAAGTTCTATTCAGAAACTAAACCTTTCTTGCAAGACCTTTAAATAGTGATTGTGCTGATCGGAACTTTGCGGATTTTGTCTACTTTCATTTTGGTTTGAATTATTAAAGAAGCACATTTTGAAACTATGTTTGATAATACTTCCCTTGCATACAGACTTTGGGACTGATGCTGTACAAAAATAACATTGTATCACTTCTCGCTTTTGCAATCTTATTGCAGTGAAAAGAACTTCTATCACAGCTTTTCCTTTCTTTTCACGTCACAATTTCTTCTGGAACAATAATAGAGCAATGTTGCAAACCATTGCTGTTAGCATTTCTAAACTTATACATTTCTATAAGCCATATCACCTATTTACCATCTTCCAAATACTATATCTTTACCCTTATATAGGGGTTTACAACAGCAAAGAGCCTTCCCAAGATCAACACTTGCCACCATTTCTCAAATTAACTTATGGCTAATATGAGGGGACATTGCTTTAAGGTGACTGGAGGACAGTTTAGGAGAGATGTCAGAGGTACATTTTTCACTCAGAGGTGCATGGCAGGGGCGGGGATAGAGGCAGGCACATTAGGGACATTGAAGAGACTCTTAGATAGTTATATGAAGGATAGAAAATAGAGGGTTATGTGGGAGGGAAAGGTTAAATTGTATTATATTTTGTAATTCCAGAAACAAATTGAAAGAAAAATGCATGAGCCCAGAAAACTTATCTACCTAATTTTTCTCTAGTGAGGCATGTGTGTATGACATGGTGGTGTAATGATGACTGACATTCACATACATCTTATATATAACCCATAATGAATTATATTAAAATTTATGCTGCTGCTATTATGCTTCTGTGGATTTAAAATGGACACCAAGGGTTGATTATCAGAAATGAAGGTAAACTCTCTCCCAGACAAGTACTGGCTCAAACATTTTACACCCCTAACCAGACTCAAGGCCCCTCTGTCAGTCTGTGCATAATTTTTAAATTATGTAATATTGCTTAATCAAACAATATATTTACAACATTACTCAAATATTACTGAAATATTAAATACACAACACACTTCCCTGCTTCTTATGGGATAATGTCTTTCTTGACAGGGCGGGGGTGGGGGTCACCTTGCTTGGCAGGTGAGGCTTGTAGCTGTGAAGCAATCTGGGGCCTCCTCCATCACGATGATAAGTGCTAACTTCAGGAGGCGGTCTGGCAAAATTCTCTTGAATCCTCTGGCAGGGCAATGTTGCCCATTCCTAAGAACTGTGGGTACATTTGAAGCATCTCACTGCTGGATCGTGCTATTGAACAACCAATGCACAGCAGTGTCTACAAAAGCTGCAGAACTTCCTGCTGGACAATGATGAAATAATGGTCTCATTCAACATCATAGCACTCTTCACGTCAATCAACCACAGTCTAGCAAAAGAAACAATACGCCAACTACCGTAGATGTCGGATTATAAGCCGCTACTTTTTTCCCACATTTTGAACAGCTTTGAACACTGCGGCCTTTACTACGGTGCGGCTAATGCATGATTTTTTTCATGCCGCCAAAAACATTTTGCCTCGTAACAGTAGACCAATAAAATTGATGAGTAGTTCACAGAGGTCCAATGAAATTGTACGATAAATCAAGCGCACTTTCACAATTAAATTATTGTAAATCAGTCATTTGTACTCACCCTCATCAACATGGAAAACACTCGAAGAAAAGCATTGTGCTGCCTTTATGGCAGTTATTTAGTTTATAATATTTTCGCTTAGTAATTCATTTTCTAGTTAAAGTTAGAAGTGTTTTAACTATATTTGTTTTCTGTACTACATCGCGGGATGCTATGACGTCACACCCGGTTTCACCGCGTCTTGTGGGAAAAATGCCAGTTTGCGATAAACGGGAAGGAGGGGGGCGAGCGGCATTACGCGAGCGGCATTGGATCTGAGCGAACGCTGCTTTTAAGTTAAAGGCGATCAGTAAATTTTCCTGGTAGGCTGCAGTATATATATTTTTTACCAGTCATTAGGAGATATTGGAATGTTGTTCAGTAAAAAAGTATACGCAACATATATTTAAAAGTAGCCGCGTTACAGGCACGGTTCGAAAAAAAGCATTTGCAATATGTATTTGTTTATGTTACCATATGGATTTAATTAAAAGTTAAAAAATCCTCACGTGTAATATCTTTCTGTGTAAATATCTCATATTACAACGTGGGACACCTGCGGCCGAAAATCCGGTGCGGCCGAAAATCCGGTGCGGCCTAAAATCCGGTGCGGCCTGTACAAGTAAAAAATTGATTTTCTTTCTAAAATTAGAGCCAGCGGATTTTAATCAGGTGCGCTCTGTAGTCCGGAATCTACGGTACTTAAAAACTAGCAACAAGCAATCCCGTCATGAGACCGCAAAAGTATTCAATGGTATTAACTTCACCATGGAAGTTGAAGCAAGTGACCAACTCCCTTGCCTAGACCTGCTGATCAGGAGGAATGTGGACAGGAGTTTGGAAGCATCTGTGTACCAGAAAGGAACAAATACAAACCAAATTGTTGTAGCAATTAACCCAACTGCACAAACTAAGTTACATCCAAACACTCTTCAACCAAATGGAAACACACTGCAGTAGCACAGACCACGAGAAGACAGAAGAAAATCACCTTTGAAAACTGTTCACGTGCAATGGCTGTCCAAAAAACTGCAACGGACAGTGTCTCATCTGCAGAAAAAACCATTTACCTCTTACAGTATGGACAAGAAAGATGCTAACCCTACCATACATCAGGAATGTTTCCAAAATGATGGCTAGACTGCTCCAACCACACGGAATGATGACAGCACACAAACTTGGTACAACCATCAAAATGCTCATCTTGAGACCATTAGATCCGGTAGCCCATACGGAAAGAACAAACATAATATACCAGATCATATGCTGAGACCACCCCAAGCACTATGTGTAGGATAAATGGGGAGAAAACTATCCACAAGAAAACATGAACATCAGCTAGTGATGAAAAGGCACGATCCTCTGTCACTCATCTCAGTACATGAAGACCAAGAGAGACACAAGTTCATCTGGGAAACTACAAAAATCTTGGCAGAAGCACAAAACAAGAAATCAAGAGAATTCTAAGAAGCTTGCTTCTCACAGGAAGAATCTATTAACGAACAGATTGTACCAGACACAATTTAAGAACCAGTGGTACCGGGGACAAGGGGTGAGCCACAGAAACCTGAGGACACAGTGCTCAGAACGACTGATGCCCAGGGATATGGACCAGTGAAGATTATTCAGTTACCTGGCTGGTTGGGACCCAGCAGAGTCTAATGGCCAGTGTGACAGCCAACCAATCAGAAGAGTGAGTCAGACCAATATAAACTCGAGCACTCAGCAGAAACAACTCTCAGTAGCACACTGTGATGTCACCTCAACTGGTGACAAAATGTTTGTGTCCTAACCTCCAGGCTTGGCAAACAACCCTACAAACAAACTATGTTTCTCCACCCATTACACTAGTGGTTGCCAACCCTTCGATTGCGATCGACAGGTCTATCTTTGAGACTTTCGCAGTAGATCCCAAAAAAAAAGGAAAAATAAATACACAAATACTGTTGAGAGATTGTTTCCAGGTTGCAGGGTTTTAGTTCCGTTCTTTCTGCCCAGTGCGCATGCGTGTAGCTCCCCCCCGCCACGCACTACACAGTGTACTTCAGTGGTCCCCAACCAGCAGGCCGCAAGGAAACGATATGAGTCAGCTGCACCTTTCCTCTTTCCCTGCCACGGCCACTGATGGAACTTGATCGCACACGAGGTCATTACCCACAGGAGGTAATGAGTCGCCTAAACGCAGTGATACCCTAGTGCCAGGGATCACTGGTTGGCCTCGGGTAACCGACAGCCTCGAGCGGCCGGCGGGAAGTGCCAATGGTACCGGCCTGGAGCGCGGACAGATGGGCGCCGCCTCTGAACCTGTTTAGCACACCGAATGTTCATGGGGAACTCGGTGCTAAAATATTCGCAGACGACCTAATTCAGGCTCAGGATTCCGTAAGTATCAGAGCAGCTACCGCGCTGCAATCTACTGAAACAAACTTTTGTCGGCTGATAGGTCCTACAAGGGGAGCGGGCACGCCCTGTCGCACTCCTCACTCAGTCAGTTGCTCTCTCCGGACTGCGACCGCCACGGTCCCGGTACAGAAACAGCCGCACTGGCCAAGGCGTCTGGTGGCGGGCGGGCGGGAGGCCGCAGATCGGGCTGGGATGCTGTCTAATGAAGCAATGAAGCCCTCAAAACTGCTTCAGTACCTTGAGTCCAAGCACCCTGCACTTAAAGACAAACCCGTTGAGTTTTGTGAGCGGAAAAAACGTGAGCAAGAGGGACAGAAGCTAAGTGCTGAGAGCCACAAAAACTAAATTGCGGAATAGACTGGACATAAGGAACCTGCTTCGAGTATCGCTGTATTCCCATCGCGTTTAATTTCCCCATCAGCCGGTCCGCAAGAATATTGTCAATATTAAACTGGTCCACGGTGTAAAACAGGGTGGGTACCCCTGGTGTTTATACATTATTTCTACTTCCGGGTTGTGGGGTTTTACTTCCGGTCTTTTCTGCCCCGGTGTGCATGCATGTAACTAATTGATCTGGGGTCGATCTTGCCTTTCACTAAGGCCGAGGAAGGGGATCTTGGGCTTAAAAAGGTTGGTGACCACTACATTACACTGAACAAAACTGGCACTTATTTCTTATTGGTATTCTGTTTGATTTAAAATACTGCTGAATTTGTTCAGTATACATCAGTATATATCTTTTGTGCAATTGAATGTGTCTATCTATCTAATGTGTCCAGCCATTTCTGCATTTTTAAAATTTATTATTATCACCTAGTAATCACCATTTATTAACCCACGAATTTTGCCCATTTTCTGCCTTTTTTTAACTTAAACGTCTCTCAAACCTTCCAAAGAAATGTACTGTGCTTTCTTTTAAGCTTAAACCTCTCTTGCTCCCCTTCCAAAGAAAATAAGAACATGCTGAGCTTCAACAGGTAGGCAGTTGTCTCGTGTTTGTTTTAAAACTTCCTCATTGCCCCTGTCATGTTTTTTGTTACTCCTGAAACTAATCAAAAGAGAAACACAGGAGCCTTGGATAACCTGTCTACTTAGATTTTCTTTAGTGAGGTGTGCGTGTATGATGTGGAGGTATGAAATATTGTATTCACGTACTTCTTACATATAGTCCATAATGAATTATGTAAACAAAGATTGATTAATCAACCAACATATCTACAATATTACTGAAATTTACAATACACTGCAAATTGATCTTAGAGTAGGTTAAAAGGTGGGCACAACATCAAAATTATGGAAGTAGGTTTAAAAATTCAACAAAAATAAAAAGACCAAGTCCCTCTTAATTAAAGTAACTATTAAGTGCAATTAACCTAGGATTCATTATTATTCAGATTTCTTAGCCACTCTTGGTATTTTGCCGGAAAGCAGAATTTGCACGCTTTGATCTCATAAGTTTGCAAGGTATTTCCCAATTTGAAGTGTATTGTATAGCGTGGCGCCAAGTTGCTAGCTGAGCATATGCAAAGCACTGTTGCTTCCTGTGATTACTCATCTGGAGTTTGCATTCCTTTTCCACAAAATGCAATGCAGCGGTTTAATAAAACAGGGAAGAAAATCAGAATTTAAAGACTGATTAAATTAATAGGTTAGACTTTCCATGTAGATTGTCTTGTCATGCTTCACAGAGTATGCTTATAGTTAATTTGCAGTTTAGGCTGTGGAACCTGGATACCCTTATTAATCCGGCATTTTACATTCACATTTTAAAGTCTTGCAATAATTTTGAGAGTGTTTTGTTCAGGTAGTCTGCACACTGGGGTGTACCTGAATATATTAAATAATTTTTTTGTCTTTTGATTTTGTACATCTATCAGCATTCTGTGTTAAAGTCTTTTCAAAACAAAAACAACTCTTGGAACTGCACCAATTAGTCACAAATCTAAACTAGTTACAGTCTAACCCTGAAGCAGAGTACAGCTATTTTTGAAGACTAATGGTTGAGTTCTTTAAATCTGTAAACGGCAAATAATTTTTTACATATGTCACTATCTGCCTTCCCAAAATGGGATCAATTTGCTGCCTGCTGCAGAGCTATGAATCATTGGTCGTGTTTACAGCCCTGGACTGTAGCTGGTCCATCATCCAATTATATTTTCACTTCCTTTTTATGATGCATGCAGAACTTGTGCAGAGACAATATGGGGGAATGATGCTCAAATTGCCTGGACATTGTAAGCATTTCTACCTCACTTAAAGGAAAATATGTTGGCTGTTGAGATAAGATTGATGCAAAGTGTCAATCTCAGAAGAAGGTAACGCTCTGGGCTAGAATGCCCTGGCTGTGTATGGCTGGAGGTTTTAAAGGGAATTATTGATATTGTTCTGCTCTGGGTAAACCTGGGGTTAATGCTGTAAATTTGGATGTACTTCGTGAGCGATGATGACTCACTTTCATCTAGCTTAATCGCTGGACTCCAAGTGAGTCTGACTGCATTCAGATTCTCCTGCATTATATCGGGAAATCCCCTCTTCGACCCCACACGGGTCAGGCCTGGTGCAAATTCAGACTTCCCTTTCGTTTGAATGGAGGTTCCTACCTGAAGGCCAGGAGAAAAGGGGTAAGTTGTTATTTATTAATTTATTTCATTTTTTAAAATTTCTATGCGATTTAATTACTAATATTGTTTTACTTTGCAAAATTATTTCACAGATTTGAAATATCACATTCATTTAAAATGCGCTACAAACCTTTCATACAAGGCAGCACTCTGTCCCCACCACTCCTTCATGTGTTGATGGCAGTCAGGGCATCGCATTGCCTGAGGCCTTCTCAGCAATAATGCCTCAACTGGGCCTTGCCAAGTGAGAAGGGTCAACTCAATCCATCTGCGTCCAGAGTGCACAGTCTGTCAAATTCAGCTCCAGTTGACCCATTGCACTGGGTTAAATGACAATTCCACTTTAATTCCACTTCAGTATTAAGAAAGTAAACCAACACAAGGTGGCATCGACAATGTCCTTTCTAAAAAAAAGTCAATGGTAAAAACCAGCTGTACTGCCTCTCTATTTTATTTGATCAAATCACTGTGCATTTCCCATTATCCATCATCCTCATATTCTCATGACAGAGAAGAAACTCGCTGCATAGTTCCATGAATCCCTTCTCTCATCTTTCTACCTTTTGGTTAGTTATGTGCAAAAATTATCAACTGGATGCATCAGAGTTACAAATAGATCTTTTGGACTGAAGTAAATAAACTGTTCAAAATAGAACTTGTCAAAATAGATTGCTCAAAACATAATTTGTCAAAATATTTAAAATTACTGACCCTTTAGACATGTAAGTTTTCTATTTCTAATAAAAGTATCAAAGAATATGATTAAACACATCTATAAAATCTTCCAGAATCAATTCCTGCCTAAGCAAGGATCTGGACCCTCTGCAATTTTCCTATCACTACAATAGGTGTACAGCAGATGCAATCTCATTGACACTGCACATGGCCTTGGACCACATGGACAATAGCAATACCTATGTCTGTTACTATTTATTGATAACGGCTCAGCATTCAACACCATCATTGCCTCAGTACTAGTCAACAAGGGCCCTTGTGCTGCAAGTGAATCTTTGACTTCCTCACTGGGAGACCACAGTCAGTGCAAACTGGAAGTAACATCTCCTCCTCACTGACAATCAGCACTGGTGCACCTCAAAGATGCATGCCTAGCTCACTGCTCTACTCTCTCTACACACATGACTGTGTGGCTCGGCATAGCTCGAATGCCATCTATACATTTGCTGATGACACAACCATTGTTGGCACAACTTCAGATGATGATGAGGAGGCATACAGGAGTGAGATAGATTGACCAGTTGAGTGGTATTTCAACCAACAACCTTGCACTCAGCATTGATTGTGGTCTTCAGGAAGGGGAAGACAAGAAGACACACACCAGTCCTCATTGAGGATCAGCAGTGGATAGGGTGAGCAGTTTCCAGTTCCAGAGTGTCAACATCTCTGAAGGTTAATCCTGGGCCCAACATATTGGTACAATTACAAAGAATGCATTGCAGGGGCTATATTTCACTTGGAGTTTGAGGAAACCTGGTATGACATCGAAGACTCAAGCAAATTTCTACAGATGTACCGTGGAGAGCATTCCAACTGGTTGCATCACCGTCTGCTATGGAGGATTCACTGTACAAGGTCAGAAAAAGCTGCAGAGATGTGCAGACACAGCAAGCTTCATCATGGACAAAAGGCTTCCCCGCATTGTGGGCATCTTCAAAAGGCGATACCTCAAAAAGGCTACATCCATTATTAAGGACACCCCATCACCCAGGACATGCCTTCTTCTCATTGCTACTATACAGGAGGAGGTGCAGGAGCCAGAAGACACACACTCAATGTTTAAGGAACAACTTCTTCCCCTCAACCATCATTTACCTGAATGGACAATGAACAATTTTTTAAAATTTTTGCTCCCTTTTTGCACTATTATTTAATTTAATTATTATTATTCATAGCACTGTATTGCTGCTGCCAAACAACAGATTTCACGACATATGACAATGATATTAAACTCGATTCTGATTCTGATTTCTGTTGAAATGCTTAAGGCCTCAGATTCTTTCAGCTCTGAGGCAATGTCTTCAAAGTCAGAGCCAAAGTACATTTAATATCAAAGTATGTATGCAGCAAACAACCAGAGATTCATCCTTCCACAGACAACCACGAAACAAAGAAACACCTTTGTATCACATGTACAATTATTGAAACATACATTGAAAAAGGAATGGTTTAACATTCTAAATAACTAATTTTTGCTTAGAAATATAATAACAATTTAGAAAGATTGTAGTTGAAAACAAACTTATAGATAGGTTCTAAATAAAGCTGAAAATTTGTTTAAAACTGTAAATCACTTTTTAAATTTTCATTGAACTTACACTCACAAATGGAGAGATGCTGTTCTCCATGTTATGTTTAAGTATGCTTTTGCAACTGAGGACATTTTACACCTACATAACTGCACTGTCGCTATATTTTTTGGCCTTTATTTCTGGCACACAGCTCTTGTACTTCCATCTTCTTGTATCAAGACGACATCATCTAACAACCTAAGCCTCTGAAGATCGCAGTGAATATTTGCTGATAGTTCAGTCATGAATTAGTCACGAAGCAGCAATTAATTTAAATTAGTTATTCCTTTGCAAAGCCCTATTGAAAAAAAAAACTACTTACATAGCATTAGCAAACAAGACAGAATGACTGGACAGATTTTCATCAATATCATCATCAACCCCTGAATAGAAAGTTCAGAGAATGGGTTGTTCAACTCCACAAGATGAAAAGAGAGTCCAAGTCTCTAGCTTGGCCTACACTGAGCTCAACCATTGCATCCAGAAGATGCTGAAGTCAATAAAAATGGTAACTGATACCTGATTGTGTTGGGAGCAGACATTTACCACAGATGCCCAGTGCTTGCCACATGTTTTGGCTTCAATGACAAAATGTTTGGTTAGCGCTTACTGTTGAAGTTCAGTTATGAATAATCACTCCAAGTCAAGCCCAGTGCTGGAAGATTACTTGTGTTATCATCTGTCATGTTTCTACCCCATGCTTTGAGTGCCAGTTCTGAGTCTTCATTGGTGGATGGCATATTTCTTTGGATTTGATAGTCCTTTGATTCATCAGAAACAGCAGTGATGGAGATGGAACTGTTTCCCCATAACATAATTATTTAGATTTATACCTTCTCCATATACCCAACAGATCTTCTTGCACTCCATTGATACTGCTTGTTTATTAAGCTATGTAGTATATCCCAGCATTAATGTGTTTCTTGTTCCTTATATGGTTTGAAAAATATCCTAATGTTAACACTAAATGGTCTACATGATAGATTTCCCCAAAATTCTATTAGATAACACTCTAAATACTGCCCCAATATTTGCACTGGGCGTATGATAGAAAGTTGACTGCTTTTGGAGAAGAGTATTAACACATAATAAACATAGTTCTGAGACCTGAAAGCATTAACACAGCTTTTCTTCACACACATGCTGCCTGACTGCAATGCTTGCAGCATATTTTGTGTTTATTTCAGAATTTCAGTATCTGAACATTTCTGTTTTGTTTTCCATATATCGATGTGACCATGAGGAGTCTGATGATAACTGCCAGGATGCTTGATGTTATTTTTGTCCTCCCTTAGTCACACATTTGTCCATGAACATGGTTGCCAGCCAGGTTCAAGGGAATATGTTCTGTACTGAAAACCATTCATCATTTAGAAAGGAGGATTCATTGCCAGATTGTAAATAACCAAATAAACATAAAACACTATCAACAGACTTCGAAGCAAAATTTAATTTGCAGTAGTAAACATGGATCAGACAGCTGAGTTGGACACAATCACAAAATCATGAATATTGCAGTCAGTTGCTGATTATCCCATAAACTTTTAATTTTCCTTTGTCCGGCCCTACTCTTGAAATCACAGCACAGCCACAACCATTTTAAGCTGAAATTATTTATAATAGAAAGAAAAATATATTTTTGAGTAACTGTTCAAGAACATAAAGACAGAGGCAGAATTGCTGCTTCGTTTATTTTTAGTTACTTTACGTATCAGTAAAATCATTAGAGGGTAAAATAGATTAAATAAATTCTGCTTTGATATATAGCTGACAGATTGCAAGTAATATTTTATTTGTCATCTGTCAAACACACATCTGTGTGAAAATTAGAGTATCTATATCAGACTCTGTAAAGTTTAATATAGGCCAAAAAATCTGAAACAAACCAATCTGAAGACTAAACAGTAGCCCTTTCCAAGAGCATTTCCAGCATAAGTGGAACATTGTTGAAATAAACTGCAAGACAACTAGAGCAGAAACTGCCAGTTCACACTAAAATCTGTCTTATTAAAGTATTTGTTCCTTTTCGAACGGCAGGCTTTATTTTTCACAATTTTTAGCATAAGCATTAACTAGAATCCCACTGAATGTGTCCAAGTGTGTTGGCTGCCATTAATGACAAAGGAACTGAAAATAGGGAAATGACTACAACCAGTTGCTTATACGCACACACACACACACACACACACACACACATACACACACACACACACACACACACACACACACACACACACACACACACACACACACACACACACACATCAATAGCAATCAAATATCACACCCTTTTGCTTTTACTCATCCCAATTTTTCTGTCTCAGGCTATCTTTCCACCTTTAATTGCTCTTGTTTATTTTAACCCAGCTGCCCTATTCTCTCCAACTGTTCCGTTAGTCTTGCTTGCTATGTATCTCTTTCTCTACATTCTCAATCCTTTTATTCTTTTTTTAAAGAATTCCACTGCCCTTCTATTTTATCCCATCCTGTCCCTATAAACCTTACAACATGACCTGTTGTGGCTCAAAGAATACTCAAGTGTTCTCTGGTAGTCTGTACAGTGCTAAACAGCGAGTGACTGGGGCTTTTTTGACTACTTGATATCAGAACTGAACCCAGTCATGTCCACAGCTGAATGTTCACTCTACTGCCTCAGGATAAAGTTCCAAACCAACTATTAGTGAGAGGTTTCCTTCTTAATCCCCAGACGAAGGTAACACTGCAAATCCCTGTCAGTTTAGCCTTGTCACTTTACATCAATGCTTTATTTTCCTTTAAGTTCGATCCCCTTTCCTGCTGAAGGCTCTTACTGTGCTACAGTTCTCTGAGTGCAAGCAGCCTTCTGATTCTTCACTCAAGTGACCATTCTTTATGCATGAAGCTAGTTTCGTTTAGCTATATTCATGTATAGTTGAATGATAATTGAACTTGAACTTGACTTGAACTTGAACGAGACAACAATTGTTGGCAGGCATTCACACATGGGGGGCATCGCAGCTGAGCCCAATTCTGTTCTCACCTGACATCTACACAGGCACACTTTTCAGTTTAAATGACTAGCAAATCAACAATCAAGAATATGAATTAATTGATTCCACACCTCCTTCCCTCCCTCCCTCCCTCCCTCACAGCCCCATCTCCCCTCCCCTCTCACTTCCCCCCTCACTCCTCCCTCCTCCCATCCCCCCAATCTTACAAACTGTTTCAGGAGATAAGCATTATATCTTTTCAGCCAAAGTTATAATATTTTGACATTATTGACAAGCTATATTCAAAAGCGTAATCTTCTATGGAAAATCTCAGAAGAATCAGAACCAGATTTGTTGTCACTAACATGATGTGAAATTTGTTGCTTTGCAGCAGCAATACAGTGCAAGACATGAGAATTACTAAAAGTTACAGTTCGAAGTATCTAAAAAATAAAGTGCAAAAAGTGAGGTAGTGTTCTTGGTCCATTCAGAAATCTGATGGTGAAGGGGAAGAAGCCATTCCAAAACAGTAAATGTGTCTCTTCAGGATCCTGTATCTCCTTCCTGATGGTAGCAATGAAAAGAGGGCAAGTCCTGGGTAGCGAGGGTGCTTGCTGATGGGTGCAGCCCTGCGACATCTCCCATTGACAGTGGCGAGGTGAGTGCCCTTGATGGCGCTGACTGAGTTTACAATTCTCTGCGTCCTTTTCCAATCCAGTGCGTGGTGTTGCATCATGTCAGAATGCTCCTCGCAGTACCACTGTAGAAATTTGCTGCAGTCTTTGGAGTCGAATCTAATCTACTCAAAGTTCCTTTTTGCATATGACTGCAAACTTAAAGCAACACAAGGTTAGACCTGTCCATAGCTATTAGATACTTTCATTAGAAAAGCAGCAATCCTTTGCAAGCTAATATAAATTAGTGATTAAATTATCAAAATGAAATAATAGCTCTATCTTAATTCAAAAGATGCCGAGCTGAAAGTACATGATGCGTCAAGCAGCGTCTTTAGCTGTAAAAAGATATGGCTGATGTTTCACATCCAGATGCTACAAATGGTGACTTATACTTTTTGCCTTCAGGGATGCTGCTTGGCCTGATCAACTCTACCAGCATTCTGCTTTTGTGTTCAAGGTTCCAGTATTTGCAGTCTCTGTTGTCATCTTGCTACTTGTCATCACTTGAGTCAAGTATGATGTTCTTCTAAGGGATTGTCTATTGGTGGGTCAAAATGCTACTTGTCATAATTAAAACTAAATTAACGCATTACTATGAGCTCACAAGTTTTCATTTTATTCCAAATGTAGTTTAAATATTCAGCATTACAGCTTTGGCAGAGTGTAACTTTCTTGAAAGTAAATGTCCAAATGAGTCAAGGAGATTCACATTATTTTTTCCTGATAGTTACAATAAAAATATAATTTTCTTAGTTACGATCAGACTAACTGCTAACAATTTTACTTCAATATGTTTTTGTTCACTGCCACCACCAAGTTTGTACACAACTAGTAACACTCATTCCCACTCTCATTTCATCCTTGAATATTTTGACTTTTAAACTGCCAACCAACACTGACCAATCAAATTTACTTCCCAATGGCAATGCTAACAGCAGACAATCTTTACTCTGGATGGGATGAAGAGGGTAGCTGACAGAAATCATAGATGTAGCTGGTTATGGCTGGTGGAAAAGGCCCTTGAACATATTGTTCATGAGAAGTAAACCTCTTTTCTGTGAGCCCATGCTTGTTGAAAACATTTGATACTCAGTAGTAGAAGTTAGATGCATTTCAACTGGAAATTTCTCTATCACTTTGAATGGGAAGGATGAGTGATGTTGGTTCACACTCCACACAGTAAAAACCAATTTAGTTAGGGTCTCATATTGCATTAATAGTAAGTCAGATACCATAACCATGTGTATAGAAAAACATTAACTTTTTAGCAATGTTCTTTAATATAATAAACTTCTGTCTGCTGGAAACTAATTGGTAGCAGGTAGTTATTTAATCTCTTGCTCTATTTAAAGTTGCAAGCCATCTTTGATTTATGTAAACAATAATATTCTAAAGACTTTTTAACACTCATTTTTAGGACCAAAGTTGAATGTTCCATAATAGTAGAATATATAAAAGAAAGGGAAACAAGCTCACTTTGTCAATAGCTGCTGACAGTACAGTGCTGAGTTTTCAATCCCAGCTTTTAAGTTGTTTCCACTTGTATTTGAGCACAAAAAAAAAAATTGGCTGAAGTTTTCGAGTAAAGGAGATGAACTTAATTGAAAAGCATTGCAAAATTGAAGATAAAAAGTGAAACTTAGTTTGCACAGGCACTATTCTGTGAATTCATTTTTCAAAACAAGTACTTTGTGGATTTTCGCTCCCAATTAAATTTCAGAAGAGTTTGTTGTTAATAATGATGCCGATTGTTTGCTTCCAGTAAAAGGAGGAGGAAAAACTACAGAATAAAAGTTTTGGGCTGATTAATGCACTGGAAAGGCTTTTGTTTGTGTGTAGTTTTCACAAACTCATAAGCTCTTCAGCATCTTTGGTGCAAGTTTAATTATGTCCTTAATAAGCAGAATCAATGCTCAGGAAATCTCCGTCCCTGCAAAAGATGATGATGTAATGTACTAATAAGAAACAGCAAAACCTCTTCACGTCGATGCCAGATGATGACCTTGTCTCCCGAAGTTTTACATTTCAGTTCATGTTCTGAAAGCTGATATGGATGATCAGGTCTGGCTCTGGTTCAAAAGCAGTTCAGTAGAGTGGCGGGCATGGGGGGGGTTGGTGGCGGTGGGGAGAGAGGGGGGAAAAAAGTCAACAGAGAAGTTTCTATGCATTTTCTGTTTCTTGCTGATTTTCCATAGTTTTTTATTCTGACATCATTACCCGGAACGAACAGGCTCCAACTCATACAGTAAATGCTCACAGAATGACAAATTTCAGATGCAAAAGGAACAATGAAACGTATAAGGAAAGCAATGAAAATTCATTTGTATAAGCCTGCTCCCCTACTGCGGAATTTTCAATTATATATATCTAATTATGCCTGTCAGTTGGTGAATTGAAAAAAGAAATTCTTTGTCCCTCCTCTTTGTCTCTTCGTCATCTCTTCTGTTAGAACGATTATAGCACACTTATACAACTAATTGCCTTACTGCTTATTAGTGATACAATTATGCAGCCTGGGATTCTTGTGTGAACAGCCATCTGCATAAAGTGACACTATTCAAAACTATCCATAATTTAACTAGCGTTATTCCAAAGCAGTGAGTCCAGACAATTGGTCGGCCTTCATATTTCATACCCACTCTGGAAAGGGAGTATTTTTTGTCCAGCATTTCACCTCTTTAGACCCACTGTGAATCTGAAAGAAAGAAAGTGCGTAGAAAGCTAGTAAAAGGGATGTACTGAAGCATGCCTAATGCTCATTCCTTCTTTGGTAATTTTTCTTCAAATTTTATACCACTGGGCAATTTTTGTTTCTTTTCAAACTGCTGAGAAAGTGCAGATGGTTTGGACCACACAGAAATCTGTTTCTTATGTTCTTCATGGGCATAATGGAGGACATTGTGAAAATCGATACATTACTAGTGATTGTTAGTGATATTCATGGCTGCTCTTACTGAGAAAAAAATGTGAGGCAGATCACTCAGGCATTCAGCCCATGAAAGCAAGGAGTCACTTCTTTGTGGTTCATATTCATTTACTTATGCTTTCTGCAAATCACAATTGAAACTGGGTAAAAAGAATAATAGCAAAGAAAAAAAAATCAAAGAATGTAAGTAGGATTTATTGAGCTCTTTCTCAAAAAAAACCCAACAGCACTGGCTGATATATTACCAAAACCCATCTGCCATGTTTGTAACAGAATGAAGAATGAAACCCTTTGACAGAAACAGCTAAATTTGTCATGTGACCTCAATAAAAGAATAACTGCTTTGAATAGCACTGACGCCTAGAAAAAAATGTTTACTGGCCATGTAATAACAACAAGTTCAATGCTTTAAAAAGTACAACAAAAAGTAAGCACCTTAGAATGAAAACAATCAGGATACATTCTATGTTTATTAAGCTTTTTCTTGGTGGCTTGCATCTGAGAACTGAAGCAATTCTTTAGTATTAAACAACAGAACAAGTATTGTTTGCTTCATGAAATTATCTTACTTTCATGCAAATAAACTTTGTTGGTAATCTATTATTTTTCACATTGCCTTATGTTCTTTATATAACCAATGCTTTAAGGGAAACTGAATTGAAAAGGTCTATGTTACCAGGACATCAGGGTTGAAATGCTTGTAGCTTGTAATAAATTAACACACTATTTCACTTCCTTTTCTCTAACAAAGCAGTCGTTTGTCCATCTAACTTACATTCAATTGTGAGATATATTTCCCGGATTGCAAGTACATTCAATTGCAAATTATTCAGCAGTATTAATTCTGCCGTTTTAACTACCTTGAGAACTAATAAAGAATGCAAAGTACAGCAAACATCTGGCTTCCGGACTAAGAAGTGCTCAGATTCTCAAAGAGGTTTAACTGACAAAATAGTTGATTATTAACATTAGAATTGCTTTACTAGCCTTTGGAATAGGAACAAGGGGCCCATTATATAGTAGAAATGTATTAATTTTAAGTTGTTGCCTATTTTATATTTTTTATTCACAAAGATGTCACATATTTGGAGTATATTTCTCCAAAGTGTGGCAGAGAACAAGTTGTCTCCAGGCCATTGCCCACCCACACCCGTCCTTTCCACCCTTCACAATGGTGTTGAGTCCAGGAAAAGGAAGCGCAGAGGTGAAATGCCTCCATGAAGAAAAGCAGAAGAAAAATGAAGAGCTTGTATTGACGCAGTGTACTTGCTGTAATCTGCTTCAAGAGCAACCTGTTCTCTCAACTTGAGTGTAGAATTTGGTGTGAAGAGAATCAAACGACTTCTAATTATGAGAAAAATCTCCCAAGCTTATTAGAATATAACTGTTTTATATACATTTTAAATCAAAGATTGATAAAAGTTGAGAGCTCCATTATTTAAAATTTTCATTGAGAAATCACTTGGGTGAGCTAGGCCTGAACTCGTTTAACATTATGGTGTTGCTTTTTGAAATTTAGGGCAGGAAGTGGATGCTGACATGCCACTGAGAAACTTCCTCAAAGCTTCCACTCCAGTTTGTTGAAACATGCAAGCTCCACAATGATTGCACAAATGATTTCAAGGGGATAGTTTAGAAAACAAAAGATTTATCCTCTCACAACATTACACCTGTACCTGGTCTTTCCATTTGATTTTAAATAGAACAATGCAGTTCACATGTTCATTGTTAAATAACAAAAACGATTTTGTGAGTAAAAATTTTCTTCAATTGTGTCTGTTCTATCACTATGGTAATTTTTCAGATCAGCTAAGGAAACCTATATTGAATAAAAAGTTTAGGAAACTATTAGATCAGGGAAACAGACTTAAACCTTAAACATGTAAGGATTTTTTTGTCAAATCTGGATATTTTGGGCTTATTTCCTTTCAGAGGTATTAATTGAGTGTTTAATGTTTGTTTAGCTGTAGTTAGTATTAATTGAAAGATTCCTTATACATTGAACAGTGCTGTAAATATTTTCTGCTTGTACCAATATTGGAGAATAGGTCACAAAACATAACCCATATTATACATTCTGCTGTTGATGCTTTGTGTGAGTGTAACTTTGGAAATGGTGATGTTTGTCACATCATGTAACATGGCTTACGCTCAGGCAGAGCATCAACAGGGGCAACTCTTTTATACAAAGCCTTTAACAAAGTGAAATGTTCAGGGTATTCACAGAGGGCCATCAGATTAATTCTGACTCTGAGTCAGTTGAGATATTGTTAGAACGAATAACTAAAAGCACTGTCAAGGGGATGGGTTTTGAGGGGAGCTCTAATGAATGAGAAAGAAAGAAAGAGAGAAAGATACAGAGGTATAGGAGGGTATTCTAGAGCATGAGGCCTAAGCAAATGAATGCACAGCTGCCAAAAGTTCATAAAGGAAATCTGAGTTACACAAAAGATCACAGCTAAAGGACAGGAGGAACAGAATACCAGCAATAGAATTCAAATTAATTTTACATTTGACTATACTTTTCATTATCAATCCATGTGTTGGGCATGTTGATTTATGGGGAGGGGTTGGTCTCTTTTCATTGCCATGTCCCCTTATTCTGTGTATATAGTCTCCTGATGATGACATTGTGTAAAATGCGTTGACAGCAAAAAGGTCTTTCTGCAATATTTCAGCATTCTGTCACTTGAGGTTTGATGTCTATATTAGGAGAGTAGATGTCTGAGTTCGTATTTTAACTGCATGCAGTTTCAGGAATATAATAAACAACTGTGAAACATGGAGAGCTGCTAAATCAAGTATATTTTGTTTAATTTGTGTTCTCTGCTGTACCGTGCATTTACACCTGCATCATACATATGCCAAACATTTACAGATACGACACTGCTTTAAAAGAAACTGGTTCACATATTGACATTACATATTGACAAAATTAACCTCTTTACAGGCTTTCTGAGTTCTGTTAACCTTCAATAAAGGAACACGTGTCATTACCATTGTTTTTCCTTCTTGAAGAATATTTTTTCTTTTTTTCCCCCAAGTTTGGGAAAATTATGTCTTTTACACAGTCTCCTTTAGATCACCTTCAGAAATATGTTCAAATGATCACAATCCTTTGAAATTCTGTTGAATATCTCTCAGAGTGATTTATGTCCACATCTCTAATTTGTTCTCCATTTTTAAAAATCTTCCTTAGCTCCACATACTTCCCATTAAAACAATGTCCCCAACTCCAAGTATCAGATTTGTTAAGTGGCGTTAGCATTGCAGCTCTGGCATTTTGTTTGTAATGTCTCTCCATGGCTTGAGTCAGAATTTCGTTTGTGATTCATCTGTTTCACAACCACACGCCCTTCAGCAATGAGGATGAATTAAGCTGAATTGTGTTCTGATTATTCTGTGTATTCATAACTCATTATTAATATAACCCCTTTTCGATGGAAACAACGTTCTCCAATTTAACAAAAGATCTGTTAATCAACATCTCAATATTTAATTCTAGAACTCCAGTAATATCTGCTTCTACTCTGCACCTTTGAGCATTCACCCGGTCTATCAGCTGCAACATGTAATGCTAGATAATAGTGTGCTTAATATCATTTAGAGTGGTCTACCAAGAGTAGTTTAAGAACTGAAAGATCCACAAATAATATGATCTTGTTCCGCGCATAAAGAAGACCATGATATAGTGTCTTCATCAGCCTTAACTAGGCATTTGATTTATGAGCTGGAGCAGTTTATTTGTATCAGAAATCTGATTCTGATTTGGAGCTGCTCAGTTTGATTCATTCCATTCACATAAATAGCAAGCTCAGCTCTGGAGCGCCAGCATCAAACTCTTTGAGGACCACAGCAGAATCAAACAGGATTGTCTTCTTGCATTAACACTCTTTACTATATTGTTCTCTCTGCTATCATCATATAACATTAGCATATCCATAGAGGACGTCTACTAATGAAACAGAACTGCTTGAAAGACAAAGGTGTGGCAGTTCTTTATCAGGGAATTACTGTTTAGTGACTTTAATTAATAACTAATAAATGGGCTCTCATGTGCCTTTCAAGAGATTCAATTGACCACCAGCATCAGCTAGATCAATGCCATGTACATCAATCAGCATTTAAAATGTGCTGCTGGCGGTTATAGACAGTTTCACATTTCTATGTCTCCAATCAGCAG
Source organism: Hemitrygon akajei (assembly GCF_048418815.1). Taxonomy (NCBI): domain Eukaryota; kingdom Metazoa; phylum Chordata; class Chondrichthyes; order Myliobatiformes; family Dasyatidae; genus Hemitrygon; species Hemitrygon akajei. The sequence continues at coordinate 44,687,869 of NC_133140.1, forward strand.
CAATCAGTTATTTGACTCCTAAGCATCAGCTGTAACTGTCATATCCAAGAAATCTAATGGACCAACAACTGTCTGGATAGGAGAACACCAAACAGTAAGCCTACCAACCTTGTGTCCTTAGTACACTCCTCCACTGTAGTGGAACCTGGACAACATCCACTATGTTCCACTTTGACCCGTTTTGAGAGTATAAAAGCTCATCAATAACTAGTGTGTTTAAAAAGGTTTCATTGATCATTCCCAGCCCTAGAAAAGCACCTTTGGTGTCTGTCTCTGCTGAGATTACTGTTCTCATTACTGCTTCCACCATTTGCTATCCCTTTGCATTTAGTTTTAGTCCAAGATAAACTACCTCTTTCTATAAAAATGCACATTTGTTTTCTTAGAACCTTTTGCTGTTTCCTTGGTGCTGCCTTAAACTGCTCCTCATATTCAAAGACTGCATTGGTAATGATTTTTATGCAGTTAGATCACATCTGTGGTTGCTTGAAAGATCTTCAATAATGAATTTACATCATAGGTTACTTTTGTGAAGGAATTAAGGATAGGGGAATTAAGGGTTATGGGGAAAAGGCAGGTAGATGGCGACGAGTCCATGGCCAGATCAGCCATGATCTTATTGAATGGCGGAGCAGGCTCGATGGGCCAGATAGCCTACTCCTGCTCCTATTTCTTATGTTGTTATGTTGAATGAAGACCCTCGTATGTATTCAATTGCAAATTTACTCTTTTCCTTATCAACATTTAATTAAACATGAGCATGTGACTGGGATAGTTTGGTGTTTCTGCCAGCTCGTGGTTGTATAGTGCGTAGCGTAATGCTCCACAGTCCCAGTGACTGGGGTTCAGTTCCCACCATTGTCTGTGAGGAGTTTGTGCATTCTCCCCATGGTCACGAGGGTTTCCTCCAGGGGCTCCAGTTTCCCCCCATGTTCCAAAGACCTACAGGCTAGTGAGTGTTAGCAAGTTGTGTGCTTGCTACGGTGGCACCTAAAGCCTGCTGACAATTGTGAGTTGCCCCGAACAGATTCTCATTGCTGAAAATCACGCATTTCTCTGTATGTTCCGATGTTTTGTTGAACATGTGGCAAGTAAGGTTAATCTTTATATCATTATCTTTACGTCTGCACCTGGCTCCCATGGAGATTATAAAGGAGACGACTTATCATTAACTATTATTTTGTAATTACTAATAATTTGATAGATTTGTCTATTGTTGTATCATGTTCTGAGGTACAGTGATAAATTCCTGTCATCATAGAGATGATTTCATCATATCAGTATACTGAGATAGTACAAAGGAAAAGCAATAACAGAATGCAGAATGGAGTGTTGCAGTACACAGACAGTGCGGTGCAGGAAGAAAATAAGAAGAAAGGCTATGATAAGGCAGATGTTAGGTCAAGAATCCATCTTACTACACAATGGGTGTGTTCAATAGCAGGATAGAAATTGAGTGGTATGCGGTTTCAGGCTTTTGTATCTTCTATTCGATTGGCCCTGATGTTTACGTGGTTGAACCAGGACAGGTAACTGGAGATTGTTAGTCCTATGAACAATGAGCTCTCAATCCTCTCAACCTCAGCACCATTGATAAAAATAGCAGCAAGAGCACCAAAAACCCACCCCCACTTTATTGGTCAGTGACAAGCTCTTCTTTTTTGCTGAATTTGAGGGAAAGTATGTTGTCATGTCATCATGTCACTGTGCTCTTTATTTCCTTCCTCTACTCTGACTCATCGTTATTTGAGATACAGACCACTATGATGGCATCATCTGCAAACCTTTAGATGGAGCCATGGACGTACAGAACATGAAGAAGGGGGCGAAAAATAGACCCTTGTTGGGCATTAGTGTTAAGGATAATTGTTGCAAAGCTATTAGAGACATAGTCATAGAAAACTACAGCAGAGAAACAGACCACTTAGCCCATCCATTTCATCCCAAACCATTTAAGCTGCCTAGTGCCATTGACCTAACCTGGAACAGCTCTCCATACCCCTCCCATCAATGTACCTAAAGAAACTTCTCTTAAATGTTGAAATCAAAATCACACTCACCCCCTCACCACTCTCTGAGTGAAGAAGTTTCCCCTGATGTTCCTGTTAAATATGTCGTCTTCCACCTTTAACCCATGGACCTCTAGTTGTAGTCCCACCCAACGTCTGTGAGAAAAGCCTGCTTGCATTTATCCTATCTATACCCCTCATAATATACCACACATAGATTACCACTCTGATCTTCCAGTGGACCAATTCTGTCCTTTGCAATCCTTTCGCTCTTAACATATCTGTAGAATCCCATAGATACTCCTTCACTTTGTTAGAACGACTTAATGCCTTCTTCTTGTCTTCTTGATTTCTTTCATAACTGTTCTTTTGCATTCTTGTACTCAAGTACCTCATTTGCTCATACCTCTTTTCTTATTTTAACCAGGGCCTCAATATCTCTCAAAAACTAAGGTTCCCTAAACCTGTTTTGCTTGATTTTTATTCTGAAAGGAACATATTAAGTTTTGTACTCACAAAATTTCACTTTTGAAGACCTCCCACTCACCATGTACACCTTTGCCCGAGTGGGGAATAAAAGAAGAGCAGAGGGAAAGGAAATATTTTTTACTGAAAGGAGAAATCAATATTCATGTCATTAGGTCGGAGGCTACGCAGAAGGAATATTAGGTTTTGCTCCTTCACCCCGAGGGTGACCTCATCTTGCACAGGGGGAAGCCATGAACCAAGATATCGGAGGGGAATGTGAATGGCAATTAAAATCTTCAACCATCGGGAAGTTCTATTTCTGGTGGATGGAACAGATATGCTTGATGAAGCAGACCCTGATTGCGGTTCTTTTTCCTAACCATTCTGATTTCATTTGTCCAAACATCTTCAGTAATTTACCTGAGTATCATTTTATGATCACTTTACACTTTCCCACTGGAACATGGCTAAACTTACCTAGATATTATGCTAAGCTACAATTTACTGACCTGTCTACTAATAGTTCTTTTGTCTTGAAGTCTTAATGCATTCTAATGTAGCCTATAATGAAACAAGCACTGTTTAAGCCAAATTCTCCTTTGATTTCATAAGCCTCAATGCATGTAGACCCTCGCTATGGCTTTTTAGTGTGAAAACTTCCCAACTGTGACAAAATCACACCATTCGGATTTGCATTGACGTACATACATTGGAAGCGTCGCCTTCGCTCTTGCTCAGTGACTAATCCGGTGTTGTATCTGTACCTTGCTTTGCATGAAAATCACTTGCATTACTTTGTGCTATCTCTATAGACGTTGTAAAATGTATATACATCAGCACATATGAGATTCCAATAATTTTGATCGAGTTTCCGCATCAATTGAGCCACAGGCAAATTAGTCATACAATGCACAGTGCTAAAGGTGCAGTGTTAGACAGCTCCTCCAGCAGCACACAGCACAAATGCTGATATCCCACCCATCTACTGGTTCCCAGTTTAAGCGTTACTGCTCCCTACAATTTCCAAAAGTAATCCCATAACTTTTACATCACTTAAGAACACAAAATATATTTCACTTTTCAATTCACAATTTGTCAATGTACTGCATTTTTTAAACATTCTTTGGTTAAAGAGAATAACAATGCCTAGTGCAGGTTCATGTACACCATCACCACCAGTTCCCACTCTGCCACTATGCTCTAACATATGCTTCCATACATTCTAAGTACAAAAGAGTTGGAAGCAGGAGTGGACCAATTGTACCCACATGCCTGTCCTCCCATTCATGTAGATCATGCTGATTTTTACCCCATACCACTTTCCTGCAATAATTCATTTCCTCTGATTCCCTTAATGCCCAAAAATCTATCTCTGTTTTGAGTAATCACAGCCCACTTGGATAGGTAACACCAAAACTTCACCACCTTTAGGGTGAAGTAGTTTCTTTTCATTTCTGTCCTCAATGGGTGACCCCTTATGTGGAGATGCTGATACCTGTTTGAAGGTCCCACTACCAAGAAAAACACCATCTTTGCAATTTCTCTGTCAATCCTCACAGGGATTTTGAATGCTTTAGTGAGACTACCTCTCATTCTTCTGAACTTGAACAAGTAGAAATCCAGTTGATTTAATTTCTCCATGTAGGACATAACCATAAGACATAGGAGCAGAATTAGGCCATTTGGTATATCGAGTCTGCTCCGCCATTCAATCAGGGTTGATCCTTTTCTCAACTCCTCAGGCCCACTCCCTGGACTTCTCTCCATAACCTTTGATGCCGTGTCCAATTAAGAATCTATCACTCTCTGCCTTAAATACACCCAACGACCTGGTCTCCACAGCTGCCCATGGTAACAAATTCCACAAATTCACCAGCCTCTAGCTAAAGAAATTTATCTGCATCTCTGTTTTAAATGGACGCCCCTCTATTCTGAGGCTGTGCCCTCTTCTAATAGACTCTCCCGCCATGGGAAACATCCTTTCCACGTGTACTCTCCAGGCCTTTCAACATTCGAAAGGTTACAATGAGATTCTCACTCATCCTTCTAAATTCCAGCAAGTACAGACCCAGAGCTATCAAACGTTCCTTGTATGACAACTCTCTTATTCCCTGAATCATCCTTGTGAGCATCCTCTGAACCCTCTCCAATGCCAGCACATCTTTTCTAAGATGAGGAGCCCAAAACTGTTCACAACACTTAATGTGAGGCCTCACCAGTGCCTTATAAAGCCTCAGCATCACATCCCTGCTTTTGTATTGTGGACCTCTTGAAATGAATGCTGACATTGCATTTGCCTTCCTCACCACTGACTCAATCTGCAAATTAACTTTTAAGGTGTTCTGCACAAGGACTCCCAAGGCATCTCAGATTCTTGGAGTCTCTCTACGTTTTGGAAAATAGTCCGCACATTTATTTCTACCACCAATGTGGCATTTTCCAACATTGTATTTCTTATCACTTTTTTGCCCATTCTCCTAATCTTTCCTTTAATACCATGGGCTCCTATGTGACACCTTGTCAAAGGCCTTCTGAAAATCTGAATATACAACATCCACTGCATCCCCTTTATCTCTCCTACTTTTAAACTGTTCAAAGAATTCCAACAGGTTTGTCAGGCAAGATTTTCCCTTAAGAACACTATGCTGGTTTTGTCCAATCTTGTTCTATGTCACCAAGTACTCCATAGCCTCATCCTTAACAATTGACTACAACATCTTCCCAACCACTGAGGTCAGACTGTCTATAACTTCCTTTCTGCTGCCTTCCTCCTTTCTTAAAGAGTGGAATGAACTGTCATAGTAACTGCACTCACTTCTCTTCCCTAACACCCTTCTACATCTGGCACAGTGCTAGTGTCATTCCCTACTGATGCAAAATTCTGATTTAGTTCATCTGCTATCTCCTTGTCCCCTATTATTTCTCTGGCCTCATTTTATTTCTCTGTCCTCATTTTCTAGCGGCCAAATATCCACTCTCATTTCTCTTTTTTTTTGCATACTTGAAAGAACTTTTACTATCCACTTCGATATGGTTTGCTAGCTTGCTTTCATATTTCCTCTTTTCCCCACCAATGATTCTTTAGTTGCTCTCTGTAGGATTTTAAGAACTTCTCAATCCTCTATCTTCCCACTAATTTTTGCTTTGTTGTATGCCCTCTCTTTTGCTTTTACATTAACTTTGACTTCCCTGTCAGCCACAGTTGTACTATTTTGCCATTTGAGTATTTCTTCGTGTTTGGAATGCATCTATCCTACCATCCCAGCAATTAATCTTATGATTCTGGCATCTTCCCCTGTCCTTTCCAGTCTTGTTGAAGGGTCTCAACCCAAAATATTGACTTTTTGCTCATTTCTATGGTTGCTGCTTGACATGTTGCAATTTTGTGTGTGTTGCTCCGGATTTCCAGAATCTGCAGAATCTCTTGTGTTTATGAATTCCTTTGTTGCACTCCCCAGTTGCAAAATAGGGAGACTAGACATGTACACAATATTCAGGTTTAGTCTCAAGTCCCCATGTAATTGCAGTGTGATGTCTTTATTCCATGCTGAAATCTTCTTGCAATTAAGGTTGACATGTTTGCCTTCCTCACAGCTTGCTGCACCTGCACAATTACTTGCAATGATTCATTTACAAGAAAACCCAGTCCTTCTGAACACCTACCTCTCAATCCCTCTCTATTTAATACATATTCCACCCTTGTACTTTCTCCACCAAAACCAAATATGTCATAATTTTGTACATGACATTTCAACCTTGTCCTCACACTTAGTTGTCTTTTTCATATTCTCTTGATTCCTCTTTGCATTAGAGAGAGAGAGAATTCATATTACCTCATTCAGTTTTTCTCTTCCCACAGACACCGCGTAACCTGCTGGGCATCTACCACATTTCCGAACCACATTTCAATAACTTAGGTCCTCACCCTCCTTCACCACACACATTAATTACATATCAATATCCATCAACACTCCTCCACACAAGAACAATTTACAATAGTAAGGTAAGTTTATTCACATTGCACTCTGTATTGTGACAATTACTGAGTGCACTCAGATAAATAATCAGCGTTATCTTTCTATCTTTTTTTCTGGTCTTACTCCACTTTGAATTATTTTTATCTTTGTATTATTTAGAAAGAGGCCATTCATCCTCGCATGTCTTGCTGACTCAAAGAACTACCCCATCAATCCAATTCTCCCACTTATTTCCCTGTAACCCAATCTATTTCACATGCCAAGCAGCTCCACTCAGAATCTCCTTCCAAAGGCAAGAATAGTAATTTAAAATGATGTTTAACCTATGAGCCAGCATGTTTCTGAGATACAGAAGGATAGCAGAACACATGGGGAAAATCCACAGATATTCCATATAAAGAGCAGTCAAGGTGAGGAGCAAACACTTGTCACTGGAATGGTGAAGCTATGCCACTGTGTTGCCACTTTGTTTTTGACAGATATGTTTATCATTATTTAGGTTACTACTCTGTATTATAAGTTGATCTGTTGTCTTTAAATTGCTATGAACACTCACCATTCTTCCCGAAACTACCCCATCACACTCATCCCACATTGACCCAAGCTGACTGGTTTAAACCTCATTTTGTATTTGTAAGTTTCACACAATTAATTATATCCACCAAGGCTTAATAACCATTTTGTCATCTTCTTGTGCTGCTGTTCCCAAAAGAATAGCTGACATGTTTTTGGTACCTATTTAATTTAATGGCTGTATTCCTGACACAGTTAATTAACTACAATGTGATTCCTGCTTTATTGGACTGGCTCCACCTTTTCTGACCACCTTTTCAGACTTTTCTGGTCTAACAGCACATCGAGATGTCCATGGAGTAATGGCTGCTGACTAGCACATTCCAGGCTGCAGGAGTACAGGCTGAGAAAGGCACTGAAGCTTGGTGCAGCCACCACAAGGACTCGGTTGGGAAGGATCACAGTACAACGTAATTTCACTACTGGACAGGGAGAAGCTGGCTTGGGTGGGGAAGCCCCTTAATGGATGCAGTATTGTACCACCCTGGGGTTGAGGGGTCATGTGAGTGACATCGATACGATTGGTTTTTATATATGTCAGTTAACATTAAATATGAATGTAAGAATGAAAATATAAGCGTGGTTTATTTTTACAAATAGTTTTTATTATGAATATAATTTACTTCGGTTGAACAAAAATCTGAGTAGCTTTGCACTATCTGCAAGTAACTTATGGGGTTCCCTTATCTAGGAAAGGATATACTGGCACTGGAGAAGGTCCAGAGGAGGTTCACCAGAATGATCCCGGGAATGACGGGGTAAAGCTATGAAGGCATTTGTTCGTTCTGGGCCTATACTTGCTAGAGTTTAGAAGAATGGTGGGGTGGTAATCTTATTTAAACTTATTGAATATTAAAAGACCTAGACATGGAGAGGCTGTTTCCTATAGTGGGGTAGTCTAGGACCAGAGGGCACAGCCTCAGAATACAAGGAATTTCTTTAGCCATATGGTAATGAATCTGCAGAAATTATTGCCATGGACATCTGTGGAGATAGGTCATTGGTATACTTAAAGCAGAGGGCGATAGGTACTGTATCAGTAACAGCATCTAAGGTTACTAGAAGAAAGCAAGAGAAAGTGTTTGAAAGGGATAATAAACCATCTGCGATGGAACGGCGAAGCAGACTCGATGGGCCAAATGGCTTCTGCTCCTGTGTCATATGGTCTGTGACAAATGGCCTTTGGCCTGAAGCATTAACTCTTTTTCTCTTTTCATGGATATTGCCTAACCTGCCAAGTATTTTCTGGTTTGGATTCATATTTTTAGGATCTCTAGTTCTTTTGATTTTTATGAATCCACATGGGAGCCTCTCAGGCTGTAGAAAACCTCTCCTGTGCAGAAGACCTGACTTGACCTAAAATTTGTTTTTTCCGTATGAATTCTATTCATTGTATCCTTGACTCCATTTTTTTATAACAGTATGTCATGTCAAGAACATAATGAATCATGAAAGGACATGAACAACAATTTAAACACCTGCACCTTGTTCCATCTACTCTCATAAACTGCACCGTGCATGTGTCATCTTTATGTTTATCAGGGCTTTATTGCTAGTTTCCCAGATAAGTACTTTATAATACAAGTACATGAAACAGTGACAGTGGACTGAGGAGAATATTTATATTTAATTACTCTATTAAATGTTTAGCATAGCTACTGGAGTTTCAGAAACACTAATAACCAACTGTAACTACAAGTTTACCATTTTATGTGTAACCGGGTGACTATCAAATGCTATTCAGTATCGTTAAAAGTGTACTTAGGCATTCATCTGGGCAATGCTAGAGTAGGTGTCTGTGCCTTTAAGTGGAGATGGTGACATCATTACGCACACGCGGGATAGTGGGGAGAACATTTTGCTTTCGGCTGCCGAAGCTGCTGGGCGTTGCAATCAAGTTCCCCCAGAGGTACTGCGCTTGGTGAGGAAAGATTTTCACGAGTAACGAACTCGACGCTGGATAGCGTGACTTGCAAAGTTCCTCACCGGCCAAGTAGAACTGCCACTACTGTATTAGTTCTGTATTAGTACTGTATCAGTTTTGTGCAAGTTTCTTTGTAATTTTATACTGCATACACAATTGGTCGAGACACAAGTGTGTGGACTGAAGGTTAAACGGAGAATGTAACGGTGGGATCTGATTGTAAGGTTTGCTCGTTTTGTTTTAAGACCCTCTTCTGGCACTTAAACATCTAAAACAGATAAAGGAATTAAAATTCAAAAAGGTAGTTGTTGTTGTCCTGAGTGTGTACTTTTCCCATGGGCTACAACATATGTATATGCCATTTCTTTCAACTCGCTGGCTTTTGGAGTTTTGACTAAGTCTCAATGTTAGTTATGATCACAGGAATTCAAGTGAAATAACAGTTTTATGCAGTTTTAATAGCAAATGAATTCTGGGATGAATTAATGAACTGTGCTTTAAACATCTTGAGAAAAGCATATTTCCTGTTCCTTACGTATGTCTGGCAGTACTGTTTCTGCAACTTCCCCATCCAGAGGTTTGAAGTGGTAAGGAACTTGTTCTCAAAGCAACTGTTAGGGAGTTATGTGAATATAGCCGATAGTAATTTAAGCAGAAACCAGTATTCAGTTTTTATTGTAAATTGCAAGCAATAAACTGAAGCTTAAAGCCAACAGACAAGAGATATGGTTTGAAAAATGGTGACCATGAGACATTTGTATATGCATGAGCCAAGTGTTAAGACAATGGGTTTGTGTTAATTGGCTCGCATCAATCCAGGCAACATTGTCTGATTTATTTGCACCAGTATGACTTGAGTTCAAGCAAACAGACTAGACTAATGCTGTCAAAGTTCAAAGTACATTTATTATTAAAGTAGGTATACTACATACAACCTTGAGATTCATGTTCTTACAGACAGCCACAAACAAAACAAATTAGAACACATTTTTAAAGAAGACCTAATGTGCAAAACAAAAGAACAAATTGTACATACAATAAAAGTAAGCAGAGAACATTCAGAACTGAAGTTCATGAAAGTGAGTCATAGCCATGAAGCCAGTCACAGTTGATCCAGGGTATAGAACACTTAGTTAATTGGAGGCCACAGCCTCAATTCAGTGCAGAGATCAGTAAACCTTGCAAGCAGTGAGCTAAACACTGGCCCATTCCGTTGCATCCAGCCTCAACTTCCTGACCTTTTCAATCTAGCCCGGCATTCCTTGCTTTCAGACCAGGGCCCTGCCATTCCGATATGCTGTCAGGCCCAGGACCCTGCAATTCAATTTACCTGACATTTCCAATCTGGCCCGGCACTTAAGTCCGTCAAACATCAACTTGTTCCTCACCTTTAGTCCCAGGTGCCTCCAACTCGACTCTGTCTCACTTTGGATCTGCTACTTTGAATTAACTCCAAGCCTGCTCCAGCAATGGTCAAGCATTGTCTCATTGCTCACTCTCAGACCTGGACCTCTCCACCTAAATTTGGCCTGTACACACCACACCACAATCATCCTGCACCTTCAAGACTTCAGTTCACATCACAAAAAGCGTTTCACAGTGACAATTTTTGAGAAAAAGTATGATTAATAAAGTAATTAGTAATTTTGTTGGGTGCCAGCAAGTCATCGCTATGCTTCGTCTGTGCCATCTTAAACTGAACATAAGAACGTAAGGAATAGGAGCCGGAGTCGGCCATCTGGCCTGTCGAGCCTGCTCCGCCATTCAATAAGATTATGGCTGATCTGGCCATGGACTCATCTCCACCTACCTGCTTTTCCCCCATAACCCTTAATTCCCCTAATATGCAAAAATCTATCCAACCTTTCCTTAAATATATTTATTGAGGTAGCTCCCACTGCTTCAATAGGTAGAGAATTTGACAAATTCACTACTCTCTGGAAAAAGCAGTTCTTCCTCATCTCCATCCTAAATCTACTTCCCCGAACCTTGAGGCTATGTCCCATGGAACTGGAAGTCTAAGTTGTCACTTAGCACATGAAACATGGTCATAGGTATTAGCAATCAATAGTTTTTTGTGTACCCAAGATACTTGTGTAGTCAGGGACATTTTAATTCCACTTCCAATTTCCATTCTGATATGTCCATTCATGGCCTCCTCCACTGTTGTGATGAGGCCACACTTAGGTTTTAGGAACAATACCTTATATTCAATTTGGGTAGCTTCCAACTTTATGGCATGAACATCGATTTCTCTAACTTCTGATAATATCCCTCACCCCCCTCACCATTTCCCATTCCTTTTTCCCTCTCTTACCTTATCTCCTTGCCTGCCCATCGCCTCCCATTGGAGCTCCTCTCCCCTTTTCTTCTGTCTCTTCACCAATCAACTTCCCAGCTCTCTACTTCATCCTTCCACTTCCAGGTTTCACCTATCACCTTGTGCTTCTCTCTTTCCTCCCACACTCTTTTAAATCTGCTCCTCAGCTTTTACTCCAGTTTTCAGTCCGAAGCTTCAACTGTACTCTTTTTCTAGATGTCCCTCCAGCATTTTGTGTGTGCAGCCCTGACAACATTAGTTTTGACTTTTTCACGTCCTGCAAGGATCGCAAGATCTTCCATCTGCAGACCCCAGAGCATGGTCTTCGTATCGCGTCCCCGGCCCCAGTAGTCGATCTCGGCTGCCCCAGTGACCCAGGGCATATTCAAAACCCGGACTCCAGTGCTATCACCGTGTGTTCCAACTGCTATGGATTCACCCCGGCTGTCAATCTTGGCTGCCCCAGTGACCCAGGGCATATTCAAAACCCGGACTCCAGCACCATCACCGTGTGTTCCAACCGCCATGGATTCACCCCGGCTGTCGATCTTGGCTGCCCCAGTGACCCAGGGCATTTTGAAAATCCGGACTCCAGCACCATCAACGCGGGTTCCAACGACCATGGACAGCTTCAAAGCGATTGCGCAACCACCGATTGTGACTCCCGTCTCCCCTTCCCCCACCACCACTCTGCAATCCCCTCTCCCTCAGATCCCATCTTCAGCTCCTGGGCCCTCAGAGGCTCCATCTTCCTCTCACCTCAACCCTTCCCTCTCCACTGACACTACCAGCCTCCCTCCCCCCTCCGATCCCATCTCTCATCCGTGCCGGGTCTTTACCATTCCCTCTGACCTTCAACTCTCTGAGGCAGAGCGCTCTGTCCTCAGTAAGGGCCTCAGCTTTGTCCCCCTTCGCCCACACCTCAGTGAGTTCCGCGTACGCCATGACGCTGAACTCTTCTTCCGACAGCTCCGTCTCCGAGCTTACTTCTTTGACAAGGACTCTCCTACCCCCACCGATGACCCCTTCTCCCGTCTTCAACCCTCCTCCTCTTCATGGACACCCCACTCTGGTCTTCTGCCTGCTCTGGATCTCTTTATTGCTAATTGCCGACAGGACATCAACCGTCTCGACTTCACCACACCCTGTTCCAATTCCAACCTCACTCCTTCCGAACGCTCTGCTCTCCACTCCCTCCGCACCAATCCCAACCTCACTATAAAACCTGCTGATAAGGGGGGAGCTGTTGTTGTCTGGCGTACTGACCTCTACCTGGCCGAGGCACAGCGACAACTCTCTGATACCTCCTCTTATTTACCCCTTGATCATGACCCCACTAAGGAGCACCAGGCCATTGTCTCCTATACCATCACCAACCTTATCAGCTCTGGGGATCTCCCATCCACTGCCACCAACCTCATAGTTCCCACACCCCGCACTTCCCGTTTCTACCTCCTACCCAAGATCCACAAACCTGCCTGTCCAGGTAGACCTATTGTCTCAGCTTGCTGCTGCCCCACTGAACTCATTTCTGCATACCTTGACACTGTCTTATCCCCCCTTGTTCAATCTCTTCCCACCTATGTTCGTGACACTTCTCATGCTTTCAATTTTTTCAATGATTTTAAGTTTCCTGGACCCCACCGTCTTATTTTCACCATGGACGTCCAGTCCCTATATACCCCCATCCCCCACCAAGATGGTCTCGAGGCTCTTCATTTTTTTTTGGATTCCAGACCTAACCAATTCCCCTCTACCACCACTCTCCTTCATCTAGCGGAATTAGTTCTTACTCTCAATAATTCTCCTTTGGCTCCTCCCACTTCCTCCAAACCAAGGGTGTAGCCATGGGCACCCGTATGGGTCCCAGTTATGCCTGCCTTTTTGTTGGCTTTGTAGAACAGTCCATGTTCCAAGTCTATACCGGTATCCATCCCCCTCTTTTCCTTCACTACATCGATGACTGCATTGTCGCTGCCTCTTGCACGCATGCTGAGCTCGTCGACTTCATTAACTTTGCCTCCAACTTTCACCCTGCCCTCAAATTTACCTGGTCCATTTCTGACACCTCCCTCCCCTTTCTTGATCTTTCTGTCTCCATCTCTGGAGATGGCCTATCTACTGATATCTACTATAAGCCTACAGACTCTCACAGCTACCTGGACTATTCCTCTTCCCACCCTGTCTCTTGCAAAAAGGCTATCCCCTTCTCACAATTCCTCCGTCTCCGCCGCATCTGCTCTCAGGATGAGGCTTTTCATTCCAGGACGAAGGAGATGTCTTCCTTTTTTAAACAAAGGGGCTTCCCTTCGTCCACCATCAACTCTGCTCTCAAACACATCTCTCCCATTTCCTGCACATCTGCCCTCACCACATCCACCCGCCACCCCACTCAGGATAGGGTTCCCCTTGTCCTCACCTACCACCCCACCAGCCTCCAGGTCCAACGTATAATTCTCCGTAACTTCCGCCACCTCCAACGGGATCCCACTACCAAACACATTTTTCCCTCCCCCCCTTTCTGCTTTTTGCAGGGATCGCTCCCTACGCGACCCCCTTGTCCACTCGTCCCCCCCATCACTTCCCACCGATCTCCCTCCTGGCACTTATCCTTGTAAACGGAACAAGTGCTATACCTTCCCTTACACTTCCTCCCTCACCACTATTCAGGGCCCCAGACAGTCCTTCCAGGTGAGGCGACACTTCACCTGTGAGTTGGCTGGTGTGGTATACTGCGTCCGGTGCTCCCGGTGTGGCCTTTTATATATTAGTGAGACCCGACGCAGACCGGGAGACCATTTCACTGAACACCTACGCTCGGTCCGCCAGAAAAAGCAGAATCTCCCAGTGGCCACACCTTTTAATTCCACACCCTATTCCCATTCTGATATGTCTATCCATGGCCTCCTCTACTGTCAAAATGAATCCAAACTCAGGTTGGAGGAACAACACCTTATATACCGGCTGGGTAGCCTCCAACCTGATGGCATGAACATTGACCTCTAACTTCTGTTAATGCCCCTCCTCCCTTTCTTAACCCATCCCTGACATATTTAGTTGTTTGCCTGTTCTCCATCTTCCTCTGGTGCTCCCCCCCCACTCTTTCTTTCTCCTGGGGCCTCCTGTCCCATGATCCTTTCCCTTCTCCAGCTCTGTATCACTTTTGCCAATCACCTTTTCAGATCTTAGCTTCATCCCATCCCCTCCGGTCTACTCCTATCATTTCGCATTTCCCCCTCCCCCCACTACTTTCAAATCTCTTACTATCTTTCCTTTCGGTTAGTCCTGACGAAGGGTCGCGGCCCGAAACGTCAACAGTGCTTCTCCCTATCGATGGTGCCTGGCCTGCTGCGTTCCACCAGCATTTTGTGTGTGTTGTTGTTTGAATTTCCAGCATCTGCAGATTTCCTCGTGTTTAGTTTTGGGTGCCCAGCTCTCTGTTGTCAGAAGTTTTTAGAATATCTGTGCTAATTATTTTCGTCCAAGAAAGATGTTTGTACCTTTAGAGGTGTCTTATCAAGTACAATGCACTTCCATTGTAAATACGTATCTCAAAGGAAACATTCGTCAACCCAAAATATTGAAGTAAGCAAAGTCATTGTAACCATTAAAATTGTATTGAATCACCTACTGTTAACTTTGATCTTAAGGGTATAAAAATATATTTTTACCAAATGTACTTTTAGGTTTGTGACCATCTGCTGAGATTGTCTCCAGAATGATGACCTGCTTGTTGTGACAAATAAAGACTTCTGTATCACCAGCTTCAGTGTCTCTCCAGTGAATTCAATCACCGCAACAATGATTTTTTTTTAAATTTCTTCAAAACATTCATTTATTTTTGTTTCTCTGCATCACTTTGGAATTGGAGTTATTTTTGCATAAAGTAGACAATATCAATCTTTTCATCTGTTTGACATCTCTCCATTGTCTTCAAAATATACAGAAATCAGGAGAAATATTAATAGAGCCATTTTACACGAGCATCCAATCAACTATCCCCCTTGAGTTGACACCAATTCCTTGCATCTTGTTGAATTTTTAAAATTCTTTGGCAATTGTGTGCAGATTTGATACTGAGGAAAAAGATATTGTAGATTTTAAAGAAATTATTCATTACAAATAACTAATTAACTGGTTGTTTCATGATGTGACCCTTGTTTTCATTCTGCTACCAACATTAATTATAACAGATCAAATATCCATTTGCCTAGATTTGCCTGAGCCAAATGAGCACACAGAGTAAAGTTACCAGCTTACTGAGCACGAAAGATGTTCAGTTTGCTTTGGTTTCTTTTCCAGCTATTGGCAAGACCCTCTATGAAGGTTGCACTCAGTCAGCAGAGCTCCAGCACAAAGCAACTGCTGGATATTTGGTTAAAGGAAATACAAAAATCATTTGCTTTTACATACTAAGACTTCCCAAAATGGGTGCATGTCAGGCAAGTGAATTAGGGTAATTAGGGAATTATTAAATGGAGACTGCAGATGATGGAATCTCGAGCAACACAATAAGTGCTGGGGAATCAGAGGACATTTATGGTGGAGAATGGACTGTCAACATTTTGGCTTGAGACCCTTCTGCTTGAAGGATACAGTCAAAATCCCCCAAAGGTGAGGCTTCAGCCAACCCAAAAGGTAGACCTTTTTAAAATGATCTTGTCCCGTATTTTCATTACTTTGTGGTTTAAATGAAGCCTCTAAAAATGTTTTAATTAAATTGGACAATATTATTACAAGTTTGGTTAAAGAAATATGACTTCTGTCCATGTTAGTAATTATCATTTTCATTTGCAAACTAGAGGTTGTGCAGTCCCCAAACTGGAAACTCGACTGTCTATTATTAAGAAATATTTTGATTTTAAGAAAGCTGCTGTCATGATGGCAGAGATATCTGCCTGATATCACCTACACCTAGAACTTGTCTGTCCAGGATATAGATGGCTCTCGTCAATGGCCCAAGTGGTCCACACTCTAGCAATAGGCCTCACCAGTGCCAGGGCCTTTAACAACACACCAGAGCAGCCGTGCTCTGTCAGCTGTCAAAGCTATGACATTTTGAAGGTTTCTAAAAGTGATTAACAATTTTTAAACAATAAACATATTTACGTAATTAAAAATCTGAAACAAAACAGAAATCAATATGAATAACAATGTTTTTACCTTCTACTCCTTGCAGTCCTTCAATTCTCAGTGAAGTCAGTGGAACCCTATATTGGAAACATCAATGAGTTTGAGCTCTACTGAGGGCTCCATGAACAGAAGTTCTAGATTTTAAGCAGGTGCCCATATTCCCATGGCAGTAGCTATTAAAGTCTGGGCAGGTACCTTCAAATCCCTCAACAGTAAATAAAAAGTTATTTTTATTGGAAGTACTGACGAAATAGAAAAGGAGAATGAGAGCCTATGTCGTTGGGGGCAAATGCTTAAAGTCACTTCTAAACCAGGCACTGTTTCCACCACCAGCACTTCAGCCTCACCAAGTTGCAGTGGGTGAGGAGACTGTTAATTATCAAGCACTTATACTCTGCGGGAGTATAAGCATGAAGCAACATGAACACTGCACTGCCAGTTCCAGTGAAACAGACAATGCCAGCGAGTCTTTGCCAGATTTCTTTCCAGTAAACTTGACAAGGATCTGTCAGTCTGTGGTTCAATATTAAATTATCCAAGCCACAGATGCCCCATGTGATCCAAACAACCTGCAGTAAAGAGAGAAACTTCAGGCTTTCTAAAAATGGGGCCTTCTCAAGTTTACACCAGCACTGCCCAGACGGCATTGAAACACCTGTACAATGTTCCACATTACTTATTAACAGAGAAGTTGAGATCTTGATAAATCTCCAAGAGGCTGCAACCAAAGTGAATTAATTATTTCCAAAGAAGCCCTGCAACCCTTATAGACTAAAGGATAAAAATAAATGAAACACCAAGCTCCATAGCGATGTGAGTTATTCACTGAAAAGTTGTGGTATGCTCAACTTTCAATACACCTTCCTCCAAAACTTTCAGTAAAGCATACACAGTGGAGCATCATTGTGATGCAGGAATTTAATTGAGGAGGCAACTACTAAATTTAAATAGCTCTAGGTGTAGTAACACATTTTCATGCATATTTGAAGGGTGTGGTGCTCCAGGTAAAAGGTGCGTAGAGCTTTTAATTGTACAGAATAATCCTTTAAAATTAGTTTCCAAAGTGAAGTTTGGAAACCACAAACAGAAACATTATTTACCTATTGTTTAGGATAAGTGTTCAACTGCAACATTTAAAGTTGCTGCCAGTCTCCCCTGATCAAAATATTCTAACACTCAGTTTCAGTTTCCTCTGAATTTCGTTGCTGTTAATGCTGACCACTCATGTGCTTGCATATTTTATGAACCTGAAGAATTTCAAAGCAGTGGGTAATATACATTGTGTAGGAGATATCCCAGTCCAGGAATCCCCAGCAAAACTCACTGTACTCATATGAAATGGCTGCTTGAGATTCCTGCAATGTTTTGTTTATAAAAATCCATGTAAAATTTCTTACTAATTTTCCTTGCTCTAGTTTTGTCCCCATTCTAGTCATAGCCTTCTTCCCTGCACTTGCAGGTACCATCCTCAGCCATCTAGAGAAACAAGATATCTGTCCAACATTACAGCATCAGAAAACCTTACATCTAGCTCCCTTTCCCCTCTCTTTCACCCATATTGTACTTTCCACCCGGTGATCTTTCATCTTATAACAATGCCCTTCAGTGTCTCTGTCCCTATTGCAGATGTGGCTCTCCTCTCCAGGATATCTGAGATGTCACGAGGAAATCTGCAGATGCTGGAAATTCAAACAACAACACACACAAAATGCTGTTGGAACACAGCAGGACAGGCAGCATCTATAGGGAGAAGCACTGTCGACGTTTCGAGCCGAGACCCTTCGTCAGGACTAACCGAAAGGAAAGATAGTCCGAAGGGTCTCGGCCCGAAACGTCGACAGCGCTTCTCCCTATAGATGTTGCCTGGCCTGCTGTGTTCCACCAGCATTTTGTGTGTGTTGTTATCTGAGATGTCCATCTTTTTCAGGAAACTGTGCCCCCTCCCCCGCCTCACAATGGATGATGAAACTCACTCATATTTCCACTTCCCACACTTCTCTCACTCTGCATTCCTCACAGGTAGATTAGGGATACAGTTCCTTTGTCCCTACCTTTCACCCCACCAGCTTCTGCATCCATCACATCATTCATCAACATTTGCACTAGACACAGTGTGATCCTAGCACTAGCAAGTCATCCACTCTCCGCCTCTTTCTGCTTTACTTAGGGACCCCTCTCTTCGTGACTCCCTGCTTAGTTCCAATATTCCACCTTCCTGGCCTCATATCACCCAGTTCCTTTACCCTCCTCCCAACAGCTATACATTCCTCTCACTGAGTTCCTGTCCAGTTCCCACACCGTTCCCATCTACCTAACATTCCTTCCATATTTGGTTCCATTCAAATTTTCAAAGTACGTTTAATTTCAGAGTATGTATACAGTATGCAACCTGAAACTTGTTCTTTTCACAGACATCCATGAAACAGCGAAACCACATAGAACAATAGAAACATCAAAGTCTCCCTCCCCCTCTCTTTGCTCAAGCATTGAATCCCCCCCACCCGCACTAGCAGAAGCATCGACCCCTCCCCACCCTGCCACCATGCACCAAAGAGCCCTTTCATCCGGAGTCCATCAAACCCCAGTCCACAAACCTACACTTCGGAATCTCAGATAGGCTCGCTCAACAATGAAAGTGGAGACCAGCAACTCGCTGTTCCGATGTTACAATCTTCTGCATTGCTTCTCCAAGCACCCCATCTCGAGGACCAGAAGTCTCTATCTCTCTCTCTTCGTCGAAAGACAGAGAGGGATTGCTCAAGTACAGGGCCTTCTTCCAGCAGCAGCCAGCGATTAGCAAACGCACCGCCTGTTTTCTCATTGTTCCAGTCTCCCGCGACGCTACAGTTGGCAAAAGCGACAAGGAACCAAGTCGTCCACAGGGCCACCACCCTGACTTCTGACCTCCCAGCCTCAAGCGCACACATTTTTCAGGCCGTACCTGGAGATAGCAAAGTGCTAGGCCACACGGTCAGTCTGAAAACCCACCGCTTGTGAAGAACCGTAGCTTGAACTGTAGATCATGGACTCCAACACAACCACATCCACCTTAAAAAGAAGAGAAAGACATAGAGGAGGGATATAAGCTGTTTCATGGATGAACTGGAAGAAGTCAACTGGGTCAGCAGGATGCGCTGGCACCAACTTTTCTCACTTCTTCCCTTCTTCACCTTTCTTTCTTCATTGAATTTTTTCTAATCTTTGTCATTCTAATCTTTACCAGAATCCATCATCTATAGTCCATCATTGTCTCTGGTTATCACCTCCCAGCCTCTGTCACTGCCAATCTGCCAAGCAATCGTGCCTCCTCTTTTCCCACCTATCGCTTGTCATCCCTACCCCCACCTCTTTATACTGATTATCTCCCCTCTATTCCTGACCCAAGGCATTAATTGTCCGCTCCACCTGTAGGTGTTGCCGGACCCACTGAGCTCCGACAGCAGCCCATTCTGTTTTGCTCCTCTCTGTTCCTTATCAGGTCCATTTGTAGTAAGACTCTCGGCAATTGCTTCTGTTGAGCCTTCCCTTTAAGAGGTACAGCAAAGCTTTAACCAGATGTAACCACTCACAATATCTGCCCCACCACCCTCCTCTTGATGTATCTAGTCAATAAAGACTAATGCTAGCACGGCTTGGATGCTGCAGTCAAGCAGTGTTTCAGCATGCCTACTGCATTTGATGCAACTGGTGTGGCTTTACCACGCATCACTCTCCTTGCACCCTGAATAGAGAGTCACTCAAAATTAACACCCAATATTCCCCAAGTCAATTCGTTGAATATTTAAATGAAGTTGGCTTCATTTCTATTTTACATGTGACCTGATTATCAAAGTATTTGCCTTCTGTATTTGCAAAGCTTTATCCAGACATTGTAAGTAAAATGGGAGGATGGGCAATTTTCTCCAGATAAGTGGTTGTGTATGGAAGCTTTTCTGATTATTAGTTGCTCATGTCAGTGAAATATAGCCATAAATTATCGATAGTGAAAATAAAATATTATGCATCCATTTCTATTTGTGGTATTTAAAACAAGTACAAAAGTCACACAATTCATTCTGATAAATCAATCTCTTGTAATTCCTTATAATCACCTGTTTGGGTGCAGAGATTATTTGGAGAGTGGAATCATTTATTTATTTATCATCTGCCATCTCTCTGATTGTGATTTGCCAGTTTAGCCCAAGCAGTAATTACTTTGTAATAAACTACCCATATGGTGTTAATGCTGAGCTGGTGCAAATCCCTTAGCTTATCTGCGTATATTCCAATAAATGAACTATGAGTAAATGCTGAGTTTAGCACGTTTCTTTGCTTTCCCCACTACTCCATCTAAGCCCTTTGTACTTGAACTTTCTCATCTCAAGATCCCAATTTCATTGCCAATGACATTTCATAGGATCTTAAGTCAATGCTGGAGCGTCAGGACAGAAGCTTTTCATCGATTATAGCTCGGCATTCAATATTATTATCCCCTCCAAACTAATCAATAATCTTCAAGACCATGGCCTCAAGTGGATCCTCAATGATCTCACTTGAAGACCCCAGTCAGTTTGGATTGGCAGCAACATCTCCTCCACAATCTCCATCAGCACAGGTGCACCACAAAGCTGTGTGCTTAGCCCCCTGCTCTACTCGCTTCATACTTTTGACTATGAGGCTAAACACAGATCTAATGCCATGTTTAAGTTTGACAACATTACTGTTGTTGGCTGAATCAAAGATGGTGACAAATCAGCATTTTTGGGAGGAAGATTGAAAATCTGGCTGAGTGGTGCCACAACAACAACCTCTCACTCAATGTCAGTAAGTCTAAGGAGCTGAGCATTGACTTCAGAAGAAGGAAACTGGAGGTCCATAAGCCAGTCCTCATCAGAGGATTAAGGTGCAGAGGGTTAGCAACTTCAAATTCCTCAGAATCATCATTTTAGAGGACCTGTCCTGGGCCCAGCACATAAGTGCAATTACAAAGAAAACACAGCAGTGCATCTACTTCCTTAGAAGTTTGTGAAGATTTGGCAGGACATCTAAAACTTTTGACAAGCTTCTAAATTTGGTAGAGAGTATATTAACTGGTTGCATCACAGCCTGGTATGGAAACACCAATTCTCTTGAATGGAAAAAGTAGTGGAAATGGCCCAGTCCATTGTGGGTAAAGCCCTTCTCACTACTGAGCACATCTACATGGAGAAAATCACGAGCAAGAGAAAATCTGCAGATTCTGGAAATCCAGTGCTGTCGAAGAACTTTAGCCCAAAACATTGACTGTACATTTTTCCATAAATGCTACCTGGCCTGCTGAGTTCCTCCAACATTTTGTGTGTTCTGCATATCTACATGGAGTGCTACTGCAGGAAAGCAGCATCCATCATCAAGAATCCCTGCCACCCAGGCCGTGATCTCTTTTTGCAGCTGCCATCAGGGTAAAGGAACAGGAGCCTCTGGACCCACACCACTAGCTTCAGGAACAGGTATTACCCCTCAGACATTTGGCTCTTGAACCGGAAGAGATAACTTCTCTCAACTTTACTCACCCCTTCATCGAACTGTTCCCACAACCTATGGAGTCACCTTCAAGGACTCCATCTCATGTTCAAGTGATTTATTGCTTTTTATTTATTATTATTATTTCTTTATTTTCCTTTTGTATTTGCACAGTTTGTTGTCCTTTGCACATTGGCTGTGTGTCCATCGTATTGGCTGCGGTCTTCCATTGATTCTATTATGTTTCTTGGATTTACTGAGTATGCCCTCAAGTAAATGAACCTCAGGGTTATACATGGTAACATATATGTACTTTGATAATATATTTACTTTTAACTTTGAATATATATGTCAGCCAACGTGGTAAGTGACACTGTAATAGATACGGTTGTGTTTTTACAGTTTGGTTTATCTGTATGCACAGGATATTTGCCAAAAATTGCCCTGAAAGAAAGTGCTCAAATTTTATTGATACCTGCATATTGTGAAGATTTCCAATTGCTGCAGAGCCTGCTGAATCCACTGAGCTTTATCTATGTGTTGTTTGCTACATAAACACTGCACTGTGGCTAACTGTGTTGCCATAAAAATTTATATTGCGGCTGTAGTCTCCAGAAGAAAAATTCCAGGCATCTATATTAATCCTGCATATTTATTCAAAGGAAAGCTGTTTCTTTTTTTTAAGAAAAAGAAGCCAGCAGTCCAGTCTGCTTTACTGCTTCCTGTAATTTTCAGCGAAAGCTCCATATAAAAGTTATTGCACCAAAATCGTCAGTCTCCTTTAAGCATTTTATAAAATTCCTTTCAAACAAATCAGTAATACTCCCTTTCAAGCTCAGAGGTGGCTTATTCTGTTACTTCTAACCCAGCGGAAACTGAATTCAGCAAAGTACCTAACCAAGTTTCCAGAGTGGGTGAAACCAAATGGGCTCTGTTTGCAGAATCCGCTCAGGATGATTAATTTTAACATTTTTGTTCCTTGTCCCTCCATATCCCTCCAGCAGCTGGCTCTCTGCTATGAGTTTGGTGCCTGGACTGTGCACACCTCTACAACCCCCATTGAAGCTACTCTGTCCTTGAATGACAGGGCGTGGGCTTCCACGTCATGAAGCTAACTTCAACATTTTTTGCTTCCTTTCCCAATTCTTCCTGTCCCTACTCCCAGCAACACAGTTAAGCGCAGATTTAACTTGGCAAATACGGGTAAACAAATCTGTTCACTGGCCAAGCTTGGGCTTCAGAATTAGGTCATCCAGTTGGTACAACGTTTCACCCTTAGAATGACCACCCAGGCAGCTTGCAGGCCACAAATTCTTTTTCATACTTTTATAGAGAGTCACAGTTACAGTAACCGTGCGCAGTAAATTTCCACTGCTTCTCTCTGCACACAGTTAGTACTGCACATCAGAATTGTGCAAAAGTTGCCTGTCAGAGCTTCTACTCTTTAAAATTGGTCAGGCTATAGTTGTCAGTATAAATCATGAGCAGAATGATGACTTCACTGCCAAATAGAAAGACAAAATACTGTAGAATATTGAAATCCAGCTTCATGAAATACATTAATATGCTTGATCTTCCACCATGCCAATTCAAACTCACAATGAGCAACCACTTTACATAACATTTTTCAGGAAGATAAAATCCCCAACTACAAAAATCTCTGAGAAGGTGAGAAATTAGAGAAGATACCAAAAGGTTCAGATGAGAATAATACCTGAGGAAGGTAGTGAAGAAGTATAGTGAAGGAGAATAGTGATGAATACAAAGTGACTCCTAGAGGGAAATGTTAACCATGTATGCTGCATATTTTCTGTGGAGAAACTACTCAGAGGTAGAAAAATGTTTCATATTGCTGGGAGAGAAATGTTATGTACCAGTTTCTGATTCTGAGGGATAAGTGTTCCCATTGTCAAAACAAACAACCATCGATAACTAATCAGGTAAGGAAGAAAATCAAAGCAATGGAACAGAAAAGGTAAATAAAAAGTGCAAATTCTGTTAAGAAGAGATGCAAATGCATATTTCAACAGTCAGAAAATGGGAGCAGGCTTTTTTACTGACAATAAAAAAATTATATCATAAATTCAAAGTATAAACCCTTTAAAATGATTAATGCTGATATTATAAGTGAAAATAAGAAAATTAAGTACATGTTGAATGGTTACTTCACCTCGGTATTTTGACTAAATAAAAATGTAGCAAAAATATGTTAAATGAGGAACAGGGATTTACCAAAATTAACGTAAGTAAAATAACATTGGTTTAAAAGTGATAACAATGAAGAATAACAAATTCTCAGGATCAAATTGTCTCAGACTATTAAGAAAAGTGTGATAACTTTTTGTATGTCCTAAATACAAGAGATTCTGCAGATGCTAGAAAAACAGAGCAACACAAACAAAATGCTAGAGGAACTCTGCAGGTCAGGTAGCATCTACAGAAAGGAATAAACAGTCAAAACTTCAGGCTGAGACCCTTCGAGCCCCAAAACTTTGACTGTTTATTCCTCTCCATGGATGCTGCCAGACCTTGCTGAGCTCCTCCAGTATTTTGTGTGTGCTGTTTTTTAATATCTTGTGTATAATTTTCCAAAGTTTAATCAACGCAGAATTCCTTGTTCGGCACAATAGCATAGCAGCATGTGTAACACATTACAGTACCAGCCATTGGGGTTCAATTCCTGCCACAATCTGTGAGGAGTTTGTGTTCTCCCCGGGACTGTGTGGATGTTCCAGTTTCTTCCTGCATTCCAAATATGTATAGGTTAGTATGGGTTAGTAAGTTGTGGGTATGCTGTGTTGGCCCAGAGCATGGTGACATTTGTGGGCTGCCCAAGTATATCCTCAGAATGCGTTGGTTGTGACCCAAGCAATATGTTTCACCATACATTTCACTGTTTCAATGTACATGTGACAAATAAAGCTAATCTTCCTTCCATCTTTTTCAAAGATTCGAAGTATGTATGCAGTGTACAACCTCGAGATTTGTCTTCCCCCACAGGCACCCATGAAACAGCCACAAAGCAAAGAAAACCATGGATCCTGTTTCTAATGGTCAGAAAATCCCTTTCTGCCTGACAAGAAAGCAAGGAGGGGACTGCTAAAGAATTGCAGACAATTAACCAAACATATAATTACATCTATAATTCAGAATAAAATGATCAACAGTTCGTAAATTATCAATCATGATTGGCAGCGTGCAGTTGTGAAGTTAGACTGTAGCTGACAAGTCCATTTAAAGTTTTGTTAAGGCGTGATTGACGTATCAGTCCAGAGGCATTGAGAGGGTTCTTGATAAATCTTGATGAATTTAAAGAGACCGTTAACTAAAGGCAAAGTTCATGGAACTGAAGGCAAATTATCATTATGACTCAAGCTGGATGAATGACAAGACACCAAAAGTAGGAATAATTAGCAGAATGTAACTCTTGGTTTCTATGACTACCCTCCTTTTATCAATGATTTAAATAATGGGGCTAAAGGCCACATACTCTAGTCTGTTATAGCTCAGAGATAGGAGGCATTGTAACCAATGTAGACGAAATTAGCTATTAAGTTACAAAAGGCTATGAGTGGAGTGAGAAAATGGACAAAGCTGTGGCAAATAGATTTCAATGTGACACAGTACTTTCTGAATAATGAAAGTCCACAGAGGCACCTGGGCAAATGGATTGTTAGAACATCATGGATGCAGAAGGAGAATAAGCAAAAGGTTAACCGAGTGGTGACTTCTGTATTGCGAGTCTGGAATGGAACAGGATAGTCATGGAATGCTGTGCGGCATCTGAGATTACACTTCAGAAAAAATATTTTGGCTCAGGAGAGTCTGCCGCTTAGATTTACCAGAATGTTAGCTGAACTCTGTGTTTAAGCTTTGCAGTAGAATTACAAACTCGTGCAGATGGGGTTCATCAGTCACTCCAGGAGAAGGAGTACTCTGATCTCAAACCTCATCTGCCTTGCAGCTATACCCACTCATGGGCAAGGCGTTGGGATTGAGCCCTGAAGAAAAATCTGGAGCTGGATTTAAGAATCTAAGGCTGTCCTATTGAGTTCAGCATTGATTGTTACACTGCTGGTGCCAATCTGTAATGGTCTCTGCTGTTCATCAGCTGCATGGGTAGCAGCCAGTTCTCAATATCATACTGCACTGTCCTGTGTACTAGCTTGTGAATTGACTCTAGAGGTAGCTAGGACACAACATCCATGGATGACCCCCACCAATGGAGGCCTCAAAGAATTACAAAAAATATTGTTGCATTCTTTTGAACTGAAACCATTTGACTGATTGAATCTTTCATTACAGTATATTAAGGAAAGCTCATGAGAGAATTTAGTTTCCCTGGTTGAGAGTCTAGAGGATGTACATAGTTAAAATATTGGAGACACTTCTTTTGGAAAACAGTGTTCCAAATAGGATGGGAGAAATTTAGAATTCTCTTCCGCAAATTGCTAACTGATTGGCTAGTTATTAATTTAGCATCTGAGATTAATAGATTTTCATTAATTAAAACTATTTTGGAGTTAATAGTCAATGAGTAGGTCATAGACAGTCATGGCATCCTTAAAAACTAGAACATTCTTGAGAGCCATCTTGTCCTACATTCTTGTGTACCTATATATTGCATACACTTGTATTATTGCATTTATGTTCTCGTACACCAGCAAAAAATACTGTTTCTCTGAGATCTAAAGATTCATGGCTAATGTAGATTTGACTGGTCCAACTTATAAAACAGAAATCACAATTGCCAATGCAATATCAAGATCTAAAAACACAAAGTCAAATTCAACTTTACTGTCCTAAGTACGTACATGAATGCTGAAGTGCAAAGGAAGTTTTACTTGCATAGCAGCTGAGTCTTTCTCTGCCTTTTATCATCTTATTCACCTCTGTCAAGCCATCTCTCATCCCTCTTCACTCCAAAGGGAATAGCCCTGGCTCACTCAACCTTTCCTCATAAGGCATGTTCTCCAAGCAGCATCTGGGTACTCATAAACGCAAACAGTTCTGCAGATGCTATAAATCCAGAGCAACACACTCAAAGTGCAGGAGGAACTCAACAGCTCAGGCAGCATCTATAGAGAGGAGTCAACAGTTGATGTTTTGGGCCAAGACCCTTTATCAGGATTAGAAGGGAAAGGGGAAAAAAGACAGAATAAGAAGGTTGGAAGAGGGGATGGAGTACACGCAGGCAGGTAATAGGTGTAAACAGGTGAATGGGAAGATGGGTGAGTGGGGAAGAGGAATGAAGTCAAAAGCTGGAGGTGAGATGTGGAAAAGGCAATGGGCTGAAGAAAGAAGAATCTGATAGGAGAGGACAGTGGACAAAGGGAGAAAGGGAAGGAGGAATGGCACCAGAGGGAAGTGATGGGCAGATAGTTCCCAGAAAGGACATTTGACTGTGGTAGCAAATCTGGATGAGTACATGGTCATACACTTGGAGAGCAGCAGAGATCACAGAGGGGAGGCAATGAGAGAGAGCCTCACTGAACTCCCACCAAAGAGAAGATCTAAACTACTCTGCACTCTAAATAAAGTTTCTACATCCTTCTGATAATGAGGTGACCAGAAAGGAACACAGTCTCCCAGGTGTGGTCTAACCAGGGATTTATAGAGCTGCAACATTATCTCACAGCATTTCAATTAACAAAGACAAACATACCATACTCCTTCTTAACCAATCTATCAACTTGCATAAAAACTTTGAGCGATGTATGGAATTAGACCCCAGGATCCCTTTGCTCCTCCACACTGCTAAGAATCCGGCCATCAGTTTTGAACTCTGCCATCAAGTCAAACCTTCCAAAGTGTATCACTTCACACTTCTCTGGATGAACTTAATCTACCACTCCCTGGTCTAACTCTGCATCCTGTCAATATCCCATTATAACTTACGACAACTTATGTCTGTCTGTCTTTCTACCCTATTCAATACACTGCCAAAGTTCATGTCATCTGAAAATTTACAAACCCACCCTTCCACTTTCTCATCTACGTTGTTTATAAAGATTTTTAAAGAAGTGGGGGTCCCAGACAGATCCCTGTGAAACACCACTAATCAAGGATCTCCAGGCAGAGTACAGACTATCTATTACCACCTCCTGCCTTCAAATCCGAATCCACACAGCCAAGTTCAAAATTTAAAGTTCAAAGTGAATTTATTATTAAAGTACATATATGTCAACCCAGAGATCATTTTCTTCCAGGCATTCACAGTAAATACAAAGAAACAAAATAATACTAATAGTAATAATAATTATTATTATAGTAAATAAATAAGCAATAAATATTGAGAACAAAAGATGAAGAGTCCTTGAAAGTGAGTCCCTGGGTTGTGGAAGCAGATAAGTGTTGGGGTGAGTGAAGTTGAGCAAAGTTATCCCTTCTGGTTCAGAAGCCTGGTAATTCAGGTGTAATAACTGATTGTGTGGGTCCTGAGGCTCCTGTACCTCCTTCCTGATGGCAGCAGTGAGAAGAGAGCATGGCCTGGATGGTGGAGGATTCCTTGTTGATGGGTGCTGCTTTCCTGCAATAGCATTGGCAGTGTTTAAGGATCAGCACAACATTGTGGGCCAAAGAATAGAACAGTTCTATTATGGAGAGGGTTTTACCTGTAATGAACTGGACAGTATCCATAGGCAACACGAGTGAATCTGCAGATGCTGGAAATAAATAAAAAACACAAAATGCTGGCAGAACTCAGCAGGCCAGACAGCATCTATGGGAGGAGGTAGTGACGACATTTCGGACCGAAACCCTTCATCAGGAGTAGAGGGGATGGTGAAGACCCGGCAGGGTTGAGAGCTCTGGTCCGAGGGGGGTGGGAGGCTGGTGGAGTCAGCGGGGAAGGGGCGGGGGTGAGAGGAAGCTGAAGCCCCTGAGGGCCCGGGAACTGGTGATTGAACCTCAGGCTCGGAAAGATCAGATGGCATCGTGGTGGTGGGGGAAGGGGAGACGGCAGCGTGTGGAGGTCCAGCTCGGAGGTCAAGGCTGGGATCCAGTGTGCTGGTGGGGGGAAGGGGGAGATAGCAGCACCAGGATGTCCAGCTCGGAGGTCAAGGCTGGGATCCAGTGTGCTGGTGGGGGGAGGGGGGAGATGGCAGCACCAGGAGGTCCAGCTCGGAGGTCAAGGCTGGGATCCAGCGTGCTGGTGGGGGGAGGGGGGAGATGGCAGCACCAGGAGGTCCAGCTCGGAGGTCAAGGCTGGGATCCAGTGTGCTGGTGGGGGAAGGGGAGACGGCAGCGCGTGGAGGTCCAGCTCGGAGGTCAAGGCTGGGATCCAGTGTGCTGGTGGGGGGAGGGGGGAGATGGCAGCGCGTGGAGGTCCAGCTCGGAGGTCAAGGCTGGGATCCAGTGTGCTGGTGGGGGGAGGGGGGAGATGGCAGCACCAGGAGGTCCAGCTCGGAGGTCAAGGCTGGGATCCAGTGTGCTGGTGGGGGAAGGGGAGACGGCAGCGCGTGGAGGTCCAGCTCGGAGGTCAAGGCTGGGATCCAGTGTGCTGGTGGGGGGAGGGGGGAGATGGCAGCGCGTGGAGGTCCAGCTCGGAGGTCAAGGCTGGGATCCAGTGTGCTGGTGGGGGGAGGGGGGAGATGGCAGCACCAGGAGGTCCAGCTCGGAGGTCAAGGCTGGGATCCAGTGTGCTGGTGGGGGAAGGGGAGACGGCAGCACAAGGAAGTCCGACGGGAAGTTCAAGGCCGGAGTCTCTGAGGGGGTGTCCATGGCCGTAGGAACCTACGTTGGTGGTATTGGAGTCAGGGTTCGGAGTCTGTCCAGTGCCGTGATTGGCAGCGGGGGTCGCGATCCGAGATTCATGCATGTTGGCGTCAGAGCCGACGGGCTCTGGGGTCCGCAGATGGGCCATTTTGCATGTTTGACGGATGAAACAAAGTAAAAAAAACAACAACTGCATGCATGAATCCGTTGAAGGATGAAATAGCGGGTGGGTCCACAACACACGGCAAAGAAGGTGTCCCGGAGGTGCGGGAGGTACGAGGAAAGGGAGGCCAGGTATCTCCTCATTGCAGAGATGGTCGCTCTCACAGCCTGGCGGGAGAAGCAGCGGGAGGCAGAGTCAATTACATGTGAGTACCTATGATCCTCCAAAGGTCCAAATCGGGAGGCTTGGAGACGAATCCTGAAGCCCGTTGGAGTTAGTTGGTTGCGGAAACACGCACCAAGGAAGGATATGTGACTATAATACCGGGTCTGGGTTAGCGTGTGGTCCAAAAGTTTCAGGGCCAAAGAAATAGTAGGTTAGGAGCAGAGAGAGAGGCTCTCGCTGAACTCCCATCGGAGAGAAGATCTGAACTTCTTCAGTGTAGGCATCACTGGAAGAGGCTTCGCAGTAGTGAATTCAAAAACAACACAAGTGAATCTGCAGATTCTGGAATTAAATAACTCCTGATGGAGGGTTTCCTCCCGAAACGTCCTCACTACCTGATGCACCATCAATAACTCTCAGAGACGTGAGTTAAGGTAGGCTTTTATTGGCTGGAAGAAAGCACAAATAGCAAGCGACCACCACACAACATCCTGGAGACTGAGGAAGGGGCAGTGCCTCCAATCGCCTTTATACCGGGGTCTGTAGGAGGAGCCACGGTCTGTGGGAGGAGCCACAGGAGAAGTCAGCTGTGGGGGGGGGGGGGCATGTCCAGACAGGTATATGTAGTTCACCACACTGCCTCCTCTCATAGATGCTGTCTGGCCTGCTGAGTTCTGCCAGCATTTTGTGTTTTTTATTGGACAGTATCCATTACTTTTTGTAGATTTTTCTATTCAAGGGAATTGAAGTTTCCAAACCAGGCTGTGATGCAACCAGTCAATATACTCTCCACTGCACATTTATCAAAGTTTGTCAAAGTTTTAGATGAAATGCACAATCTTTGCAAGCTTCTAGTAGAGGTGCTGCAATGCTTTCTATGGAATGGAACTTGCGTGCTGGTCCCAGGAGAGATCCTCTGAAATGATAATACTGAGAAATTTAAAGTTTTCACCCCTGTCCACCTTTGATCCCATGATGAGGACAGGCCTCATGGTCCTCTATTTTCCTCCTCTTGTAGTCAATAATTGTTTGGCCAACAACAATGGTGTTGTCAGCAAAATTAAATATGGTATTGGAGCTGTGCTTAGTCTCGCTGTCACAAGTAAAAAGCGAGTAGAGCAGGGTCTAAGCACACAGCCTTGAGGTGCACCTGTACTGATGGTGATTGTGGAGGAGATGTTGTTGCCTGTCCATAAGTGAGGTAATTGAGGATACAGTTGTACAAGGACATATTGAAGCCTAGTTCTTGGAGCTTATTGATTAGTTTTGAGGGCATGAGAGTATTGAACACAGAGTTGTTCTCAATGAAGAGCATCTTCGTTGTCCAGCTGTTCTAGGTTTGAGTAAAGAGACCATTAAAAGGCATCTGCTGTGAACATGTTGTGACGGTAGGTGAATCGGAGTGGATCCAATTTGCTCCTCAGGCAAGAGTTGATATGCTTCACCATCAGCCTCTCAGAGCATTTTGTAATGGTGGATGTAAGTGCTACTGGAGTTTCTCTGGATTCCATGCCCCTTGACATTCTAAATGAGCCTATCATGGGGAACCTTAGACCAAATGACCATAAAACTCAGGAGCAGGATTATGCCATACATCCCATCAAGTCAGCTCCGCTGTTCCATCATGACTGATCCAGGATCCCACTCAACCCTATACACCTGCCTTCTCGCCATAACCTTTGATTACCTTGTCAAACACTTTCCGAAAACGGTCCTGCACATTTGACTTGCCGTACTAGACCATGAAGCAACCAGTCAGGATACTTTCAACAATAAGCTGTAGAACTTTGTCAGAGAGTTCAACAACATGCTGAAAATCCTAGAAGGACAGCAAAGAAGCTGGCTCATATGCCTCGTGATTGCATCTATGAGCTTGGCCCAGGACAGGCCATTGACACGTTAACATCAGGAGTTTACAGCATGAGTGGTATTGACTAAATAATTGCATACTAAAATGCATGGTTGGTAGCAGATCCAAGATAAAACTATCACACTGGATAGTGGACTACTTGACAGATAGACCTCAGTATGTGCGGTTGGGAGACTGTAGGTCTGACACAGTGGTCAGCAGCACAGGAGCGCCACAGGGAACCGTACTCTCTCCGGTCCTGTTCACCCTGTACACATCTGACTTCCAATATAACTCGGAGTCCTGCCATGTGCAGAAGTTCGCTGATGACACGGCCATAGTGGGGTGTGTCAGGAATGGACAGGAGGAGGAGTATAGGAAACTGATACAGGACTTTGTGATATGGTGCAACTCAAACTACCTGCGTCTCAATGTCACCAAGACCAAGGAGATGGTGGTGGACTTTAGGAGATCTAGGCCTCATATGGAGCCAGTGATCATTAATGGAGAATGTGTGGAGCAGGTTAAGACCTACAAGTATCTGGGAGTACAGTTGGACGAGAAGCTAGACTGGACTGCCAACACAGATGCCTTGTGCAGGAAGGCACAGAGTCGACTGTACTTCCTTAGAAGGTTGGCGTCATTCAATGTCTGCAGTGAGATGCTGATGATGTTCTATAGGTCAGTTGTTGAGAGCGCCCTCTTCTTTGTGGTGGCGTGTTGGGGAGGAAGCATTAAGAAGAAGGACGCCTCACGTCTTAATAAGCTGATAAGGAAGGCGGGCTCTGTCGTGGGCAAAGTACTGGAGAGTTTAACATCGGTAGCTGAGCGAAGGGCGCTGAGTAGGCTACGGTCAATTATGGAAAACCCTGAACATCCTCTACATAGCACCATCCAGAGACAGAGAAGCAGTTTCAGCGACAGGTTACTGTCGATGCAATGCTCCTCAGACAGGATGAAGAGGTCAATACTCCCCAATGCCATTAGGCTTTACAATTCAACTGCCAGGACTTAAGAACTTTTTTTTTTTTTTTTTTTTTTTAAAAAGCTATTATTAATGCTTTTTGAGTTAGTGATTTAGATGCATATCATATTATTACTGAGTTAAGTATTGTATGTAAGGAGTTTTTGCTACAACAAGTGTATGGGACATTGGAAAAAATGTTGAATTTCCCCATGGGGATGAATAAAGTATCTATCTATCTATCTATCTATCTATCTAAATCACTTAAAGTATGTCTTTGAAAAGCTATTTGAGGTGTCACCAACTACAAAGCATGGTACTGCAAGTCATTTCACAACATAACAGATAAAAGTAAAGTACAACATTTATAAGAAAACCATTAAATAGAGCCGTACCAGGTGGTCTATTTTAAAAATGCATCCCACAATGATTTCCATTGGAAGCCCCCACCTTTCTGAAAAGCCTAGGGCTTGAGTAGATGATCTTCCTACACAATTACAAAGTTCAGGCAGCACCTATGATGACAATTCCCAGCATGTCACAGTCTGACTCAATGGAAGCACTTTGAAGAAAGTTCACAAAATGCTTCTTCGTGGGCAATCTGTTCAGTGCTTCAAGCAAGGCTCAGACAGAGTATGATAATAATTATGTGTTTGCTTTAAAACACTTATTCTTTGAGGTTAAGTGTTAACAGGAAAACTGTTTCCAAGTGACAGAAAGTCTGTGAGGAAATATTAAATTAATATAAGGGAACTGAGTCAGACGTAATTTCCATCTTCAAATCTTCTCAGTAAGTCAGGCGTAATTTCCATCTTCAAACCTTCTCAGTAAGCATGTGAAGTCTGTCAGTCTTTCTCTTGAATATATTTTGCCTTTATTACCATGTGGGGTAGAGAATTCTGAAGACTGCTTAAAGAACAAGTTCCTTCTCACCTCTATCTTAAATGGGTAACCCTTCTTTCTGAAGCTGTGCCCTTAGTTCCAGATAAACTCACCAGAAGAAACAACCAAATTAACATCCAGTGCATCAATGACCCTCAAAATCATAGGCTTCAATATAATAATCTCTCATTCTTCCAAACTGAAATGACTTTAAGCTTACTCCATCCATTTTCCAAGAGAGCAGAGGTTGAGTGCTAGGAAGATAACCAGTCAGGAATTTAGTACATGGAAATGACTGGCAAGCAAATTGGAGAACGTGAAAGCTAAGAAGATGTTTGGGAGGGAGGTGGTGGAAGTATCCCACATCAAGAAGACCCTGGAGAGACTTGTTCTAGAGCAGTTCCGGCCTATGGTTAGGCCACACTTAGACCCCCTCCAGTTCGCCTACCAGCCCAGACTAGGAGTTGAGGATGCCATCGTCTACCTGCTGAACCATGTCTACGCCCACCTGGACAAGCTGGCGAGCACTGTGAGGGTCATGTTTTTTGACTTCTCCAGTGTATTCAACACCATCTGCCCTGCTCTGCTGGGTGAGAAGCTGACAGTGATGCAGGTGGATGCTTCCCTGGTGTCATGGATTATTGATTACCTGACTGGCAGATCACAGTACGTGCGCTTGCAACACTGTGTGTCAGACAGAGTGGTCAGCAGGACTGGGCTCCACAGGGGACTGTCCTGTATCCCTTTCTCTTCACCATCTACACCTCGGACTTCAACTACAACACAGAGTCTTGCCATCTTCAGAAGTTTTCTGATGACTCTGCCATAGTTGGATGCATCAGCAAGGGAGATGAGGCTGAGTACAGGGCTATGGTGAGAAACTTTGTCACATGGTGTGAGCAGAATCATCTGCAGCTTAATGTGAAAAAGACTAAGGAGCTGGTGGTGGACCTGAGGAGGGCTAAGGCACCGGTGACCCCTGTTTCCATCCAAGGGGTCAGTGTGGACATAATGGAGGATTACAAATACCTGGGGATACGAATGGACAATAAACTGACTGGTCAAAGAATACTGAGGCTGTCTACAAGAAGGGTCAGAGCTGTCTCTATTTCCTGAGGAGACTGAGGTCCTTTAACATCTGCCAGACGATGCTGAGGATGTTCTACGAGGCTGTGGTGGCTAGTGCTATCATGTTTGCTGTTGTGTGCTGGGGCAGCAGGCTGAGGGTAGCAGACACCAACAGAATCAACAAACTCATTCATAAGGTCAGTGCTGTTGTGGGAGTGGAAATGGACTCTCTGACGGTGGTGTCTGAAAAGAGGATGCTGTCCAAGTTGCATGCCATCTTGGACAATGACTCCCATCCACTCCATAATGTACTGGTTAGGCACAGGAGTACATTCAGCCAGAGACTCATTCCACCGAGATGTAACACTGAGCGTCATAGGAAGTCATTCCTACCTGTGGCCATCAAACTTTACAACTCCTCCCTCGGAGTGTCAGACACCCTGAGCCAATAGGCTGGTCCTGGATTTATTTCCACTTGGCATGATTAACTTAATATTATTATTTAATTATTTATGGTTTTATATTGCTATATTTCTTCACTATTATTGGTTGGTGCGGCTGTAACGAAACCCAATTTCCCTCGGGATCAATAAAGTATGTCTGTCTGTCTGTCTGTCAAATGGACACTTATGGTTTATTGCAGTGGGATGAAAGGTAGAATGCAAGGAGGGCTAAAGAGATCCAAGAGCCCATGTAAATTTGATGAGATCTGCAACCTTCAGGGCTAGCACTGTTCTCCACAGAAGCTGCCTGATTTGCTGAGTATTTTCAACACTTGATTTATTTCACATTTGCAGTATCTGACATGTTTTCTAATCCACGTTTCAGACCTGATTTCATCCTCTGTTTTCATCTGCTTCTATAAACAACGCCTTCAAAACAAAAACATTTATAATGATCACTCCTTCACCATCCTCTCCCAGCCATCACAACCGTTATTTGTGTCTGTATTGTATGGATCTATTGTTTCTCGAGCAATGACCTCCCCCTTAACGCTACGTATTGATCTGTTATCTGCGCATGCACTGTTGTCTACCCTTGTGCATTGTTCTCTCGTTCTCTCTCGCTGCAATGTGAATACATCAGTTAAAGTCACCTCCCGTGTGCGTGCTTTTATTTAATCGACACAGCAAATTGGCAATGAGTACGAACCTGAATGTCAGAAAATATCATGAACTGCATCATGAACTGGATGAAATAGCAACATCAAGACTCCATAAAGCGCATTCACATTAAAGCGCCTTACACATCGCGTCCTAAAGTGGATGCTGAATTGTAGAGCTTGGAGGCATCTGGAGTTCTCTCCAAAGCGGAGGGGAGTGATTGGGCCATGCTCATTGTCACAGAGATCAAGAAAGGGAAGGCCGGAACCGTTCGCATATGTGGGGATTTTAAGGTGAGCATCAACCTGGTGCTGCTTGTTGTGCAGTATACCCTGCCACAAAATAAAAGACATTTTTGCATCTTTGGCAGGCAGGGAGAGGTTTTGAAAGATTGACTTGTCACAAGCCTATCTGCAAATGGAGTTTGAGGAATCAAGCAGGAAGGTGCTCACAATCAACACTCACAAGGGACTGTTCCAGTGTACTTGTCTTTAGCATCACATCAGCTCCAGCAATTTGGCAAAGAGCAATGGACCATATGCTCCAAGATATCCCAGAAACACAGTGTTAGTTTGATGTCATCATCATGACTGCCAAAAATGATGAAGAGGACCTCCAGAACCTTGGTAAAGTGCTTACCAGAATGAGTGAGTATGGTCTGAGAAATGTGAGTTTTCAAGAATGAAATCTCATACTGTTGATATGTCACTGACAAGCAGGGCTTACATAAGTCACAAGAGAAGATTGAAGCAGTGCTACAGGCACCCACACTGGAAAATGTGTCACAACTCAAGTCATACTTGGGTCTTGTAAACTACTACCACCGTTTTCTCCCGAACAGTGCTACAGTGCTGCATCTGTTGAACACACTGTTACAGACAGGAGCAAAGTGGGGATGGCCAGAAAGATGTGAAAAAGCCTTCAGAAACAAAGAGACAAATAACACCCGATGAACTTCTCACCCATTATAACCCATCTCTGCCCATCAGACTGGCATGCAATGCGTCCCCTTATGACACGGGAGACGTTTTGTCACACGCTATGAAAGATGGATCTGAATGCCAGATTGCATTTGCTTCAAGATGATTGATGAGCACAGATCAACTGAGAGGACCTTAGTCTAGTATGGGGAATAAAGAAGTTCCACTACTACCTCTATGGACATAAGTTTACTCCAGTGACAAATCACCAGCCCCTTGTGTCCATTTTCAATCCCAGGAAGGGAATTCCAGTGATGACTGCTACCCAGTTACAATGTTGAGCACTATTCCTCGGAGCCCATTCTTATGACATAGAGTTCAAGGATACCAAACAACACAGCAATACTGATGGCTTGTTACGTCTTCCACTACTGGCAACTGAAGAAGGAAAGTCTTCATACTGTGACCTACCAGAAGTGTTCCACACTGCATTGGTGGACCAGTTGCCGGTAAAAAATTCCGAAATACAAAGGGAAGCAAGGAATGATCTGACATTGTCAAAAGACTATGAAATCACCCTGCAAGGATAGCCAACCAGAGGTCTCAGCCAAACAAGAACAACGGTTGGTATGTCAAAGAACACTGATGCGTGTTTCTCTGTTGTGGTTCCCTCTAACCTGCAGAATCACTACACTAGAGTGCTACAGAATCTACATGAAGGACTCCTGGTACAGTCAAGATGAAGAGCCTCACCCGGAGCTATGTGTGGTGGCCAGGAGTAGATAAACAGATTTAAAACTTGGCCAAAAGCTGTTTGGGATGCCAAAGAGTTCAAAATGCACCCCCACAGGCCATTCATGGAATCCATGTTTCTGATTGCTGTGGATGCTCATTCGAAGCGGCCGGAGGTTATACCAATGAAGTCAACCACCTCAGCAAAAACTGTCTCTGCGCTGGGGACTATCCTCACCCGAAATGGCTTACCAGAACAAATTGTGAGTGAAAACAAACCACAACACACGTCAGAAGATTTCTGACTGTTCATGAAGAAAAATGGCATCAGAAATTTCAAGTTAGCTCCTCATCACCCAGCAATGAATGGGTTTAGCTAAAAGGTTTATCCAAACCTTCAAGAAGTCCATTAAAGCTGTGGACAATGAGGACATTTCTCTACAGCACAAGGTGGACAACTTTCTTTTCGTGTATCAGAACTCTTCATGTGATGACAAATCAAACACCTGCAAACAGTTCATGAACAGGAATCTGAACTCTCAACATAAACCTCCTGAAACCGGATCTATGGAGGGAAATGCAGAATAAACAGTTCAGCCAGTTGTCAAGTGAAGCAGCACGGAGCTTTGAGAATGGACAGGAAATCCTAGCACGTGAATACCGAGAAGACAAGTGGACACCCAGTAGGATAGCTACAAGAAGTGGACTTCTGAAGTACACAGTGGAAATTGGAGATGAGACCTGGAGACGTCATGTGGACCAGATACTGGATGTTCAACCAAAGAACACAACTGAGTCAACTGCATACAACGAGACGGACACATTACAGTCACCGGACCTGCCTCTCAGTGATGCTGTCGCTGACAGCAATATGACACCGGAAACCGAGAACGTTGTCTTAGACAAGACATCTACCAAACCTGCTGCCACTCTACAGGTCCAGGGGTGCAACAAGAACATTATCGTTGACAAGACAACTGCCAAACCTGATGCCACTCCATAGGTCCAAATGCGCTATTCTGAAAGAAACAGAGTACTATTAAAAAAACTTAATCTTTAGAACTGTAAAGTTAATTATGGACTGTTATTCTGAAAACATGTTTATTTGGAATATGCATTTATGAAAGGGAAATTGAATGTTTTGTCCATATACAGCTTATGTTGCATTAATCTAAAAGGGGATGAAGTGTAAAATATGGATCTATTTCTTTTAGTGCAATGACAGCCCCCCAGCACTACGTATTGATCTGTTGTCTTCGCATGAACTGTTGTTCTCTCTCACTCTCTCGCTGCAATGTGAATACACCAGTTAAAGCCATCTTCCGCATGCGTGCTTTTATTTAATAGCTAAGTAGATGTGCACAGACACAACAGTCTGATTCTTTCTCTCCTGCCCTGCACCAATCACATACATTCCCATCAACACACACAGAATGCTGGAGAAACTCAGCAAGCCAGACAGCCCCTTTCCTTGAAAAAGGACATCTCCTTCATCCTGGAATGAAAACCCTCATCCTGAGAGCAGATGCAGCAGAGATGGAGGAACTGAGCGAAATGAATGGCGTTTTTACAAGTAGCAGGGTGGGACGAGGTGTAGTCCAGATAACTGTGAGAGTCCATGGGTTTATAATAGATATTGGTGGATGAGTTGTCTCCGGAGATAGAGACAGGGGCTTCCCTTCTTCCACCATCAACACTGCTCTCAACTGCGTCTCTTCTATTTTACGCATGTCTGTGGATAGGGTTCTTCTTCATGTCTGCACCTACCACCCCTCAAGCCTCCACGTCCAGCACATAACTCTCCAAAACTTCCACCACCTCCAACGGGATCCCACCACCAAGTACATCTTTCCCTCCCCGCCCCCCAACACATTCTCCTTTCTGCAGAAATTGCTCCCTATGCAGCTCCCTTGACAATTCATCCCTCCCTACTGATCTCCCTCCTGGCACTTATCCTTGCAAGCAGAACAAGTGCTACACCTGCCCGTACACCTCCTCCCTCACTACCATTCAGGGCCCTAAACAGTCCTTCTAGGTGAGGTAATACTTCACCAGTGAATTTGTTGGGGTCATTTGTTGTTTTCATTGCTCCCTGTGTGGGAGACCTGACATAGATTGGGAGACAATTTCACTGAAAATCTATACTCCATCCACCAGAGCAAGTGGCCACTGATTTTAATTCACTTCCCATTCCCATTCCAATATGACCATCCATGGCCTCCTCCACTGTCATGACGAGGCCACACTTAGGTTGGAAAACAACACCTTAAATTCCGTTTGGATAGCTTCCAACCTGATGGCATGAACATTGATCTCTCAAACTTCTGGTAATGCCCCCCCACACACCCCCTTCACCATTTCCCAAGCACCTTCTATCTCTCTCACTTTATCTCCTTGCTCACCCATCGCCTCCTTCTGGTGCTCCTCCCTCCTTTTTCTTTATTCCATGATTTTCTGTATCTTTCACCAATCACCTTCCCAGCTTTTTGCTTCATCCCTCCCCCTCCAGGTTTCACTTATCATCTTGTGTTTCTCTCTCCCCTCCCTCACCTTTTAATCTACTCCTCAGCTTTTTTTCTCCAGTCCTGCCGAAGGGTTTCAGCCCGAAACGTCAACTGTACTTTTTCCAAGGATGCCGCCTGGCCTGCTGAGTCCCTTCAGCATTTTTTTGTGTGTTGCTCACATTTCCAGCATCTGCAGATTCTCTCTTGTTTGTAATTTGGACCCACATTCCCATTGTTTGTTCTGCCTTTCCCCTTTTCCGCAACTTAAATATGTTTGCAGTACAACTTTTCCTGTTCCCGTCAAAAAGTTATCAACTAAGTTTCTGTCTCCACAGATGCTGTCTGACCTATTCAATATTTGCAGTCCCTATAACACAGAACAAAATACAGCACAGAAATCGGCCCATCAGCCCATATTGTCTGTATGAACACAATGCCAAGGAAACCTAAATATCTTCCGGCTCAACATGATCGATACCCTCCATTCCCTGAACCTTTATGTGTCCACCTAACACCCTCTTAACCTCACTGTACTATCTGCTTCAACCAATGAACCCAGCATGCCATTCTATTAACCTATTGAACACTTTGTAAATAACTTTTCACACCTCTCTTTTAAACTGTTGCCTACTCACCTTAAATACATGTCCTCTATTTCTCCCCTTGGAAAAAATAATCTGCCTGTCTACCCTTTCTATGCCTCTCACAAACTTGTAAACTTCAACCAGTTTCTGTTTTCCAGAGAAAACAGCTTCATTTGTCCAACCTCTTATTTCATTGGTGTTAACATATCAGAGGATCAGTCCTGGCACAAGGACGTAAGTGCAATCACAAAGAAGGCATTCATCGCCTCTAATTTCTTAGAAGTTTGTGTGGATTCAGCATGTCATCTAAACCTTTGAGAAACTTCCATGGGTGCACAGTGGAGAATATCCTAACTGGTTGCAGCATGACCTGGTGTGGAAACA
The DNA here is from genome assembly GCF_048418815.1 of Hemitrygon akajei. Classification (NCBI taxonomy): domain Eukaryota; kingdom Metazoa; phylum Chordata; class Chondrichthyes; order Myliobatiformes; family Dasyatidae; genus Hemitrygon; species Hemitrygon akajei. The sequence continues at coordinate 44,728,788 of NC_133140.1, forward strand.
CCAATACCCAGGAATGGAAAAGGCTGCAGTCCAGTCCATCACTGGCAAAGTACTCCCCACCACTGTATACATTTACACTCACAAGAAAGCAGTATCCATCATCGAAGAACCTCCACCATCCAGGCCATGCCCTCTTCTCGTTATTGCCATCGGACAGGATGTACAGAAACCTTAGATCACATGCCACAGGTTCAGGAATAGTTATTGCTCTGCAAACCTTTAGGGTCCTGAAGTGGCATGGATAGCTTCAATCACAAAACTCTGAATTAATTCTCTGACCTACAGACTCACCTTCACGGGCCCTTTACAACTCGTGCTCTCAGTGCTAGTTTTTATTTGCAGTTTTTTTCTTCTTTACCACACTGGTTGTTTATCACTTCTTGCCTGATCATGTATAATTTTTTGAAAATTCTATTGCATTCCTTTTTTTTCCCTGAAAGTATCTGCAAGAAAATGGTCTCAAGCTAGTATATGGCAGCATGCACGTAATTCAATAATGCATTTACTTTGAACTTTGATACCCTCCCACCCAGGATGGTAAACTATTCTGCACCTTTCCAAAGTCTTCACAATTGGGCAACTAGAATTACATAGAACCAATGGAAACTTCAATTACCATTTTTATTAGCTGGGTGTCAGGCAGGCCATGTTATTCATAAGCTCACCATTAAAATCCATGCCTATCTGGTTGTCTCTTCCTGGTGTATTTGCTTCCTCCAGCATGAACAGGCAGGGAATGCAGCCATATGGATCATATACAGGAAGAGGAGATTAGTTTAATTTGACATCATGAATGACACAGACATTGTGGTGGGGTGTGTGTGAGAAGGATGGCCCAGTCCCGTGGTACACTCTTGTATCTACTAGTGAATCACCATTTCACCTGGAAAGGCTGTTCGCATCCCCTGTGGTGGGAAAGTAAGGTGCCAAGGACAGGGGAGTGATTGGTGGGGATGGCAGTGTGGACCAGGAGACAAAAAGGAGTGTTCTCTCTCCAATTCCAATTCCAGAACACGGAAACAGGAAAACTGCAGAGCAGCCTTTAGAGCTCTCAGTGCCTCTGTGTAAAAAAATAATTCTCACCTGTCTCCTTTAAAACTTCCCCCTATCAGCTTAAGTCAATCCCTTCCAGTATTTGATATTCCCAGCCTTAGATATAGTCTCCGACGATCTACCCATCTATGCCTCTTATTAATTTATCAACTTCTATCCAGTTGGCCCTTAGATCAGACATTCCTGAGGAAACAATCCAAATTTGCCCAAACTCTCCTTATAGCTAATATTCTCTAATTCTGGTAAACCTCCAAAGTCTTCACCTCCTTCCTGTGATACGGTGATGATAACTAAACACAGTTCTCCAAATGAGTCCCAAACAACTTTTTATAAAGCTGCAAGCAACATGCCTTCCCTACTTTATCCTCATTAGCCCAAGTGATGAAGGCCTGTTTACAACATGCTGTCTTTACAACCTATACACTCGTGTGGCCATTATGACTGGATGCATAACAATTTGGTGTGGCAACTACTCTGCACGTGACCACAAGAAACAGCAGAGAGTTGTAGACACATCTGAGCACAATACAGGTACCAGCCTTTTCTCTGTGGACTCTGTCTCTACTTCTTGCTGCCTCAGTAAAGCTGCCAATATAATCAAAGACCCTACAGACACTCTTATGGTCTTACAGTGGAGATTCATGGGTTCTTGATTAGTTAAGGGTGTCATAGGTTATGGGGAGAAGGCCGGAGAAGGGGGCTGAGGGGGATAATAAATTAGCAATGGTTGAATAGCAGAGCAGACTCAATGGGCCAAATGGCCTAATTCTGATCTTATGTCTTATGGTCTTATGGCTTTCTCTCTTCACTCCTCTCCCATTGGACAGAAGATACAAAGCCTAAAAGCATATACCACAGGCTCAAAGATAGATTTTATCCCATTATTATCAGACCTTTCCAATTGATGTTATATCCTGTTATATTTCTTTCACAACCTTCTCTCTGTTCACAATTCCAGTCTTAGAGTTGTACAACACAGAAATAGGCCCTTGATCCAACTACACCAAAATGCTCCATCCAGCCTTCTAAACCAATGGTTCCCAATCTTTTTGATTTATGATGCACAGTGAAAGAAAATAGGACCTGCAAATTCAAAGCAGTGACAAATAATTGTAAAAATAATTAAAATCTATTTAAGGCTACAAATAAAATTATTTCTTCATTTAATTGCTATTAAAAATTTTTATTCATTCAATTTTAGAGGGTACATTAATAGTCCGATTAGTCACTACTTCATTGCTTGCTCACCTTTCCATGGACTTGGTGGAGTGATATCAGCTTCTCCACATCAGGCTGAGTGATATTCAAGAGTTTCAGAACCCATGTTCAGTAGTTTGCAGTTTGTTTTGTTGCTTTGAAAGAAGTTGGATGACCATTCTGAAACTGTGCTACACTATATATGACGTTGAAAATGTAAAAAAGAACGTCTTGACCTTTTTCCACTGTGCAGGATAGTGTTCAGAGATTTCTTTATACAACCAAAAGTCTTGATATGATTTTCTGAACCTCAGCTTCAACTCAAAGTTATTCTGTAGGGGTATCAGTTCTTCCTCCATCCATCCTGTTAATTTCTCATTACAAGTATTCAGGAATGGATTTATTACCCAATCAGGAAGGTGGATTTGAGAGAATATCCTGAAATCGCTCTGACTTATCTTTATGCAGCTCATCCAGGTGGGCACAATACACTTGATGACCATCATCTGGTATTCTCTCTATCTCTCCTAACTCAGAGAGGCTCAGAAATTGGAAGAGGTCGCAACGGCCAATGTTGCACTTAAATAAGGTTAAATTGGACAGAAATATGGAGATGACTGATTGTTAAACTGAAGATTGATTTTATTAAACTTCACAAATAATTCTGAAATATAAGCAATGTCATGCCTAATATTCGTGAGTAGATTACTGAATAAAGAATTTGAGTCTTCATATAAATTTATCACAGTTTCAAAAACCGCATAAAAGCATTTTGGGCAGTTTCCCTTTGACAGTTATTTGACTTCTATTATTATTATTATGTCGGAGGACTTGTCCTGTGCCCAAAACGTAAGTGAAATTATGAAGAAAGCACAACAATGCTTCTACTACCATAGGAACTTATGAAGATTCAGCATGACATCTAAAACTTTGACAAACATCTGAAGATGTGTGGTGGAGAGTAGATTGACTAGCTGTATTACAGCCTCATATAGAAACACCAATGTTCTTGAACAGAAACTCCTACAAAAAGTTATGGATATGACCCAGTCCATCTCAGGTAAAGCCCTCCCAGCATTGGCATAAACATTGTCACAGGAAAGCAGCATCTAACATCAGGAAGCCCCACCACCAAGGATGTGCTCTCTTCTCGCTGCTGCAATCAGGAAGAAGGCAGGGGAGCCTTAGGATTCACACTACCTGGTTCAGAAATAGTTATTATTCCTCAACCATCAGGCTCTTGAACCAAAGGGGATAATTTCACTCACCTTCACTTCATCATTGAAATATTCCAACAACCTACGGACTCACTTTCAATGATTCGTCATCAGATGTTCTTGCTTACTTATTTATTATTATTATGTCTTTCTTTTTGTATTTGCACGGTTTGTGTCTTTTGCATATTGGTTGAACTGTCAAGTTCATGCAGCCTTTCATTGATTGTATTATGGTTGTTATTCTATTATGGATTTATTGAGATGCCTGCAAGAAAATTAATCTCAGGGTTGTATATGATGACATATATGTAGTTTGATCATAAGTTTACTTTGAACTTTGAACTTCTGTGTGCAACAGCAAATGTTCAAACTTTTCATCCTCAATACAAAGATCTTAAAATAGTTGAGAATTGAGAGCATGGGTCTTGATTATATCTACTGCTGTGATAGTTGTATTTAATGATTTATGCAGCCAATCACTTTGGTTGTTTGTGATAAGTTGTCTGCGAATTACACAGATGATGGTAAATATGTTAGGTACAGATTTTCAAGAAAGTAATAGCCCTGCAGTGGCTATTGATAATGCTTCATCTGTTGCACAAGAAAGAATATTGGTGAGCAGAGTATCCTTTTCTTTGAAAAAAATGCTCAACAACACAAAATATTGACTGAGCCTTTCATATCTGTTTCTAGTTCCTTGCAACTAACAACTCTTGAATCTTGCACTCATGTTTTATGAACTGAACATAATCAAGAAGCAAAGAATTGTTGCCTGGCAAAGTTGACTCATCCAACTGCAGAGCAAATTCTGTTGTCCTAAATATGTTGTACAATGTGTCTTCCGCATTCAGACATTTTATCTTTGAAAAGAGTTATCATTGAGTGGAATCATTTTAAGATTCATGAACCATAGAACATTACAGCACAGTACAGGCCCTTCAGCCCTCCATGTTGTGCCGACCCATAAAATCCTTTAAAAAAAGTACTAAACCCACACTACTCCATAACCCTCCATTTTTCTTTCATCCATGTGCCTGTCCTCTTAAATGTGCTCTTAAATACCCCTAATGTTTTAGCCTCCACCACGATCCCTGGCAAGTCATCCTAGGCACTCACAAGCCTCTGTGTAAAAAAACTTACCCCTGATGTCTCCCCTAAACTTCCCTCCCTTAATTTTGTAGATATGCCCTTTGGTGTTTGCTATTGGTGCCCTGGGAAACAGGTACTGACTATCCACACTATCTATGCCTCTCATAATCTTGTAGACCTCTATCAAGTCCCCTCTCATTCTTCTACGCTCCAAAGAGAAAAGTCTCAGCTCTGCTAACCTTGCTTCATATGACTTGTTCTCCAAACCAGACAACATCTTGGTAATCTCCTCTGCACCCTCTCCATAGCTTCCACATCCTTCCTATAATGAGGTGACCAGAAATGAACACAATACTCTAAGTGCGGTCTCACCAGAGATTTGTAGAGTTGCAACATGACCTCTCTACTCTTGAACTCAATCCCCCTGTTAATGAAGCCTAGCATCCCATAGGCCTTCTTAACTACCCTATCAACCTGCGCAGCGACCTTGAGGGATGTATGGATTTGAACCCCAAGGTCCCTTTGTTCATCCACACTCTTAAGTAACTGACCATTAATCCTGTACTCAGTCTTCAGGTTTGTCCTTCCAAAATACATCACCTCACATTTATCCGGATTGAACTCCATCTGTCATTTTTCTGCCCAACTCTGCAGCCTGTCTAAATCCTCTTGTAACCTTTGACAACCTGCAGCTCCATCCACTACTCTTTCAATCTTTGTGTCATCTGCAAACTTACTCACCCATCCTTCCTCCTCTACATCCAGGTCATTTATAAAAATCACAAATAGCAGGGGTCCCAGGACAGATCCCTGCGGCACTCCACTAGTCACCAACCTCCAGGCAGAGTACTTTCTTTCCACAACTACCCTCTGCTTTCTTGCTTTAAGCCAATTTTTTATTCAAACAGCCAAGCTTCCACTTATTCCATGCCTCATGACTTTCTGGATGAGTCTCTTATGAGGGACCTTGTCAAATGCTTTGCTAAAGTCCATGTAGATCACATCCACTGCCCTACCCTCATCAACTTCTTTTGTTACCTCTTCAAAAAACTCAAATCAGGTTCGTGAGACACAATCTTCCCTTCACAAAGCCATGTTGACTATCCATGAGTAGACTGTACTTCTCCAAATGCTCGTAGATCCTATCCTTAAGAATCCTTTCCAGTAGTTTGCAGACCACCGATGTAAGACTCACCAGTTTATAGTTCCCAGGTTTCTCCCTATTACCTTTTTTAAACAAGGGAACTACATTTGCCATTCTCCAGTGCTCTGGCACTTCCCCTGTAGCCAAAGAGGATTCAAAGATCATAGCTAATGCTCCTGTGATCTCTTCTCTCAGTTCCCACAACAACCTGGGGTGTATCATATCCGACCCTGGGGATTTATCAATCTTGATGTTTTTAAGAAGATCCAGCACTTCTTCTTCCGTAATCTCCACATTGTCCAGCACACAGGCCTGCTCTATTTCAACCTCACCCTGATGAAGATCCTTTTCACTTGTGAATACTGAAGCAAGGTATTCATTTAGGACCTCCCCAACCTCCTCTGCCTCCAGGCACATATTGCCCTCTTTATCCTTTAGCGGTCCCACCTTCGTTCTCGTCATCCTCCTGTACTTCACATATGCATAGAACACCTTGGGGTTCTCCTTAATCCTACATGCCAAGGCATTCTCCTGCCCCCTTCGAGCTCTCCTAAGTCCTTTTCATTAGCTCCTTCCTGACTACCCTATATTTCTCATAAGCCCCTCCTACTTCCTGCTTTCGTCAGCCACGGTTCCCTTTTCCTACCATTGTTTCCTTGCCTCAGTGGGGCAAACCTATCCTGAACCCAGCTCAAGTGGTCCCTAAACTTCTCCCACATTACTTCTGTGCTTTCCCCTTTGAACATCTGTTTCCAATTTACTCTCACTAGTTCCTGCCTCATCCCTTCAAAGTTAGCCCTTCCCCAGTTAAGCACTTTACCATTTCGTCTGATTTTATCCCTTTCCATAGCTATGCTGAAGCTAAGGGAGTTGTGGTCACCCGCACCAAAATGCTCCCCCACCAAGAGGTCTGTCACCTGACCAGGTTCATTACCCAGAACTAGATCCAGTATAGCCTCTCCTCTCGTCGGCCAGTCCACATACTGTGTCAGGAATCCTTCTTGAACACACCTGACAAATTCAGCCCCATCAATCCCCCTTGCACTCAGGAGGTGCCAGTCAGTATGAGGGAAGTTGAAATCACCCACAGCTACTGCCCTGTATTTTGTGCACCATTCTAAAATCTGCCTACTTCTCTGCTCCTCGGTGTCCTGAGGGCTATTTGGGGGCCTATAGACTACTCCCAGTACAGTGATTGATCCCTTCCTATTTCTGACTTCCACCCAGACCGACTCAGTGGACACTCCCTCTGCAGCGTTCTCCCTTTCTATAAGCGTGATACTATCCCTGACCAGCAATGCCACTCTCCCCACCCCCTTTTCTACCTCCCATCCTGTTCCTTTTAAAACACCTGAACCCCAGAACCAGCATCATCCAATCCTGCCCTTCCTCCAACCAATTTTCAGTAACGGCCACAACATCGCAATTCCACGTACTAATCCATGCTCTAAGTTGATTCAAGCTTCAAAATTGTTTAATGTCATTTCCTGCACACAGTGTTAGGAGAACAAAATAATTGATACTCCAGGTCTGATGCAGCAAAAAAAACATAATAATAATAATAATAATGAACACACAATAAATACATGAAATAGCTTATATACATAGATTGTATGTCCAAAAAGTGACGTTAGGCTGTGCATAAGGAGACCGATGGGAAATAATAAAGTAGTAGTGCAGTTAGTGGGTGGAGGTGTTGATCTGCTTGGGGAAAGTAATTTTTTTTGAGTCTAGTGGTCCTGGCGTGGATGCTACGTAGTCTCCTCCCCAATGGGAATGGGACAAACAGTCTGTGAGCAGAGTATGTCATATCCTCCTTTTCAGCACCTTTCCGTGTATGTGTCCTGGAACACAGGTAGGCTTGTACCCACATGTGCTTTGAATACCCTTCTAGAGCCGCCATATTTACCCCATGTATTTTCTGTACCGAGAAGTGATGCAGCTGATGAAGATGCTGCCTACTGCACATCTGTTGTATGTTGTGAGTATGCATGAGCAAAGTCCAGCCTTCTTCAGCCTCCTCTGAAAGTAAAGGCATTGGTGAGCTTCCCTGACTGTGCGGGATGTGCTTTGGAACCATGAGAGTTTGGGTGTCACATGCACTCTCAGGAGTTTTAAACTGCTTGCAGTTTCCACTGCTGTGACGCAAAGGGAGGGTGGGAGTCATGTGAATTCTCCTCAATTTGATCATCATCTCCTTTGTCTTGTTGACATTGAGGAAGAGGTTATTTGTCTGGCACGAGGCCTCGAGCTCCTCCACCTCCCTCTGCAGGCCATCTCATCGTTTCTGGTGATGAGTCCCACCACTGTAATGACATCAGCAGATTTGATAACGTGCTTGCTCATGTGTTTGACTGAGTAATTATGTGTGAGCAGAGTGTACAGCAATAGGCTCAGCACACGGCCCCGCGGGGCACCTGTATTGAGGATGAAGGGGAGAGAGGAATGTACAGTATGTGCATCTTGACTATCTGAGGTCTATTGGTTAAGACGTCCAACACCCAATTGCACAGTAGTATATCTAGACCAAGGAATAGGAGTTTTGTTTACCAAGGTCTGTGGGACAATAATGTTGAATGCTGAAATGAAATCTGGAAACAGTATTCTGACATAAGTGTCTTTGTTTTCTAGGTATGTCAGGACTAGGTACATCTCTGATGCTAGAGAATCTGTTGTAGAGTGGTTCTGTCGGTAAATTGTATAGTGACTGTTCAATGTGGCAGCAGTGGAATTTTTGATATATGCCATTATTGGCCATTCAGAGCATTTCATGACAATTGTTGTTAGTGTCACTGCGCAGTAATCATTTAGTTCTGAAGGCAGATGTAGAGTTCTTTGCTACAGGAATGATGGTGGCTGACTTGAAACATGTGGAGTCAGCAGCCTGGATGAGTAAAGCATTGAAGATGTCCGTGATGACGTCGATGAGTTAGTGTGCACACTCCCTGATTTCTCAGTCTGGGATGTTGTCTGGCTTAACCGTCTTATGGAGGTTGGCTCTCTGCATAGTCCTTCTTATGTCTGCTCCTGTTACAGACAGTGGCTGTTCACATGGGAGGGGTGTGTCTTTTGTGGCTGGTAATGCGTTGCATGCCTTGAAGCATGCATAAATGTCTCTTAGTTCATCAGGTTGAGGGGCACCACTGGACCAGATGACATTGTTTCTCCTTGCATAATTTGTAATTCACCAGGATCATTATTAGACAAGTGTTCCTGAATTTTTGTGCCTAGCTGGTCTTTGCCCTCTTGATAGCAAAGATGAGGTTACTCCTGGCTGCTTTGAGAGCTGTTCTATCACTTGATTTGAAGGCAGCTTTTGGTAGGGAGAACACCTTTATATTCACCCAGGACTTCCAGTCTGGTGACCTATGCAAAACTGTACTCGGAACCTCTTTTACTTCTGGCAGAATCAGTTCTTCTTCAAAAGTTTTTTCAAATGAGGGAATGAAACTGTCCAGGCTCCTTGAACATTTGAAGAGATAACACTTTGATAGAGCAAACAAGAACTTGGTTTACTTTTAGTCTCTTCGTGAAAACATTCAAAAGCAGAAAGCACTTCAAAAAAGGTTTCCCAGCACTGCACAAAACAGTGACAGTTTGTGTGCTTCATGCAATATTTCATTGTTCATTGTCAAATCTGGATTGTCATCTTTGCTCAGGCAAAACTTGACCTTATGCCTGAAGGTAAGTAAAGTGGGACAGCAATATCTCTGTTGGGCCATGGGCTAGAGAAATGCAGACAAGACCATTCAAAAGGACAGATTACAGATTCTGATTTTACCCCATTGAACGCCATATCTTATTTCACAGGAAATGTGTTATTTTGCACTACAGGAGTCATACTAGCTAACAATGCACTACAGTAGTGAATGGCAATAATGCGTGGCCCGAGCCCAGAAATAACATGACTTCTTCAGTCCAGGTTTCTCATGGTATGCCAAATACAGAAGTGTCACAATGTTGTTCAACAACTATCATATGCTTTGAACAAAATCTAGGAGAACGGTAGATTAGCAAGAAATGAGGTGATTACGTGATCATTGTAATCAATTATGAGTCAATAAGGATCAAATGCTTATAATAAGTAATTCATTTCTTATATTAAACCTATAATCCCTCAGCTAGCCTCCTTGCTGACAAGAACACCTCTTATCTTTAACGCCCCTTTAGAAACACTCGCTGCCCCCAGAGGGCTGATATCACCCACTTTGGAAACGACTGTTCTATACCTTTCTAATATGCTTACCTGTTTAACTGGCTTTTAAAAGTTGTTTTGCACCTGTCTCAGTTGTGCCTTCTTCTGCAGCTATAAATACCACCCTTTACGTAAAATAGTTTGTACTTCAAGTTCTTATTAATTCTTTCCCCCTCTCAATTTAAAGCTACGCTCTCTAGTTCTTGATGTTGCAGATATTTTAGCCAGGGCTCTCACAACTTCTCCTATAGCCTCCCACATTTTTCCTGGAAATACCAGGTCAGCCCTGAAGATTTGTCTACCTTCATACCTTTTAAGTCATCCAGCATCTCTTTCCATTTGCCTTTTCTAGTTCTGAAGTTTTCATGTTCTCTTCTACAGTAAAAGCTGAGGAGAAGTATTCATTAAGGACCGTCCCCACCTTCCAATGCTATACGCAAAGATGTCCGCTTTGGTTTTCAAGAAGTCCTATTCTTGACTAAGCTACTCTTTTTCCCTTAATATACTTAGATAATATCTTTGGATTTTCCATTATCTCCTCTCTGCTCCCTTTTTGCCCTCCTAATTTCTTTCTTGACTATACTCCTGCATCCTCTATATAAATCAGAGATTACTGGGCAGCGTTGTCACAACCATGGATTCAACAGCACAGTAGATACGGCAATTGCACTCGTGAATATGCAAGTGTCAGCTAATTATAATTTCATTGTGATAGTATTTAATTCCATTCATTCCGTCGTAGTATTTGTCAAGACTTGGACACAACAACGCTTCGCTGCCTGCCTGCATTCTGCCTTGCCTGAGAAACTGGACTGTCGAGTCAACTGATTCTGAAAACTAGGTATTCATTTTATTCTTAGTTGTTCTTTTCAGCCGCAGTGAAGGCTTCATTTTCCACCTGAGAGTTTTAGTTAACAGCCCTGTTTGGCCTTGCGTTTATTGTTTTCTTTTCCCTTTAACACTGTTTGTGTTAAAGTCTGTGAACTATCGACCTGCTTCAGTGTCTCTCACTCTGCACTTGGTTCGTATCCAAACCGGGTGACAGCAAGTCTCGACCACACAAAGGTGGACCCAGCAGAGAGAGGGCAGCTGACCTTGGCCATAAGCTTCATTGGTCAGAGTGATTCATCGAGGCAAAAGCGTTCCGTTGGAATTCCTATGTATAAACTCTTGTTTCTGTCTCCATCGCGACAGAAGGACCTTGCCAAGTAATGGTTCCAGCGAAGTTTGAACAGTGACGTTTTGATATTGGTAGCTTGAGGAGAGGGTGCCTTTATTCTGAGTGCATGTCTTGACTCTACTTTCCGAGAGTCCTGAGTCAACATAGTGAGCTTCTCTAGTTTACATTGAGTTTCTCTGATATCCATTCCAAACTTTTCAAGTCACGAGTACCCAGGTTCCCAGCTTTGTGTTCCCGTGACTCAGGTCTGCGTAACAAATGAGCGCTTCAAGCAGGTTTATCAATTGATACAACAAATCTTCATTCAGGTCAATAGTGTAAATTCTGGAAGAGCCCTTCCCCAAAAGTCGATCCCTGACTACAGTGTGCAAATACACAAATAAGTAACCCTATCAAGAGTATTTTTAACCTCTTGATGAAAGTCACGGTACAGACTTGGAAAACTGAAGTTTCATGTAGTAAATTAACCAGATCTACAGAGAACCAGCTAGCTTAGTGATTAAAGAAACCTGTCTATGCTGTCTTGATCTGTAAAATTGAGAGTGTATCTGGAAAAATTGTGGAAGATAAAACACTGTGAACAAGATTTGAAAAGGTTCCTTCTCTAGGTTTCAAGTTCCATTTTTTCAAGGTTTGCCAAGGACTTTTCTCTATGTTCCCAAGGTGTTTATTTTTTCCGATTGTTTCCAAGGCTTATTCAATGTATTTACGGTTTCTCAATGTCTTCCCCATCTCGAGGACTCCCAAGCCTCCCTCTCAGCCCCACCTGAGATTTCTCAGTCTTTCAGTGTGTTGGGGTTCCCAGGTCTCCCAGTGTCTCTGGATCCCCGAGTCTCTCTGCCTCTTGAGTTTCCCATGCCTCCCTTTCAAGTTCCCCAGATCTCTCGAGTCATCCCTGGATCTCAAGTTTTCAGGTCTTCCTGGCCATCAGGTGCCAGCTATAGGGAGGATGTCCCATAGTGACTTCTTCAGGCCTGTGCAGAGCATCAGAAAGCATTGGGCACTGAGGTTTTAGAGCACCTGAACTGGTTAATTGTTGCTTAACAACAGTTATTAATGGTTTAAGAATTCCCTTTTTCTCAAGTGAGGCGCTCATTGCAATGCTGTTTCCTGGTGCTTTCAGTTTAAGATAATTTTAATAGGTTCAGGGATTTTGTGTTAGTTTTATTGTTGAAGCAGATGCCCAATTAGCTCCAATTGGAGGGTCCTCTTTTTGAGAATGATCCATCTCACTGTGTCACTTGGTCGAGCTACATCTGTAGAAGTTCTTGCTTCTGTCTCTACATGGAAGGCTTTGGCTCTGATTTGGCTCACTGTGGCACTTATCTACCAGCATCACTGAAGGACATCTTGGACAAGTCCCTCATCTGGGACTTCCAGCAGACATGGGTTTGTGGTGCCTCAGGAGCTGCGCCTAGAGAGGAGGGACCTGTCACAACACGGAATTGGCAGCACAGTAGATACGGCAATTGCACTCGTGAATATGCACGTGTCAGCTAATTATTATTTCATTGTGATAGTAATTAATTCCATTCATTCCATCGTAGTATTTGTCGAGACTTGGACACTGCAATGCTTCGCTGCCTGCCTGCATTCCGCCTTGCCTGAGAAATTGGACTGTCGAGTCAACTGACTCTGAAGATTAGCGGGATTTGTTTTATTCTTAGTTGTTCTTTTCAGCCGCAGTGTAAGCTTCATTTTCCATTTGAGAGTTTGGTCAATGGTCCTATTTGGTCCAGCATTTATTGTTTTCTTTTCCCATTAACACTGTTCGCATTAAAGTCTGTGAACTATCGACCTGCTTCAGTGTCTCTCGCTCCACACTTGTGCGATATCTGCACCGGGTGCCAGCCGTGGCTCGAAAGGCCTGTTCAATGTTGTATGTCAATGAATAAAAAATGTCTCCATGTGCCGTAAACTTCTGGATCAGCCCACCTGGAGGAAACCTTGTCGATCTTTAATTGAAGTCCATGTATAACAACATCCACTGCACTACCCTAATCAATCATCATCAGTACCCCTCAAAATCATCACAACCTGCCTTGCTATGACCTTGCACCTTATTGGCTACCTGCACTGCACCTTCTCTGTAGCTTTACTCTGCAGTCTGTTACTGCTTTACCTTGTTCTACTCAATGCACTGGGTAAACACCTGATTTTTTGAATGGTATGCAAGAACAAGCTTTTCACTGGATCTCAGTACATGTGACAATAGTAAAATGATTCCAATTCTAATGCCAGTGATGTTTGTAGGATGTGACTTCCACTGCACAAAGCTATCGATTATCCCGAATAAATCCTCATTCCAGTCAAGTGCATTAAATTCACTGAGGTCTCCTTGGCACTGGAGCAACCACACTCACATTAAATGACAACCTAGCAGAGCATCTCCATTCATTCTGGAGGGCGCACTGTTCCCAGCTCTCACTGTCTACCACACAAATTTGCTACCTATGTTAACATCTCCTGACCATTCCTGGATCTATGACTTGTTAACTTGCTTCTCTTTCCACCTAACCTGCAGTAGGTGTTTCCATTTTATTTCAGATTTTCAGCTTCTGCAGTTTTGTTTTTACAGATTCAACTAGTTCACTTTGCTTCATCGCCTTGCTAAGACCTACCAAAACATAGGGATGAATGTAACTCACCGAATTTGTAAATATTCAGTGAGTCAACTAGAGATCTACAACTAGACCAGTGGGACTACAACTAGAAGTCATGGGTTAAGGGTGAAAGGTGAAATGTTTAAGGGGGACATGAGGGGAAACTTCTTCACTCAGAGGGTCGTGAGAGGGTGGAATGAGTTACCAGTGTAAATGGTGCATGTGAGTTTGATTTCAACGTTTAACAGAAGTTTGGACAGGTACATGGATGGTAGGGATATGGGCTGTGGTCGACAGGAGTAGGCAGCTTAAATGGTTTGGCATAGACTAGATGGGCCAAAGGGCCTGTTTCTGTGCTGTACTTTTCTATGACTCTATAAGCAAGAATTAATTCACTCAGTCGTCAGAGAGGATTGTGAGCAAGGTAGAAAACTGGGAGCTGGTAATACCATTTACTTCTGATACAGAGTTATGTTTAACTTTGAAAGAAGAATTGTGTTTCTTTCATAGTGTTATTTGGTGACTGAGTCACAAAGGAGGAGTTTAGTAAATTATTGTTAATAACAGAAAGAACGATTCCTTTATTAGCCATGGATGGTTTGCATTGACTGCATCAATAAAATTTGTTCAGCCTAATACTGGCCAGGACACAGTCAAATGAGACTCCTACATTCTATTATTTATTGCCTACACTTTCCAACAGCCAAGTCTGCTGCTGCTTTTTCAAATTAATCTCAGGTGAGTTTCCCTGAACATTTCTATGTGGTGGAAGACAGAAATTACAACATATTCAAGCATTATTATTGTTGGCATGAATCTATAGTGAAGCATCTACTCCTGAACCCAAACTGACCTCAACGAATGCATTATTCTTAATTAAGTTCTCCATTTGTTTAAAATGAAAATAAATGCCTGCAAAGCCAAAAGGGTGTTGGATGATACAATATTAGAAGTGGGTCATTTAATGGCTAGTCTGTGGGAAAAATAAAGAATGTCCTTCATTCATGGTGAATTGAAACTACGTATATAGTGGTAATTGGGCTGACAGTTAATCAGGGCAGCCACTCATTTGGGGTAACTCCTAAAGAACAAAAGCTAATCAAGAAAAGAGCCAGGATTCCCTTGTTTATTTGGGACACTGTGGTGCTTAACTGGGCAGGAGACTGCTGCCAATTTCTAACTAGCATCAGTCACATGTACTTGTGTAGCTATTAGACACTACACCATGCTTAGAGTGAGCAGTTTTAAAATAGTGTCAGTTGTGTGCATTTGTGTTCAAGAAGCAGAGAGTTTTGTCACTGATGGTTGGCGAGAAGTAAGCAGTAAGACAATTCAGAAGCACTTTGCTCACTGCAGTTTCAAGCATTGAGGCTTGGAGATGCCAGAAACAGCTGGCAGTGACAGATTTCACTCCATCAACAAGTTAGAAACTACAAAGAATTTGAAGGCACCGACAATCAAGTTGAATGTTACAACAAAAAATTAAAATTTGAAGAATACAAACACTGGAAGGATTATATGAAGGCAGTACATGATCTCTGGTATCCTGCATTAAACTACCTATTCACTGTTGAATAATTCTCTCAGACTGTAAACCAGAAGTACTACAATTAATTTTTAAACTTTTCTAAAATCATAATAAAGATTGGAACATACATATGAGATGAAGGATAAAGGTGAAATTTAAGCTTTAACAAGTATAATAAAACATTATTTCAAGCAGGTGTGAGATTTAAGTGTATTTTTTTCAGAGGAAATGTTAAACCACTAACATAAATTTAATTTTAAGGATAAAGGGACGGTTAAACAATAATGAAGGATTAACACACCATTAAAATTTGTCATGCCTCCTGCAAAATTTTCACAGCAATAACAGATTATAAATGACTAAAAGTTGTTCTTGTTATAGTTGGAGAATGCCACAAAACAACATTCTGTGGGATTGTGACTTTAAAACAAATGACATCATTATCATAATGTTTCTCTTGCACGTTGCCATTGGCTGCATGGGAAGATTTGCAAGCTGAAAAAATCTTTTGATTTGTTTTGATCATATCAGCAGGTTCATACATCAGGGTATTTATAAGCACATAGGGCATTGCAATCAGGGATCTGATGTAAGTCAATTGTATTGATCTAATAATGGTAAAAACTATTGTCATCTCCTTCAAGCAAAAGCTATGAGCTTTTGGCTACAAAGTGGGTTCTTAGTTTTCATCACTTGCCAAAGCTTTATGTTTCTTGAATAAAAAACAATAATCTGCTGATCTTCTTCAGAATGAGAATCAAACACCTCACGTTTACTGCTTCACCTCTTGCATCCGCCATGCCTCCTTTCCTGTGCGCTGTCTTGCTTATTTGTTTATTTATTTGTTTGTTTGTCTATTTATTTGGCGGTATAGTTTGGAGTCGGCTCTTCTGGCCCTATGAGTCATGTGGCCCCAGCAACCCCTGACAAACTCAATTGGCCCCAACCTAATCATCGGACAGTTTACAATGACCAATTAACCAGTTCCTCTTTGGACTGCAGGAGGAAACCGGAGCAGGCTGGGAAAACCCACACAGTCCATGGTGCCAGAACTGAACTCCGAGCTCTGAAAGGCCCCAAGCTGTAATAGCATTGCACTAAATGCTACACTACATTGGCACCTTAATCGCTCCATTGGTGTTCATCTCAGAAACTAGATACAGGTCTTCTGTCCAGCCACTAGTGCTTCATTGAGACTTACTGCAACTTCTCCATAAAGTCCAGCACTGCAGTTGGCTAAAGCCAGCAACAGTGATGTCTTTCATAAGAGTCTAAGAGAGAAGCTTCACGTCCATACCATCTATTTACGCTCGTCCAACTTCAATCCTATTTTTAAATCTCCCTTCACTCTTATCAACTCCCCCTAGATTCTACCACTCATCTACATACAGGAAGCAAGTTCAACAGTGACTTACCAACCTACCGTGAACCAACCTTGTGTCGAGCTAGTGACTCCTTGGACTCTGCAGCACAGAATTCTCAATTCCCAGGCTGAACAATGACAGTGGCCCCGCTGAAATCATTGGAAAGAACCGACTGCCAGAGGCATGATCAGCTCATCAAGATCCCCTGTAATCTAAACTTCTTCACTATTAACACCTCCTAATTTTGTGTCATTTGCAAACTTACTGATCTAGCCTTGTGCATTCACATCCAAATCATTTATATAAATAACAATTAACAAAGGTTCCAGCAGCAATCCCTGTGCACACTATTAGTCATTAGCTTCTTTAAACTCCATTCTCTGCTTCCTACTTCCAAGCCAATTTTGAACCTCCTAACTTGTTATCACTGAATTCCATTAGATCTAACCTTTGAGACCCGCATGACATGTGAGACCTTGTCAGAGGCCTTGTTAAAGACAATATCCAGCCTTCCACAAAGTCTGAGGATGTACTGGGGATTTATCCACCTTAATACACTACAAGGCTGAACATAACATCTCCCTTGTTATATGAATATCCTCCAAAATATCACCCACTTCCCTTATCTCTTGTGAAGCCATGATCTTCTCTTCAGTAAAGACACAGGAGAAATTTTCATTAAAAATCCCACCTATCTCCTACAGCTCAAGATATAGGCAGACCTGCTGATTTCTAAGGAGACCTGCTCTCTCCTAGTCACCCTTTTACTCTTAATATTCTATCGAATCCTTCAGGATTTTCCTTAACTCCACCCGCCAGACCCATCTCTTACTTTCTTTTTGCTCTCCTGATAAAAATGTTCTGATAGGAAAAAAAGGATTATGCATTAAATAACTTGCACATTCCATAGAAAACAACTAAGAATAATGCCAGGTTTAATAGAAGCTTGTGTTGGTTTTCTTGAGTCTCATCATCAAAGTTACCCATGCAAAGCGGCAATTCCAGACCAAACTGGAGTTACAGAAGGATGCTTAACAGTTCCATCTCGGATCGTAAAACCCTGCAGCGGATAGTGAGGTCAGCTGAGAAGATCATCGGGGTCTCTCTTCCCGCCATCACGGACATTTACACTACACGTTGCATCCACAAAGGAAACAGCATTATGAAGGACCCCATGCACCCCTCATACAATCTCTTCTCCCTCCTGCCATCTGGGAAAAGGCTCCAAAGCATTCGGGCTCTCACGACCAGACTATGTAACAGTTTCTTCCCCCAAGCTATCAGACTCCTCGATACCCAGAGCCTGGACTGACACCTTGCCCTATTGTCCTGTTTATTATTTATTGTAATGCCTGCACTGTTTTTGTGCACTTTACGCAGTCCTGTGTAGGTCTGTAGACTAGTGTAGCTTTCTCCCTGTTGTTTTTTTATGTAGTTCAGTCTAGTTTTTTGTACTGTGTCATGTAACACCATGGTCCTGAAAAACGCTGTCTCATTTTTACTATGCACTGTACCAGCAGTTATGGTCGAAATGACAATAAAAGTGACTTGACTTGAGTTGTGACGTGGCTGGAATGCTATCATCTCCTATGTAGTAAAAACAAGTGACATATGTGTCATCAAGGTTTCAGTCCTAGATGAGCTCAATGCCTTGTATGCTCACTTTGACCAGTAAAACATGGAGGTACCTTCACAAATGCCCACAACCTCCAACATCCCTGTGATTTCAGTCTCTGAATCCGAGATGAGAGCATCCTTCATGAGAGCAAACCCATGGAAATCATCTAGCCCAGGTGTAGTACCTGTCCAAGTACTTAGAGGCTTGTGTTCAATGATATCTTGTCTGGCAGTCTGAGCTATCCACCTGCTTCAAGCAGGCTTCAATTATACCAGTGCCTAAGAAGAGCATGGTACCCTGCATTAATGAGCATCGTGCATTAGCACTTATATCCACTGTGATGAAGTGTTTTGAGAGGTTGGTGATGAAACATATAGTCTCCTGCCTGAGGAGTGACTCCACTCCAATTTGCCTACTGTCACAACAAGTCAACAACAGAAACCATTTCATTGGCTCTTCACTCGACCCTGAAACATCTGGACAGTGAAGATTCATACATCAGAATGCACTTCATTGAAGACAACTCTGCTTCCAGTACTTACATCCCTTCAAAACTAATCAATAAGCTCCAAGACCTAGACCTCAGTACCTCCTTATCCAACTGGATCTTTGGTTCCCTTACTTTCAGACAGCAGTCATTTCGGTTTGGGAACAACACCTCCACAATCTCCATCTGTACAGGTGCACCGTAAGGCTGTGTGCTTTGCCCCCTGCTCTACTTAGTTAGGGCTGTAATGCTAGGTACAGCTTCAATGCCATATGTAAGTTTGCTGATGACACCAATGTCATTAGCCAAATCAAAGGTGGTGACAAATCAGCATATAGGAGAGAGATAGAAAATCTGGCTGAGTGGTGCCACAATAACAACCTCTCACTCAATGGCAATAAAACTGAAGAGCTGACTATTGACTACAGGACTACAGGAGGAGGAAATTAGATGTCCACGAGTCAGTCTTCGTCAGCGGATCAGAGGTGAAGAGGGTTGGTAATTTTAAATTCCACAGTATTATTATTTCAGAGGATCAGTCCTGGGCCTGGAACATTACAAATCATTACGAATAAAGCAGGGCAGTGCCTCTACTTTCTTAGAAGTTAGTGTAGATTTGGCCAGTCATCTAAAACTTTGACAAACTTCGATAGATGTGTGGTGGAGAGTGTACTGACTGGTTGCATCATGGTTTGGTGTGGAAACACTAATGCCCTTGAACAGTAAAGCCAACAAAAAATAGTGGATATGGCCCAGTCCACCACAACTAAAGCCCTCCCAACCATTGAGCGAATTTACAAGGAGCACTATCAAAGGAAATCAGCATCCATCATTAAAGACTCCCATCATCCAGGCCATGCTCTCTTCTCACTGCAGCCATCAGGAAAGAGGTACAGGTCCCACACTACCAGGTTCAGGAGGAGCTATTACCCCTCAACCATCAGGCTCTTGAACCAGAGGACACTCACCCCAACACTGAACTGATGAACAATCTATGGACTCACATTTACGGACGCTATAATTCATGTTCTCAATATTTTTGCCTATTTATTATTGTTAATAATATCATTACATTTTTTCTTTTTGTATTTACACAATTTTATTGTCTTTTGCATATTGGTTGTCTGCATTTATTATATGTGTTTTCATTAATTCTATTGTGTTTCTTTGTATTTACTGTGAATGCCCTCAAGAAAATATTATGTTGTATAGTATGATGACATACATATATGTACTTTGATAATAAATTTACTTTGAACTTAAAACTTAAGCAGAGACGCAATGGGCCAAATACCCTCCTATCTTAAGGAGATAAGAAATATAACATAAGCATTTGATTTGCATTTGAAAATTGTAACATCCCAATCATACATCCACCATATTTGTATTAGAGGATTTTTGTCTTCAGCGAATTTGGACAATTGCTTTTAACAAAGCTTACTCTCAAATTCACTATGTGTTTTATATGTGACTCATCCTACAGAGAGCCCCTCACTACTCTGTGTTCCCTGCAGAATATGAAGGCTTAAAATCAGAATCAATCAGGTTTAATATCACTGGCATATGTCATGAGATCTGTTGTTATGTGGAAGCCAAACATTACAATACATAACAATAAAGTAACTAAAAATTAGAAAAAGTATATATATATATATATATATAATTAAATAAGTAGTGCCAAACAAAAAGTGAATAAACTATTGAGGTAGTGTTCATGGGCTCACTGTTCATTCAGAAATCTGATTGTGCAGGGGATGAAGTAGTTCCTGAAAAGTTGACTGTGTCTTTGGGTTCTTGTATCCCTTCCTTGATGGTGGCAATGAGAAGAAGGCATGTCCTGGGTAATGGGAGTCCTTAATGATGGATGCTGCCTTTTTGATGCATCGCCTTTTGAAGGTGTTTTGGTGGGAGCATCTAAGACCAGAGAACACAGCCTCAGAATAGAGGGGCATCAGTTTAGAATGGAGATGAGGAGGAATTTCTTTAGCCAGAGAGTGGTGAATCGTGAGATTCTTTGCCACAGACAGCCAAGCAGACTTAGTCTTTATGTATATTTAAGGCAGAGGTTGATAGATTCTTGATTAGTCAGGGCATGAGGAGATACAGAGAGAAGGCAGGAGATTGGGGCTGAGAGGATAATTGGATCAGCCATGATGAAATGGTGGAGCAAACTCAATGGGCCAAACAGCCTAATTCTGCTGCTGTATCTTATGGTCTTATCGCGTTCTCGATACTGGCGAGGCTAATGCCCATGGCGGAGCTGGCTGAGTTTACAGCTTTCTGCAGCTTTTTCTGACCCTGTGCAGTGGCCCCTCTGTACCAGACGGTGATGCAGCCAGTTTGAATGCTCTCTATGGTACATCCGTCGAAACTTGGGAGTGTCTTTGGTGACATACCAAGCTTCCTCAGACTCCTAACGAACTATAGCTGCAGTCATGCCTACTTTGTAATTGCATCAATAATGTTGGGCCCAGAACAGATCTTCAGGAATGTTGACAGCCAGGAGCGTGAAACTGCCCACACTTCACTGCTGAACCCCGAAGCTGCAGGGGTTCACACAGGTGCTGTTTTATTTTCCCTTTCAAAGCATGCATGAAAGGCACTGAACTCATCTGGGAGTGAAGCATCATAGCCTTTCATGCTGTTAGACTTTGCTTTGTAGGAATGTATGGCCTGCAACCCCTGCCAGAGCTGATGTGCATCTGATCCATCTCCAACAATTGGAGTTGTATTTTTTCACTCTTAAATTAGGTCACACCTGGATCTCTTATACACCTCTGAATCACTAGTCTTGAATGCCATAGATATAGCCCTCAGCAGACTACAAATCTGCTGGTGCATCCACAGCTTTTTGTTTGGGTATGTCCAGTATGTTCTCGAAGGTACACACTCTTGATGAAGTTGGTGTCAGCTATGGTGTATTAGTTCAGATTCAAAGGTGAATCCCTGAATGTTGTCCAATTGTCCAATCCACCAACTTAAAGAGAGGAGCAAAGAATTTTAAGAAGAAAATGTATTAAAGAAAACTACAATGCAAAGTGCAAAGCTAAACTGAATTTATAATGTAGTTAAATGTTGTCAACACCAAAGAGGAGCCTGAACTATATCAGTACTTTCTTCCTAAAGGTTATTGATCCAATTAAAATATTATTAATTTCAGATTATTGGTTATTTCAAAATAAAATCACTTCTCACTTCAAGCCATCAGTCTGATGTAACATCAGCTGCCTCTTTGGAAAGGGTCTTGTGGCACAATGCAATGTTATATGGAAACAAGTAAGCTGCCATTCTGTTTGTGTGAAGACATGTAAGGAATCAGGAAAAGGTCTGGACCATGGGGATCATTGTTAGGATATTGAGAGCAAAGAAAGCAGTGAAAAACTAGCTTCAAAATTAACAATGGAGAATATGAAACATTTAAATTTGTAAAGTGCTTTACTGTTCTGCTAAGGAAATAGAATCCCTGAAGAGTCGATCCATTTAATGAATGGCCAAGGAACAGCTACTCAGTTCCACATGGGTAAGTACTTCAAAAGCCCCTTGCACACATGAGTACATCCTCAGCTGGAGATCACCTGAACACTTTGTAGTTTCAGACTCTTGGCAATTCTTTATTGCATCCATTATGTGTTTATCTGTTTCCTTCCCGTCTAAAAGTACTTAATAAAACATAAATTGTAAAGAGCTTTTTACAACTCTCACAAAATGATTTTCTCATATTGTTTTATGTGAAGAGCAATAAACAATGTCTATGGAAATTAAAAAAGCACAATTATGCAAAACATAATTAAGTGAATCAGGTCACAGGGATTCATGTGCAGCCGCTAGATAACACTGTTTTAACGTGTTGTAGTTTAATAAGCCAGCAAAGTTATAAAGATCCCTGTGCGTAAAAGGTGAACAAGCCTTTTAATTAGCTGTTATTGTATCATTCCTTGATAATCTTTCCTCTTTCTTTTATATTGATTAATTATGAAAATCCACAATACAAAAGGAACTCCACTAAAGTCTTGTCAGTGTCTTCTTTAATAGGCTGGGAGAGCAATATAATCTGTCACACCCAGAAAAAAAGGCTTCAAATATGCAAATGAACAATGATTAATGATGGGTTTCTATATTCTATAAATATGAAGGCTCAATCTGCACCTGCAATTGGCCCCAAGATAAAAAAAAGTCTTTTCAAAGCAATATTTAGAAAATCTCAATTATAAAGAATGTCATTGTCTTTAAAATACTGGTGGGTGTGTTTTTTCAAAAATCCATGGGTTCATCGCATTTAATTTGTACCATGCTCCTGGAAGAGATCGACAATGAATTAAATATAGGAGTTCTTGTTAAAACCACATTGTTATGTTGGTTTTCAGATAACCACTTGATCGTTCCTTTGTAGCTCATTCTTTAAACACAGATTTTTTTTGTCATGGTTGTAAAAATGTTTTATAAATTTCCAATCATTATAAAGTAACCATCCAGAAATGTGGAGAACCAAAATAGATTTGTGCATGCTGTCAAACTTCTGAATAGCAGAAGTAAAATCAAGTAAATATTTCAATACTATCAAGTTTTATTTGATGATAAATATTGTAGTTTTCAGACAAGAAATGTACAACTGTCCAGCACCGATGGATGTAATTAACTGTGCAGCACACATGCAAGCTCAGATCCATTGTTTAAGTCAATTCACAGGAGTCATCCATTCTTGGAGGTGCAGGCAAACTACCAGTACACACATCTTAAATTCGATAAAATAGTTAACCATGCAGCAATTTCATTCTAGAAGATAATTAAAAATGGGAAAAACTATATAAAGCTGATAGTTGTCAGAAAAGAATAACAATGTGTCTTCTGATATATTAAGAAGTTCTAATTTAAAAGTATTTTTCTTCTGGTTTATAAATTACTCCCTATAAATGTTTGTGTAATAATATCATACCTATTATGTATTTTCAGTTTTTATATTGCCCTAAAGTGAGATAACTTCCATGTTTAACTGAAAGTTGGAACGGAATTTCTGTGGAATTGGATTAAGCCTTTATATCACAGTTGGGGGTTCTTGTTTTTTGACATGGCTCCAGAGGTTCATAAACAACACATATAATTATGTCACTGCACATGTTTGTGTTAAATTAATCTTTCTTCCTTTCATTTCCAATTGATTGGGCTCTGACTCACCTCAGACAATGCGTATTAATAAGGTAACATGTGAACCAATTGTGGAAATTCCTGACAATAGTTAAAATTAACAATGCTTTGGCATGGAGTGACATTTTTAAGGTCAAACCTGTTATGGAGGGATTTAAATATATTCCCAACAGCCTGTTGTGATAGCAAAAAGACTGACACGACATGACTCTCTCGAGGTTTTATTGACATGAATTCCACGAAACCTGTGTATCATTAAATGTTATTTTAGTTAAACAAGTTTTTTTTAACTAACAAGAATTGCATTTTTGACAATTTCTTTCCTAAAATGTAGCTGAATGAAGCCTCATTTCTTAGTGAATAATATTTGCCCTAATGCCATTTCTCAGAAGGCTCATACCTCATCTTCAGACAGATAACAATTAGCTGAACTTATTATATTAATACATTAAACTGCTGACTTTACCAACAGCAGCAGCAGGAAACCTTTGACCCTTTGCTCTCTTGAAATGTAATGGAATTTTTTGTTGGATTTGTTTAGGACTAGTTGTACCTTGGATTTTAATATATAACTAAACATTCTTCACAATGTTAAACAAAAAGAATAAATTGGAACAAACCCAGCCCTATTAGGTTTTTGGATCTTTGAATCCTGATTTATCTGAAGTTTGAACCTGGGTGGGTTCATTTTGAACCCCATGTGAGACTAAAGGCAGAGTGCTTTGTATTTGATTGCTGGTTATATTTATGTTGTGACCGTATCTTTCTTTCTTTCATTCCTTTGAAACATACTTTAACGTCAGATACTTCACGATTTCTTTTCTTCATTAGTGGTGCCCTTCCCAACCATATTATTTTTGCCACAACTTAAATACACTTTCAATCTTTAATTGCCTTTTCGTCTTAAATGTTGAGGGATCTGGTCGTTTTAGTGCCTACTTTTTTCTATTTTTTTGCCATTTTATATAACTGTTTTATCAGTATTTCTTTTGAAGATAGTAAAATTGAAGTGGGCAGGACTGAATACAATAATAACATTAAATATCGAACGTGCATGAAAAAAGTCCTTGAATTTTATTTGCAGCCAATTTCTCTGAAATGTTTGCAAAAGTTCACAGTAGTTTGCTAAACAAGCATTGATACTACGTTCTGTAATTACTGCTGTGCCTATATTTCCCACACAGCTTGAATAAACAGATATTCCTTTATAACTTTACGTTTTGAAATCACCAGTTTCCATTGAATTGTGCACAATGTGCTTGTTAAGTAAATGATTATTATAAGTCATTGGAGACATATTCAATTGAATTAACCCCTTTGTGTGTGAAAAATGGGTTCCTTCATTTGCCTAAATTCTGCTTCTTTTGAGAATTTTTTCAAGCCTTAGCATTGACGATCCACCACATTAGCAAACTGTAACCTGAGAGCGGGGTCTTAGGAACAGCAGGACCCCTTTGGCCCCCATTGTTTTGCTAATCAAGATTATTGCCAGCATTGAAATGTGGAAGTATAGACTAGCTGACAAAATTTGTCAGCTTCCCATGAAACAATTATGGCTGGTTAGTGAGGGGTGCTGGCAAATATTAACATATAAATGAACTTTTTTAAAGATGTAGAGAAAACATAAACAAAAAACTCCAGGCTATATTCAGATGAGATCGTTCTTGGCTCTGCATCTTGCCCTTTTAATCGTGTGAGTGCTGCTGTTAAAATGGAATTTGTTCAAAACTACTTTTAAGCAATAAAGCAAAGAAGATTCACTCCCCTGCTGATAGCAACAGGAGATTGATTACGCCTGCGAAGAGGGAATGGTTTCATGAATGCAACTGCCAGACCTCCACAGCAGTGTGTTCTACATGCTAGTTACACTTTATAGCATGGATTTCTGATATAAAGTAGCAGATTGGGACAGGAGCTGAAAGCTCAATAAATGCGAAGAGGTCAAAAGTGCTATTATTGTATCTCCCTAGTTCCAGTGTGGCCCCAGTAGGTACACCTCCAGTATTTAAAAGGAAGATTTACTAAGTACTTAATGAATGACAGATCTTAGTATAAAAGATAATCTGAAAAATCCATTCTTGCCATTCGTGGAGGGGACAATGGCCTTGCATATCTGAAAAAATCTCCTTTCGCATTCTCAACAGATAATGATGCTAATGGTTAAGCATTGGCGTTGCATAGATTTGTTCACAATGCTTTGTGCTCATACAATATTCTAGTGTCAATTGG
Source organism: Hemitrygon akajei (assembly GCF_048418815.1). Lineage (NCBI taxonomy): Eukaryota > Metazoa > Chordata > Chondrichthyes > Myliobatiformes > Dasyatidae > Hemitrygon > Hemitrygon akajei. Next base: position 44,754,834 of record NC_133140.1, read on the forward strand.
CTTTTTTTATTGAGTTTGCTGAAGATAGCCCACTCTTTGCAAACCAACACTCTAAATTTTATGAAGTTGGCTCGATTAGCATATCAAAGTGTTGATTTTTTTGTGAATGACTATAAAAGGAGAGGGAGAACAGCAACGATGCTTCTTTTCATCTTTGGGGGCCAGGAAGGTCATTCTTGGTGAAAATGATCAGGACCCAATCACTGTTAGTTGTTTGCCCAATGCTACTTCAAAGGGATGAGCCAGTCCTGACAGCTTACTGTTTAAATGCCATTGAATAGATTGCTTGGCTGAGTGATGAAAATCTTCTGACACATTAATAATCTGACTGAGATTCTTCCTGATGCAGTTACCATAAGCAAACAGATACCCTAACAACTTTCAAGTTTCTTTCTTACTGAGGTTTTTTCTCAAAAGCTGAAGTCAGAAGAACATTTCTTTTGAAATTGCTGATAGTGGTACATTTCTAATTAACTTAACTTATTAGCAAGGGAAGTAGTATTGATTTATTTATGAAGTACCTTTGGTCCTACCCTTTAAGTAAAGAACATGAAAGAATTCTAAGATGTTCAGGTATTACCGCAATTAGATGTGTGACAGGATTTGCTGAACCAATTTTGATGTCAAAATATTTTGTTGCATTTCACAATCAAAGTCAATATCTAATCTGTTTTATCTTTGACTTCCACAATAAAGGTCACAACTATAATAATATGCCTGAACTGCGGCAACATATTTAGTCACACATCAAACCAAGACCAACCAAGATGCATCTGTGGTCACATCCGGTCCCAGCAATCATCTTTCACTCTATTTGTTTCTCCTTTTCCTATTCCACGTCAATAGGTGGATTCTGGAAGCCACACATTATGAGCTTGTGTAAAATGTATTGATCATGCCACTCAATTAACAAGCATTTTATGTGGCAAGCAGAAGTATCAAAATCCATGAATCCAGCAGGAATACTGAATCAAATAGCTGTTGGGAAAATGGAGAGCCAAGGTTAGAAGCAGAAGTTCCAAGTCCAAACAGTACCAGTTTTTCCATGGGTCTCTTCTGTTAGTAGTGTTTCAGCACTGAAAGAACTCGGATACAGATCCAAAACGCAATTTTATCTACCTACGACAGTACACATAAGAGTGGTGGGTGTATGGAACACCCTCTAGGGGGTGGTGGTAGAGGCAGATTCATCAGAGGCATTTTAGAAACTCTTAAATAGGCACATGGATGATAGAAAAATTTAGAGCTATGTAGGAGGGAAGGTTAGGTTGATGTTGGAGTAGGTTAAAAGCTCGGCACAACACCATAATGTTCTATGTTCTAATACAAGAAAATACATCTTAAAAAGAAACAGGCCATTTGGCCCCACTAATGCTAAATTCTATCTTCTCTTTATGTCTTATTATTGAGTCTTAAGGAAATGAGTTTGTGGGGTCATCTTTACTTTTACTTGAGCACAGTAATTGCCAAGACAAGGTGTGTAACTTCTCATGCATGCCCAGTTCAAGCGGGGGTCAATACATTATTAGTTTAAAAAAAGTGAACAATGAAGCATTTATTGTCCCCTATAAATGTGTCCTTCATATAAAAGCAGTCACTATAGTGACCTCTGAAATGACGTTTTAGCTTTGTGGAGTTATTTGTGCCCTAGATGATTTACAGCACCAAACTGGATCCATTAAGATGTTCATGAATATTCTGCATGCAAGCTTTTTTGTGGAGCGTTTCCTTCAATCTGATGGAAACTTTGGTTTCCTCTATTAATAACAGTGATTGATAATTTGATTGAAGCTCTGCTGAGCAGTAAGAAATTGTCCACATCACGCAGACACAAAACTGTATGTGACACTCAGTGCCAAACCGGTGATAAAGTTACTTTAGAAAGCAATGGTGAAGAACTCCTAAGTCTTATCCTAAGGGATAAAACTCAAAGAATTTATGACTGTAAGGTATTTTGTCAGTGGCTAAACATTAGTGACAGAATATCATGATTTCATATCTAGGAAATGCTGACATGCTCTAGTATCGAACTCTGTGGAGGAGTGAACTGCTGTAGTTAAAACAACAGACAGACACTTGTGTAATCAGCCTTTATGTATTGCCAGTTTTGAATAATAACATTTATATGCCTCAACTTACCTCACTGCCTGGCACAGCCAGGGCATAAATAACTGAGAACAATGGAATTACTATTACTCACTAGCTGAGTAAGAGCTACATCACTGTATTCTTTATAATTGGTGGCAAGAAGATTAATGTTTTGTTAAATATCAGAGTAAGGTCACAAGGGGACTTATAGGTCTGTCTAAACACCGAGTCTTCTGGTTCTTTACGGAAATGAAGTTGTGGCATTCCCTCTAATTATCATGTGCTTTTTTCAGATGGGCTCCATCCTGTCTGCTTTCGTTCTAATGCTACAGGCAGACAGATATTTACAAGAACAGCCTGACGATAATAAGGAAACCTGTAATAAAACTGTGGTAAACTTACATTTAAAAACAATTTCCTCTGCAAAATCATAAAGCATATTTTCTCTTATGTTATAATAACAGAGTAACACTGCATCAAATATATGAATTTTTGGCTCCGTGGAACTATCACATATATACAAAAATTATAGTCCACAGATTATAGTCCACGGAGAGCAATGATAAGATCAAAATCCCTTGACACCCTGTATTACTCTTATTAACTGTGTCAGCTATTGCAGTCAAAACAGAAGTGATACTTCAAGTTCTACAGGATCCATGGCACTACCACTCTCAAAAATTATAGATCTTAAGCTAAGATTATTCTTTCTATCAACCGTTCTGTTTCCTTCAGTGAGATAATGCAAATTTAAGCGGCATGGTTATTGTCTAATATTAGCTACAACAAACGCTGCAGACGGTGAAGGTCCCAGAGCAAGCAGCAAAACTTCTTTCTTTACTGAAAATACAGGAATGGTGCGTCCCGCCAAATGTGGAAAAGGAGGAAACAATAAATTAATTTTCAGTGAATAAAATGCTATTAGTGCCATTATATTTAAACTCATGATCACAATGGTTTTGGCTAAACATTTCAGTGTGTATTTGTATATGCTTCGTACAATTTTGCGGCTGCACTTGACTGCACGTTTGTATGCAAGTTTGCCTGTCTGTCTCTGTCTATACTTGTGTACGTATATGAATGCATTTATTTATGCATTATGATTATGTGCATGCTCATAAGCATATACTTGTGCCTCTGTGTGTGTACTTACATGCACAAAGGGAGGAAAGGAAAAGACTTGAATCTAGTTCTTCACATAGCGCCTGTCGATGCTAATTAGGACTCTCACCTTAAAAATACCCATGTCAAGAACTGTATAGAGATCCTTCCTCTTACCTGTACAAGATTTGTGCTTTCAAAAGTGAAAGAGATAACAAAAAACAATTTGCAGGAACATGACAAAAAAACAGAATGCTCTCCTGCTCTGCCATATCATTTTATAATTCAGAAAAAAACTATCTTTGTAATTGATGCACCATCAATAACTCTCGGAGACGGGAGGTGAACGATAGGCTTTTATTAGCTGCAAGAGACCACCACACAACATCCTGGAGACTGAGGGAGGAGCAGTGCCTCCAATTGCCTTTATACAGGGGTCCGTGGGAGGAGCCACAGGAGCAGTCAGCAGAGGGGCATGTCCAGACAGGTATATGTAGTTCACCACAGTAATCCTCTCCAGCCCTCTAACCTCTGCATATCATTTTTGCTCTACAAATCTGGCTTTTTGTTCATTCGCTAATTTAGAGCCATATTCAACACAATCAGAATTTTTTGAATGGTTGGAAGCCAATCACCTCAGCAACCAGGGCATTGATATAAGCCCCGTGGAAAATACTTCAACTATCTTCAGCTTCTTTATCGATAGTTATGTCAGGAAAGAAGATGTTCACTTATGGTTCCACAACATTCCATTCACAATCTCTCAGAGAAAGCAACCAGGCCGGAACAACCCTCAGGTAGCAATAGATAAGTGAAAAAGAATGCTAGGGAACAAGTGCTAGGCCACATGCAACACTCAATGGCATTACAGCCGGACTCTCCAAAGCCTTTCACTATTTACAAGACAGGAATGTGATGTGGGCATTCAGGAACTTGACTTCGTTCAAGAGAAAGGAGCTGAATTGCTTGCTGCCTTACATCTACACTAAATTATTATACCTATCCTTTAGCACACCATAGATGCAGTAACTACTAAGTACAAAATATATGACAGAAACTCAAAGAGGCTGCTTAGATAGTGCTTTCTATGACCAAAGTCTTTACCATAAGGAAAGAAAAGTGTAGCAAGCGCATGGGAACATCCTCCCTTTCATATTCCAGTTCACACCATCCTGACTTTGAAATATTATCATCCTTACTTCATTCATTCTGGTCATAATCGTGGAAATCCCCAGACCATCAGCTTTGTGAGAGTACTTTTACGAGGAAGATTGTGGAGATTCTAGAAGGTGACTCATCACCACTAGTTATGACAGGCAATATATATTAGACTTTCCTAAAATCTTATATTAAATGATGGCTGTGCTTTCAAAGGTCAAGGTCCTTTGCACTGAAATATCACAATAAAGCTACATTATAGTTTAGTCTCATCGTTTTGCCTTTGAGGCATTCCTTACATTTTCTTCTCTGGCGAAGTATTTTGGCCATTTGGAATTTTTCTCTTACGTGGCTTTGTGAGATATTTTGTTTCATTTGTAGCTCTATAGAATTTTGAGTTATAGGCTGAAGCAGGAAAAAGAAGCTTGTGCTCAACTGATTCCCGTTCATGGACAGAAAATTACCTGGAAATGCAACTCCTCCACATCTACACGATTACTGTGATTTTTTCAAATGATCCATCCTTGGTAACTTGACCCCAAGATTTGCTTCAGATCACAGAACCTTGTCGTCATTAAGGCCATCCAGTTCATCTTCTCCAGGATCATCAGACTCCCACCTGATCCCAGTGCACTTGCTGATGAAATTCACTTCCACTCCTTTGATATCACACTTGTTCGCTCCAATACGTATCTACCTGGCTTCTTTTCTTCTACCTATGGTCATGCAAAAACTTTGTTCATACTTAGCTAAAGTTTCACCACACCCCATGTTTCTTGTGATTTGTACTGTCTCCTGGTTCATCAATACTTTGCATTTTCATGTGTTCCTCTTTTTCAAACCATTCAAAGCATTGCTCCTTATTTCTTCTATAATCCCTCCCCCAGCTTTACAAGCCCTTCTCCCATTTCTGCAATCTGGATCATACACAAACCTAATAGTTTCACCCTCAGTAGCCAGGGCCATTAGGTCTAGAATCTCACTAAATCTCACTAATTTTCCACCTTTTTCTTATATTTCAGTCTGTGCTTGTAACCCACCTCTATGACCAACTGAGTCTGTTTCTCCTTGCATGTCAAAACGTTTCTCAGAAGCTCCATAGGATGTTTTGCTCTATTATAAATTCAAGAACATGCTTTTGTTTTCAAATAATAGCTGGTTAGAAGGGTCCCTGCCAGGATAGGATACTACAGCTAATATGGCAAAATTGATTTGTGAAGCAAAATCCTTTCCAAATTCAAGCACTCAAATAGTAGTGCTTAGTTACATAACGATCGCCAGCAAGAATACTGTTTTATATTAGATTATCAGTACGCTTACTAATAATGATAATAATATTTTGCATTAACTCCATTGTAACCTCCACATGCAATGTTTAAGGTGTGTTACATACTTAATCACCATTTGCTAGCATTTCATTTCAGAGGGAGAAGGACAAAAGTTTTGCTGTAACTTTTAGAAGCTCAGAAAGATTCAAGAGTAAAGGCTACTGCAATCTTATAGTTTCTTAACTGGACTCAAAATGATCATTAGCCAATACCCAATAGCTTCCCAAAAAAAATTACTTATTTAAAATGTTACTTTGAACTCATTCCAGCGATACTTGCTGCCTTGAAAGGGTTAAAACTAGCTCTACACAGCAGCACACTATATAAATATATATCCTAAATATTTCCCATTATACTTTGCTTTTTCTATTAAAGTGGCTTTTGTCCAATGCAGACAATTTGTATCCATCATAACATCTAAAGGTGTGAAAAAAGAAAGGTATTAGTTATAAGAATTATGTGAACAGATTTTCTTCCCACAACCTAATACACAAACACCTACTTAAATTACGGCTTCTGGTAAGTCTCTGAGAGCTTATTTATTATGGCATTTGGCGACAGTAGATCACAAAAACTAATTAGCAGTTTCCTATCTCCACCCATTAGGTGAAATTTGAACCTGTTTCCTAAAAAAATAAAGGTATTACATTTACAAATCGTCAATGTGTTATTATATCAATGATGGAATTATGATTTCTCAGTACAAATTGTCAGTCTTGTTTCATGCTTTGAAATACTTAAGAATCAACCAGCCAAGCAAATGCAATCACCATCCAAAATTGTTTGGCAACCCAAGGCCTTGAGTAATGGCACAGCTACAAAAGAAATAGAAACAGCAGGCATGGTTACACAACTTTGCATAGAAGCATTTGCCTTGTATGAAATAAAATTAGGCCAAGAGGATCTGCCAACCAGAATCCAGTGCACTCAAGAGTCACGGATCAATTGGTCATGAATAATTCATACTTTCAAAAGAAATGTTTCTTTGCCTCATTTACTAACACTCCTGATGCATCAGAAGTAGTGGGTTCCAACAACCACATCAGGATTTCATGCAAAGAGTTAGGCTAAAAATTTCAGTGTATTACTGAGATTGCTGGCATTCATGTTATGCTTCAGGTAAAGCTTTACACTACTGTTCAGTTCGCCTGTTCAGCTAAACAATAAAGATTTGTTGTAACTATTAGGAAAATTTTTTATAGTTTCTTTAACTTCTCTGCTTTTTCGCATTTATCAATATAATGATGACAATAATAATTGATTCAATATTAATATTCAATTAAAATTAATATTGATATTACTATTGAAAGTGCATTCACCAAGCTTTTTATCTCAGCTGTATATTCAAAAACAATCGTTGGATTCTAATAAGTAATTCCATGAGTGAAGTACTTAGAGTAATTAAGATAGAGACAAGTACTGTTTCCATAGTTTCTCCTTCTGTATATTGAGGTGTTCATGGGAAGTGGTTCAGTTGTATTGTTCTCTTATTGTACCTCCCTTGACGCACCAGAAACGATGTGATACTTACGACTTAACCTCGTTGTTGGTTTGGAGTCATGCATGGACCGGATAGGATGAAGGTGAAGTAGATTTTTTTTAAATGACAGCTTTTTAATTTCATAATCACCACGAGTTTTTTTTAAATTTCAGACATATTTAATTATCAAAGACCAAAATCAAATCTCAAGAGCAATGAACCAGGCTATTGCATAATTTTCAACTATATTGTACTTTCTTAATGGCTCTTTGTTTTACACAATCAACCTTGATAGGATAGGTATCTATAACATTGCAGAAATCTGGTTATAGTGTGCACTCCTGGAAGTGTAACTCATTTAAAACACCTTGATACTTTCCTGTAACTTTATTTTTTGTATTTGATCTCTGTAACACTTAACAAGGTAAAACAAAAGCAGATCAGACCGTTGCTAAATTTTAGGAAAATACTAATAATTACCAATGAGCATTTGCTAAGGATCAATAGAAACAAGGATGAGAATTTTAAAATCAAAAAGTTGTTTAGTTAGGAGCTGGTTCAATAAGGCCTGGGGTGATGAGGCAAACAATATACCAACAAAGATAGGGAGGAAGAAGAGTGTTTGAACAGGGACATTCAGGAATGACCAAATCTGCATGGAAAGGTACATTCAAGTCAAGTCAACTTTTATTGTCATTTCAACCATAACTGCTGGTACAGTACATAGTAAAAATGAGACAACGTTTTTCAGGACCATGGTGTTACATGACACAGTACAAAAAACTAGACTGAACTATGTAAAAAAACAACACAGAGAAAGCTACACTAGACTACAGACCTACACTGGAGTGTATAAAGTGCACAAAAACAGTGCAGGCATTACAATAAATAATAAACAGGACAGTAGGGCAAGGTGTGAGTCCAGGCTTCGGGTATTGAGGAGTCTGATAGCTTGGGGGAAGAAATTGTTACATAGTCTGGTCGTGAGAGCCCGAATGCTTCGGAGCCTTTTCCCAGATGGCAGGAGGGAGAAGAGATTGTGTGAGGGGTGCATGGGGCCCTTCATAATGCTGTTTCCTTTGCGGATGCAGCATGTAGTGTAAATGTCCATGATGGCAGGAAGAGAGACCCCGATGATCTTCTCAGCTGACCTCACTATCCGCTGCAAGGTCTTGTGATCCGAGATGGTGCAATTTCCAAACCAGGCAGTGATGCAGCTACTCAGGATGCTCTCAATACAACCCCTGTAGAATGTGATGAGGATGGGGGGTGGGAGATGGACTTTCCTCAGCCTTCGCAAAAAGTAGAGACGCTGCTGGGTTTTCTTTGCTATGGAGCTGGTGTTGAGGGACCAGATGAGATTCTCCGTCAGGTGAACACCAAGAAAGTTGGTGCTCTTTATGATCGCTACCGAGGAGCCGTGGATGTTCAGCGGGGAGTGGTCGCTCCGTGCCCTCCTGAAGTCAACAACCATCTCTTTTGTTTTGTTCACATTAAGAGACAGGTTGTTGGCTCTGCACCAGTCCGTTAGCCGCTGCACCTCCTCTCTGTAGGCTGACTTGTTGTTCTTGCTGATGAGACCCACCACAGTCATGTCATCAGTGAACTTGATGATATGGTTCATTCAGGGATTATTCAGGGATGGGAGCAGACAGAAGTATGGAATTCCATATGCTAGACATGTCCAGTATTCCCTTAGTGAAAGTACACTCAGTGGACATCCGCTGTCGTAGCCCATCCACTTCAAAATTTGACAAGTTGTGCATTCAGAGATGCTCTTCTGCACACCACTGTTGAAGTGTGTGGTTATTTGAGTTATCAGCTTTAAACAATCTGGCCATACTCCTCTGACCTCTCTCATTAACAAGGTATTTCTGCCAACAAAACTGCCACTCAATGGATGTCTTTTTTTTGTTTTTCACACCCAGGAGATCAGCAGTTTCTGAAATATTCAAACCATTCCGTCTGGCACACATGAACATTCCACAGTCAAAGTCACTTAGTTCATATTTCTTCCCCATTAAGATGTTTGAACAACAACTGAACCTGCTGAACATTTCTGCATGATCTTAGGGATTGAGTAATTGGCTGCTTAAATATATGCGTTAATAAGCAGGTGCACAGATCTACCATATAAAGTGGCCACTGAATACATTGCCTAGTGAAAGCAGGAAAACTGCCCACCAGACAGGAGCTGACTCAAATGCAGACCCGAAAAGTGTACCCCCAGAGAAATTATTTGCAGTGATGCGTGCATAAGATGATGGAGATGGGGAGGAGGAGTTTTAGAATGTGAAGCAGGTGGAACACTTGCGTATGCCAGCTTTCAGTTGGATATTCTGATATCTCTGATGGGAAGAATGTAATCAGAAGCTCTATCATGACTTTAAGGACCATGGAACCAATACCAACAGAGTTCCCGGACTGGTACATTACAGTCAATGTACCATTCATTTACTTGTACCATCAATTGACCTTTCAGTCAAGATGGCACTTGCTTACAATGCTCCTTCGGTTGACATCTTCTGGATAGATCATGAAAGCATATATTTTACTTCTTTTTTGTCTTCTACTTTTTGTTTTTCATTTTGAATGTGATTCTGGAACTTGTTGGAGTTTTGCAGTTTGGAGATTGTTCGGGTATTTCAGCGCTCTGCAGTCTCCAAGAGGGTCCCGGGAGGCAGAGGCAGCTTATGGGAACCTCATGGTGAGCAGCCTGCAGTATGGCTGCGGGCCAATATTCAACTCCATTTTGCAGATTAAAGCTTCCATTGTTCATCAGTGAAAGCGACGAGGGAGATTGAAACATCGATGGGGACATGGAAGGTGAGCACTGGCTGCCTGCCTTTTGAGCGCTGGTGGGATCGCTCTGCTGCTGGAGAAGGGAAACTGCCTTTTGGCCACTGGAGAGATCGCTCTGCTGGTGATGAGGGGAGACTGCTTTTTGATCACGGGGAGATCCCGCTGCTACTGAAGAGAGGAGAGGCTGCCGCTGTGCCCTGAGAACATTACCCGGTTTTCTGTGTTTTGGGTATGGACTTGGACTATAGACTTTTTATCAGTCTTATAGATTTTACATTCTGTGTTTTTCGCCCAGTCTTTCTCTTTTGTGTGTGTGTGTGTGGGGGGGGGGGGGGATTTGGGGGTCGATGTGCCTGTTCCATTTTTGTTTTTTTTTGTGCAGGGAGGAGGGATTTGGGGATTGATGATCATGCTGTTGTTCTTTTCTTTCTTGGTTTCATGCTATCTGGAGAAAAAGAATTTCAGAGCTGTACACTTCGATAATAAATGAACCTTTGAGCCTTTGCGTGCATACTTGTTCAAGTACAGCTGTAGCTTTTTTTGTTGCTATTTTAACCGCATTGTTTTATCTGTGAAGATCTTCTGCCTTTGTTTTAAATTAGGGGAGTAAAATGGTTGTCAAAGAAGAAACCAGGTTGGAGACATTGGAAGACCTCAAATCATCTGCCATGTGAATTTAGACTCTGAGGATTTTTTTAGTTCCAACAAATGCTCCTTAAATGGAGGATGAGTTTCAAATGTACAGACAGAAGTAGAGGGCATTGATGAGTAAATATATGGCCTGATGTGGGAAACTGTTCAGTTCAGTTTGAACTAGGTTTCCTGCATTAAGGGTTCTTCATGGAGATTTAAAGAAGAGAAGAATGTTATTGTTTCATACCGACCATAAAGAAGGTGTTACTGTAGCTATTGCCGATTTTCAGCTCTCAATCCATGTCATCGCAAGTCAGATCAGGTCGAGTCCAGTTTATTCTCATGTGCACAAGTACCTGCATTCACAGGTGCAATGAAAAACTCACAGCAACATCACAGGCACATGGCATTATATAAACAACGTTCATAAGGAAAACATACTTTAAACATAAAATGTACATTTTTCATAAGAAAACGAAGGTAGAACAATTAATAATCAATCAGTTTGTAAAGTGATGAAAGTGGTCACAGCGTTGCTAACTTGTACTGATTAGAATTTTGCCGGTTGGATGAAGAATTGAATGGGTGGGACACTCCCAACCACGCCAGCTCCCAAGATTTAGACGCTCTAACGCTCTGGAAGATGGATGGCTGGCCCAGCCCCTTTAAGGGTTCAGTATAGTCCCACTAATTGGTAATCAGGTTTTGGGCGCCACAAATTGAGTATTTAAAAGCACCTGAACTGTGTATCGATGCTCAGTCATAAGCCCTACTAGTGATAGCGTCCACCGTTTGTTTTGGGCTCAGTTCTCAATCCTACTGGATGCAGTGTCTCAATCCTTGCTTCGGACACGCCAGTATTGGGTCCAAAACCATCCTCGTCAAGTACTCTCGACACTGTATGATTGAGCCAACATGGACCTAGTGGGGTATCAGAATTTTTCGCCTACTATGGCCAGCCACAGTGAGAGGATTTCCAGACAAGGCCTGGAGATTCACAAAATCCAGGTAGCCTTTGATCAGCTTTCACAAGGAGGAAACCAGAGTTGCTCAGGAGAGCCAATCGGTCATTCTGTGGAGCCAGCACATCTTCCAATCCCAGAGAGATTTGATGGTGACCCAGGTTCTAGCCATAGCTTTCTCGTGCAATGCTCGTCTGCGTTTTAACTCCAGCCATCCCGGTTCCCTCCAGAGTGTGGAAAAGTGGCCTTCATTATCTCTCTTCTGACCAGAAGAGCCCTGGCCTGGGCCACCACGTATTGGGAACGCAGGTCAGTGATCTGCTCAGATTCAGAAGAATTGATGGCTGCCATGAGGAAGGTTTTTCATCACCCCACTGGAGCCAGCCGAGCCTCGGACCGCTTGATGAAGATTCAATGGGGGGTGGGGTAGGGAGGTCAGTGGCCAACTATGCAATCAAGTTTTGAACTTTGACCCAAGAGAGTGGTTGGAACAGGGAAGTCTTGGCCATGCTATACCGCTACAGACTCCAAGATGAACTGAAGCATGCTCGTGCCTTAGGAGGACCAACAGAGAACTTAAAGGTTCTGATTGACCAGTCCATCCATCTCAATGATGGTCTGGCAGAGTGTAAGTGGGACTACTTCAGGAGGTCGAAGAGCTCAGTCCCTATGCATTGCAGTTCTAATCCCAAACCTCAGACCATGACCAGCCTGTCGCCTGTTCAAGATCCTGTCAGCTGCACTAGACTCTCCCCTGTTGAAAGGTCCCGGAGTTGGGGTCATGATTGCTGCTTTCACAGCAGGGAAGCAGGTCACCTGCGGACCAAATGTCCCAGGCTGCAACTGTCATGAAGATGCTAAGACTGTCAAGGGCTGGGACGGTGGCAGCCATTACTCCCAATCCCACTGATTCTGGTTTCATGCTGATGGTGGGATTCACCTGGGGTGAGAACTTGAGGCAGGTAAAGGATATTGTGGACTACTGGGGAGTGGGTAAATTTTCTGAATTTAGGAACCGCACACCGATTCAACATACAGTACTGTTGTAGGAGTTGAGCCAGTCCAGAACCACAACTGTTTTGGACAGACGCTCACTAGGCTCTAGGCAGATCCAGCAACAGAACTGTGGAATTGGCAGATACGGATAGGGGATCATGTGGAAGACATTAATTTTGACATTATTGACTCTCCACTCATACCCCTGATCCTCAGGTACTGAGGCTGTCCCAGCATAACCCATCCGTGGAGTGGAGGGAGGGAAGAATCATTGTAAAAGGGTTTTAATTTGCAGCGTGATGTTTCGACACCCAGACTCTCCTGAGACCAATGACCAACAGGGGGCAGCTTTCAAGTCATGGTAACCTGAGACCTTCTGGAGATACAGTCCTGCCCTCAAGGACGGACAAGCTGGTTCCAGCCAATGGGACTGGCAGTGGCTTGTCTCGTATGCCTGGGAACTAGAGAGAGGGAATCTCTAGTTCAGCAGAGGACCAAGGAGATGCCAGAGAAGACTGGAACACTTGCAGCTAAACCTAAGGGATCCAGCTGCCAGGTCTCGAGGAAAGGAAAGACTCCTATACACTGATCCCTGAAGCTTACTCCTGGGGGGCAGGCAGCAAGGACAATCTGTAATGCCTTGCTTCCATCACTTGAAGATACAAACAGGGATTTGGACTCTGATTTGGCCTCTCTTTCTACGAATGAGCTTTGTAAATCTCTGGGGGGGGGGAGGTGAAGGGTGGACTCTGAGATCTGTCAAATCACCCCACCACCTAAGAAGTGTCAGGAGTCATCCTCTAAGGAAGGTCCAGAGGAGATTGCAACACCCAAACTGGTCAAAATCCCTTCCAACTACAAAGACTTGGAGGAGGCTTCGATTCTTCCACTGTACCAACCCTATGACTGTGCTAAAGACCTGCTGCCCAGTACTTGTCTCTCAGGCCCAGAGAGAACCGCAGTGGAAGAGAGCGTCGAGGAGTCTCTTGCCACAGGCTTGATTCAGCCCTCCACCTCACCATCCAGTACAGGCTTCTTCTCGGTATAGGTAGTTAAACCACATCATAGCCAAGAATTGTTACCCCTTCCAATCATCAACACTCTCTCCGAGATGCTCCAAGGTTCACAAATATTCACAAAGCTAGACCTACAAAGTACATACAGGCTGGTTCATATAAGGGAAGGCGATGAGTGGAAGGCTATATTCAATACACTGACGGGGCACTACGAGTACCTGGTTATGTCCTTTGGCCTTGCAAACGCTCCAACAGTTTTTCAGGCCTTTAAAAATGACATGCTCCAGGATACTCTCCATATGTATCCCTCATCTACTTGGATGATATCCTTATCTTCTCAAAGTCCATGGAAGCACACATCGCTCATGTCAGGGACATTTTAAAGAAGCTTCTAGACCATGGACCTTATGTCAAGTTGGTGAAGTCCGAATTCCACGTGATGACTGTTTCATTTTTGGGTTTCATCATCTCCAATGGCAATCTTAAGATGAACACTACCAAGACCCAAGAAGTCAGAAACTGGCCACCACCATCAAGCGTCAAATAAGATCAACAATTCCTGGGGTTGGCAAACTTCTTCTGAAGTTCATCAGGAACTTTAGCTCAGTGGTAGCTCTGCTGATGGTGCTAACTAAGAGATCTACAGAACCTTTTGTCTCATCTACTGAAGGAAAAACTGCTTTTGCAGCGCTTAAATAACAATTCACATCAGCTCTCATCTTGGTTTCTCCTAACCCGAATCTTCCCTTCATCATGGAGGTGGACACCTCAGATATTGGAATAGGGGCCTTCTTGTCCTAACGACCACCTTTGGACAATAAACGTGACCAATCGACTGAGGTCAAAGAGCCAGAAGCCAGCTATTTGTCCACCAATGACTGGAGTAGCCTACTACCATTTTGCTCCAAGCCAGGGTCATAGGGCTGATTCACTGGGGAGTCAACACTCTTGTTCCCAAGGCCCAAGCGCAAAGGGAGGTTCCTAAGAACAGTCCTCTGGTTCAGCTGTTCATCCTAAGATCCATCCAGTCCCTGGTACTTCAATGGGGACATTCGTTGAGAATGACTGCTCAGCCAGAGCTTGCCAGGACACTCGAGTTTATCAAGAGGAGGTATTGGTGAGACAGAATGACGACAGAGGTTTGGCAGTACGTGCAGACTTGCCCGGAACAATGAGTCCCGTAACCAGCCTCAAGGTTTCCTCCACCCCCTACCTGTTCTGGAAAGACCATAGGCACACATCTCCATGGGCCTTGTCACAGGTCTTCCACCATCACCAAGGGGAAGACTGTCATCGTGGTAATTGTCCATCAGTTTTCAAAAGCCTGCAAGTTCATTGCATTGGCGAAGCTACCATCTGTACCAGAGATGGTTGAAATGGTCCTGGACCACGTCTTCAGGATCCACGGATTCCCGGTAGTCCTTGTCCCAGATTTTGAGCCACAGTTCACACCACATTTCTGGAGGGTATTCTGTAAACAGATAGGGGCAATAGCAACCTTTCCTCTGTGTTTCACCCACAGTCCAATGATCAGATGGAGCAGAACGACTAAGATTTAGAATGTACCCTAAGATTTCTGTCCTCAGGAAGACCTGATGAATGGTGTGACCATTTGATGTGGGTAGAGGTTGCCCACAACACCTTGCAGCATTGGACCTACAAGTACCTGGGGGTGCACCTGGATGACAGACCTGAGTGGAACACCAACACAGAGGTTGTGTACAACAAGAGCTAGAGTTGCCTCTACTTCCTGAGAGGACTGAGGTCCTTTAGAGTCTCTCCTTCACTCTTCACATTTTCTACCCGTTTGTTGGTGCTAGTACAATCTTCTCTGTGGTGGTGTGCTGAGGCAATGGCATCAACACAGGTGATGCCAACAGTCTCAAGAAACTGATTGGAAAGGCTGATTCTGTTATAGGAGTCAAACTGGACACTGAGGAGAGGAGCTGGGTGCCTGAAAGAGACATCTTGGATTGGGCTGTAATCCATGACTACCATTACTGGCCAGGACTGTCAGGAGTCAGCCATAGGGGAGGGGGTCCTGTTATAAAATACTCCCAACCACACCAGATTCCGGGATTTAGACACTCCAGCTCTCTACAGTATGGATACCTTTAAGGGTTCAGGAAGGTCCCACTAAGTGGCAATCAGGTTTTGGGTGCCAAGGATTGAGTACTTAAAGAGCACCTGAACTAAGGTTCGGTGCTCAATCGTAAGTCCTACTAGTCATATTGTCTTGCATTTGTTTTGTTCTCAGTTCTCGATCTAGTTTGATACTACGTCTTGATCCTTTCTTCGGATACTCTAGCATTTGGGTCTAAACCATCCTCGTGACAGAAGAGAAGTAGCTAGTTTTAACCTGGTGATGCGGAACTTCAGGCTTCTATTCCAGATTTCAAATGCCCATCCAGAAGCCTTATAAGTATCCTGAGGATTTCCATCTCCACCACATTTCAGTCAGTGAGACCCAGACCCCACTGGCCACATACGGAGATGCATAATCCTTCAGCCATCTCCACTGAACTGCCAGATATATATTGCAGGCTACAAAAGGAACCACACTAACACCCGTTGCTAGCATAGTAAGCTCTTCAAGCAGTGCGATCCGCCTTCAGCTTCCCAGTTGTTTCCTGTAGTCAAATTTGACATTGAAGTTGGCTGCCAATGAACTAAACCAAGTGCTGGCAACGACAAGCCAACCTGCATTTCCAAGGGCATCAGCTCATAGCAATGAACAGTTGTGGTAAGCATGCATTTGACATGTTCCTTTTCCTGCTCTGCAACACTTTACACTGCTAGAAGAAACCAGTGATCAACAAATGATTCTCAACCTATCTGATTTGGCCAACTGGGCATTATTCTTCCCTGGTGACAGTGCAAAGGGGAGCCAGCATATGAAAAGGGCAGCGAAGAAGGCTTTAGTATTTTGGCATTGAGCAGAATCTGAAGAAAATAAAGTTCTTTTGTTTAATATGTATTTAATTTACTGCTGTTGACACTGTCATAGTATTGCAATTAAACACAAAAGGAAAAATGAGAGGATTCAATTTATCTTCCATGTTTTATGAGGGTCTCTCGTTGCTGAGAAAGCCATGATATGTGTATCATTTGCCTGTTCCTCCACCTTTTTCTGTAGAGACATCACTATATTTTGTTGAACAAGATGCTGCTCACTGCTAAAGATGGCACACCTCCTTGTCTGCACCTCTTTCAGCATGATGTGCCAGACTCTCAGTACAGAGAGCAACCTGCCAGTAACCTGTACTCGTTTCCACTCTTTTGCCAGCCTCGGGATGAAGTTGCTACTTTACGAAAGTGTGTCACATGGTTATTTTTTTGTAACATTGTTTGCACCACGCTCGCAGTTCCGTTCAACACTGACTGGCACCAATAAAGGTTGTGTTTACTTGATGCTCCGAGTCTAAATGAGTGA
This sequence comes from Hemitrygon akajei, assembly GCF_048418815.1. Lineage (NCBI taxonomy): Eukaryota > Metazoa > Chordata > Chondrichthyes > Myliobatiformes > Dasyatidae > Hemitrygon > Hemitrygon akajei. The sequence goes on from NC_133140.1 coordinate 44,771,831, forward strand.
ATGGGTGATACTCAGCTCCAGAGACAAGTTCAGAAGAATGCAAAATACTCTGCACACGTCATCAAAGATGCATTCCAACTCATCTTTTACATCTCACTGAGAGGTTCATGAAATTTTACCTGCACTGTTCAAATTTTTGCTCTAGAAATTGAACGCGACATCCTCTCCACTGAGTGCGAACCAGCCAAGCTGTCCAAGTGTCAGCAAGAAGGTGGAGGAGAGACTCCGGCAGTGCCTTGGCAGCGGTAGGAGCACAGCCCCAGGATCAAAGAACAAAGCTGATGAATAAGCTTTTAATATATTACAGAAAGAGATTCACTGCACTTAGTGGGAGGGGTCACTTTATTTACACGTACAGTCTCAGAGGCAAAGGGGAAAAATTTTATCTGGAATTACCACTAATACCTGGAAAATCAAATGCGGAAAGATCTAGCAGCAATCTCATGCTGAGTTGCGGGGGTCAAGTTCGGATGCTCAAATGCTTTGCCAAGAGCGAAAGGCCGTGACCGTAGCTCGTGCTCACAACCAGGTACTTCACTGGGAAAATGCTTAAACACTTAAATATGTTGTTTTTCCAAAACTACTGAGATTTGTCAAAACAACATTTAGTTTGTCTGTATTTCCTTGGTAGTTTTCATCTATTTTTCTATTTATCACCAAAATTGCAAGCACGCCAGTGAAAAGTATCGAAACAATGATATTGTTATGATGTTTGCTAAACAGTATGGAAGTGCAACAATTGAACCTAGACTGTGTACTTCATTAATCCACATATGCCAGTTCCACAATGGGCCCCATGGATTGAAAATTGCTAGTTTGGTGATTGCTGGTTACATCCCTATGGATCCTGTGTGTTTTGTATTGTACGCCCTATAATGTCCCAGTTTTTGAAATCACTACAACCTGTTAATGAGCCATTAAAAAAAACCTTTTCTTAGATAAGGAACTTTTGTTTTTTTCCAATGTATTTACAAAGAAATAGACTGTTATATTTTGGGCAGATGAAAAGTATCAGCCCATCGTGTTGCTCTTAAAAGGCTCCCTTAAAACTGTGATGATTCCACTTCCAAGAGAAATAGCTAATAAAGGCACATGACTACTGACACATCCGCTTACTTTATTTGCCAAGGGATAAAATAGACATCAACTACATGGCAATGTATGACAGGTGGAGCTAAGTATGGACACAAGAGATTCTGCAGATGCTGGAAATCCAGTACAACGTACAAAATTCTGGAGGAACTCAGAAGGTCAGGCAAGTGCAATGAAGGGAAATAAATTGACCATGTTTGGGCATCTGACAAAAATGTTGGATTCTGTTGATGCAAGATTTTGTTTTTCCTTGTACAGAAAAGCTAGTACCCTGATACAAAAAGTAATTAAAAATCTTAATGGAACTTTTTTCTCTCTCTTGGGAACTAGATTAGAGAGAAAGAGCATTATGAAGACTTTTACTTGATCCCCATCTGGGGTACTGTGTTCAGAGTTGGGCATTATAGCTAGAAATGCCTTAGAAGAAGAATAGTGCAGATTAATTAACAAGATTTTAGAGTTTAAAACATTAAACCGTAAGGGCAGATTGAGTAATCGATTTATATTTTCATTGGTTCAGAAGGATGGAATGTGATCTCATTAACATCTCCTGTGTAGCAGTAGCATTTGATAATGTAGATGACCATTATTTATTCTTCTGGTAATTGATTGTGGATAATTAGGTAAATCCTACACTGCATCATTCAATAGTGGAATTGAAGTATCTTTCCACAGAAAGAATGGTGGAAGTATGATAACAGACAGTAGATGCTTCATCAATTGAAACATCAGGACTGGGATACTCTTATCTTTATTAACTTATTGAGGGATATAGATCAGTGCAGGTAATAACACAGAGGTATAGAACAACAATAATGTACATTAATATAAAAGAGACTGAAAGGTCCAATCTCAGCCATAAAAAAATGATGTGATCTGAATCAGATATTCAAACCATGACACCTATTGTTTGTCCTGAATTGGTGTCTGAAAAGAGGATGCTGTCCAAGTTGCATGCCATCTTGGACAACAACTCCCATCCACTCCATAATGTACTGGTTAGGCACAGGAGTACATTCAGCCAGAGACTCATTCCACTGAGATGTAACACTGAACGTCATAGGAAGTCATTCTTACCTGAGGCCATCAAACTTTATAACTCCTCCCTCGGAGTGTCAGACACCTTGAGCCAATAGGCTGGTCCTGGACTTATTTCCACTTGGCATGATTAACTTATTATTATTTAATTATTTATGGTTTTATATTGCTATATTTCTTCACTATTCTTGGTGGTGCGGCTGCAACGAAACCCAATTTCCCTCGGAATCAATAAAGTATGTCTGTCTGTCTGAATGTAGAAAAAACAAAAACAGAAAATAGTCTAATCTACATTGTAATCTGGCATGTAACCCATGGACATTAGAAGAAAATTAACTTTAATTGTGTTAATTAAGTGCAGATTCCAATTATCTCAGCATGACTAAAAAACTGGGCACTAGAGCACCCCAATTTAAAAAATGGGAAATTACTCCTGGCACTTTGTTGAAGTCATTCTTCGTGACTCATACCTCCATGTAAGAAGCTGATAGGTAAACTATCCTCGCGGAGTCACAAAACTTCTTTCTGTAGTTGCACCTTAGACTTCTTGACAGAAAATCACAGTCAGTCCATTTTAGCGGCAATATCTCCAGCTCCAGCACGCTGAGCACCTGTGCCCCCCAGGGCTGCGAGCTCACACGACTGCACTGCTGGATCAGGTTCTCTGATGACACAACAGCGGCTGACCTCATCAACAAAGATGATAAGACAGCATACGGAGAAGAGGTAGAGTAACAGGTAGAATGGTGTGAGCACAACAATTTGAGTCTCAATGTGGACAAGACTAAAGAGATGATGGACTTTAGGAAGGTACAGGCTGATTACTCCTCACTGCATATAAACAGATCCTCTGTGAAGGGAGTTAGGCGCCCCAAGTTTCTGAGTGCATAACTGATTATCTCACCCAGTTCCTCAGCACCACCTCTTTAGCCATGAAAGCACAGTAGTATCTTCACTTGTTGAGGAGATTGAGGTGAATGAGGTTACCTGCTCCCACCCAATTCTAACCAATTTTTACAAGAGAATCATTGTGAGTGTCCTTAACAGCTGAATCACTGTCTGGTACAGGAATTGCAAGGCTTCTGATGGCAGGACCTTACAAAGGATTACAAGGACTGCTGAGAGGATCATTGGGGTCTCTCTTCAACCCACCAGAGATAATTATCAGGAGCACTGTGTACACGGGCTCTTTAGCATTGATCCCTACCATCTGTCCAACAATCTCTTTGACACCCTACCATCGGGCAGGAGGTCCAATAGCATTAGACAAGGAGTGTTAGGATGGGAATCAGCTACCTCCCCCAGGACAAGAGAGCACTAAACACCCTGCTACCACCTGGATCTCATCACAAATGAAGCAACAGTAGCTTATATCCTGTTTACTTTTTGACTTGTGTCGTAAATGCATCTTAATATTTGTTCACCAGTTTGCGGTAATATTATTACCTACTGTGCGTGAGTTACTTGTATTGTGTTGTGCACCATGATTGGGGGGGATATTATTTCATTTGCCGGTATGTAAGTATACAGTTGAATGACAATAAACTTGAACTTGACTTGACTTGATTTTAAGAGTAACACACACAAAATTCTGGAGAAAGTCAAAATGTTCAGGCAGCATTTATGAGTCCTGATGAAGGGTCTCAGTCTGAAATGTTGATTGTTTATTCCTCTCCACGGATGCTGGCTGACCTGCTGAGCTCCTCCAGCATTTTGTGTGTGTTAAACAGAATTGCAAAATAACAAAACAAGTCTTTATGTGATGGCATAGTTGTTCTAACAATTAAAACCTCCTGGTACATCAAAGAGATAACATATTATCTAAGGTAGCAAAATAATACAAAACTGAGTCAAATAGAGTTGTTCTCTGTGAAACATGTAATATGCCAAGTACTGAGAAAATGAAGATATTTTTCAGGACTGTTCTTGCAATTTGTAAGCAATGACTTACAATTAGTAAACCACTTGTTCAACTATTGTGGTTGACTGAAAAGTATTTTTGTTCTAGGAGTTTTCAGCTGTGAGTCTGGAGTAGTCGTCATCTTGAACAGGACCTGCAATTTATATAAATATGTGCTGTATGAAATATAGGTGTGGGATGAGTGTGGGCTTAAAGGAATACTAAATTACAGAGTTGGTAAAATCTTCAGAAGATCTCAGAGCAGTTTATGTCATGGGGGCGTTGCGTATAGTTCTTGTATTCTTACAAATAAAAAAAAATGTAAAAATCAGAACTACTTTCATTTTAAAAGACAATAAAAATACAATTTTAATAGCACCTTTCATGACCTAAGATTGTCCCAAGTGCTTCAAGCCCGTGAAAATCCTTATTATAGGAGTAACATGAGAGATTTAACTGCCAATTTACGCAGACTGAGGTCCAATGAGATAATGAAATAATGATAACATCATTTCACTTTAGGAGAGTCAAGGATAATATTTGCCAAAATACTCCTGTTTGTTTTCAAAATAGGAATATTTCCCATCCACCTATAGAGAGATAGGGACTCAATTTAATATCTCAACCAGCATCCCGAAAAATGTTGCAACTCGCAGGAGGCTTAGATTTAGCATTCAAGCTACTTGAACACATAACCTTCTGATGTGGAGACGGGTACTGTATACTACCAGCTGAGTCACAGATGACACCGCATTTGAAAATTTCCAGCATGTGGTATAAAGAATGAGGAGGTTTTGAGCAGGTGTAAAGTTTAACTTCCTTCAAGTGACATACTGGTTGAGGAAGTCTTCTGAGGATTTCACTGAGAAGTTTCCTTCAAATAACGTGTGGGAGAGATGGGTCAGCTATTATGCACTTATCTACAATTGTCTTCCTAGAGAACTCAGCCTGTGCCTCTGAACCCCATTCCATCTCTATGACGAGGGTTCATTTCCTCCCCCAGTATTGCCTATCATTCGATCTCAGCAAACATTGCTCAGCTATTGACACACTTTGAAAGACTTGGAGAATTCATTGTGCCTGGTGACAGAGCTTGTGTCTATGGAAAGTTTCAACTTCATCTGTGCAGTTCAGTCTGCAGCTGGGTTCCCCCAAGCAGTCAGGGTCATCGAGAGACATTGCATTCCCTTTAGGTCAACCCTTATATCCTAGTTAATATAAATAAATGCTGTTGGTTGAAATGCAGGCTATTTATGACCCAAAGTGTCAAGTGTCAAATTGCTCTGATGCCTTTGTTTTCCAGAATTCAGTGCCTCAATTCAAGGAACGTGGTTCTGAATGGATGGCTAATGAGTGACAAAATGGATGTCCTGTCACTATAGAGTACCCTGAAGTGGTTCTGTCATACTCCAAGATGACTTTCATTGTAAACGTAAGATCCAGTTTCTGCAGCAGTGAGGCACAGGCAGGTTCTCTGCTGTCCGCTCTGAGATGTTTGAACACCCTCAGCTTCTCACCTCCCTGCTGCCCAGCCACATGTAAGTGACCAATTGATGCATTTCTCACTTACGCAATCCAAGAGAAAATATCTTATCTGCAGGTGGGGAATTAGGTCGTGCTTTGGTCCAGGAATCATTCCCTCTGTCATTCTCACCCCTAATGCAATATACACTCAGGGCATTCAATATCTTCTAATGAATCTAAATCTGCTTCATCAAATAACAACTTGCACTAGTTTTTTTTAGCATTCTCTAAATAGAAAGAGAAAGAACATAAAGAAAATAGAAATTAATATGAAAGAGAATCCAAAACACTTCTGTAGATTATGATTCTGAACAGTGATCCTGTACTTTTTCAGTCCAAGCTTGAATCACAGGAGATGCCAGAAGACTGAAAAATGACAAACCTTATTCACAGAGATACGAGGAGAACCTGCCAAGATACCACGGGTCACTCATTTTAACCATAGCAGTGGAAAGCTTTTAAATATCCTAATGAGAGAAAAGTTTGAGAAAATCAAGGAGAGCCAAGACTATTTTGCTAACGGCAAATTGTGTTTGAATAAACTGACTGAATATTTTGATGTTGTGACAAAGAAGGTTAATGAACAGATTGCAGTAGATGGGGTTTACATATATTTTCAGAAAGCTTTTGATAGAAGTCCACATTGAAAGTCTGGTTAGTTAAATTGAGGACCATGAAATTAAAGGACCGCACTAGTTTAAACTCATTCAAGTTGCTCATTCAGACTTTTCCACAAGGATGTTAATCTCCTTACAGTTTACGTGCCACCCATCCTTCTTGTTCACCTTCCTTGGGACATAGTCTCTCTGAGCTAAGCCTTCCCTTTCAGAATGTCCTGTGCCCATTCAGAGGCATCCTTGACTCTGGCACCAAGGAGACAACACACAATACTGCCACAGAAACACAAACCTATGCCTCTAACCTTTGAGTCCCCTATCACTAGCTAGACCTTATCCTTTCTTGCTGCACAACTGAGCCAGTCATAGTGCTGTTGATCTGGTAGCTACTGGTGGTGGTACTCGTCCCCCCCCACCGCCCACCAGAGGCCACCCTATGACCTGCTTGTCCATCTAGGCAGTCAAGCATTTATCTGGCTGTACTTGCATTGTGACCATCTCCAAGAAACTCTGATCTATGACACCTTGAGCCTCCTGCAGGCTCCTCAGTGAGTTCAACCAATCCATGTTGCGTGCATGGAGCTTTAGCTAAGCACACTTCATACAAATGTGGTTGTCAAGGACACTTGACTTCTCCCTGAACTTCTACATTTTATGGGAGGAACATACCACTCTACTGACTGCCAGTATTACCCCTCAAGTTAGTAGTGGCTTAAAAGAAAGAAACAAGAGAAAGGCCTCAGGCTCCTTGCTAAAGCCTCCCTCATCAAAGCCTCTGCACTTATACCTCAAGTACAGAGCATCAACCCCAAAATAGCACTTCTTAAAATGACTGTTCCCACCAGCACATGCCTCCCTTTTATACAGTTTTCCTCAACCTCAATGCTTCCTACCAGTAGGAAAAAAAAATCACTTTCCCTTTTTAAACATGTTCCTAATGTGCTTAAGGAGTACATCAATTTCCATCTAAGAACATTTCGGCCTTCCAGTCTCAGTAGCAAATTCTTATTACTTCAGGCAACAGTTTGTATGAGAATAGTCTATTCATGATGTATGTCATCCATCTACAATTTTGGTCCAGTTTATCTCTCTCCATAGTATAGCCTGATTGGTTGGGCATATCCTTTTACATTCTCTCTCTCTCTAACTGGCTTCACCTCCTAGGACAACAAAGATTTTGCTTCCTGAATATTTTTGGGTGTATCTTATGGATTTTGGACTGCTGATCTTGAAAATCACCATGAAATTTCCCGATCATGCTCCATTTAAAAAATGCCTATATTTATTATTTCAATTCATAATTCAAATCAGAGTAACTGATGCCGAGATTAAGGAAGACATCTTTGTTGGTCCACTAATCAAACAAGTTATCAATGACAGAGAATTAGAAGAACATCTAGTGGGACCGGAGAAAATCACAAGGAAGGCATTCAAGGATGTTGTTGAAAATTTTCTTGGCAACTACAGAGCACCAAACTACGTGCAGCTGGTTGACAATAAGCTTCAAGCATCCAAAAACATGAAGTGCAACATATCACTAGAGATTCATTTTCTGTATTCCCATTTAGACTTCTTCCCTGCAAATCTTGGTGCTGTTAGTGACGAGCATGGTGAAAGGTTTCACCAGGACATTCCGGTCATGGAGAAGCTGTATCAGGGCAACTGGAATCCATCAACACTGGCTGCTTATTGTTGAACACTTAAGTGAGAAGCCTCAGGCACTGAGTACAAATAAAAATCATCAACAAGCATTTTTAGCTTAGTAGAACTATTGTACAGCAACAGCACCGTTATGTAATTAAACACGTTAAATTCAAAAGAAGTTAATTTTCTTGTTTCTCCAAATTCCTACATGATACATAGAAACATAGAAAACCTACAGCACAATACAGGCCCTTCGGTCCACAAAACTGTGCAGAACATTTCCCTACCTTCAAACTACTAACTAGGCTTACCCATAGCCCTCCATTTTACTAAGCTCCATGTACCTATCTAAAAGTCTCTTAAAAGACCCTATCATATCCGCCTCCACCACCGTTGCCAACAGCCCATTCCACGCACTCACCACTATCTGCGTAAAAAACTTACCCCTGACATCTCCTCTGTACCTACTCCCCAGCACCTTAAATCTGCGTCCTTTTGTGGCAACCATTTCAGCCCTAGGAGAAAGTCTCTGACTATCCACACGATCAATGCCTCTCATCATCTTGTACACCTCTATCAGGTCAGCTCTCATCCTCCGCCACTTCAAGGAGAAAAGGCCAAGTTCACTCAACCTATTCTCATAGGGCATGCACCCCAGTCCAGTCAACATCCTTGTAAATCTCCTCTGCACCCTTTCTATAGTTTCCACATCCTTCCTGTAGAGAGGCGACCAGAACTGAGCACAGTACTCCAAGTGGGGTCTGATCAGGGTCCTATATTGCTGCAACATTACCTCTTAGCTCCTAAATTCAATTCCACGATTGATGAAGGCCAATGCAGCGCACGCCTTCTGAGCCACAGAGTCAACCTGTGCAGCTGCTTTGAGCGTCCTATGGACTCGGACTGCAAGATCCCTCTGATCCTCCACACTGTCAAGAGTCTTACCATTAATACTATATTCTGCCATCATATTTCACCTACCAAAATGAGCCACTTCACACTTATCTGTGTTGAACTCCATCTGCCACTTCTCAGCCCAGTTTTGCATCCTATCAATGTCCCGCTGTAACCTCTGACAGCCCTCCAGACGGGAACCATGCGCTTCAACGGCTATGTGATCGACGGCGTCATGGCGTTGTGGTGCGAGGCAGGCGCCGGCCACTTCGATGTGGTGCAGCTGCTGGTGGTGGGCGATGCCAAAGTCAACCACACTACGCCCACCAACTCCTGCTTGGACGGGCGCCTCGACATCGTGCGCTTCCCGGTGGAGAACCGCGCCAATATCCGCGTTGCCAACAAGTACAACAATACCTGCCTGATGATCGGCGCTTACAAGGGGCACAGCAAAGTAGTGAGGTACCTGTTGGAGCAGCACGCTGATCGCAACGCCAAGGCACAATGCGGGGGCACTGCGCTACACTTTGCAACTGAAGCAGGCCATCTGCAGATTCAAGTAGACTGAATTTATATATGTGTTCAGTTTCAAGCAGTCTATCATAAAAAAAATCTAAGGAAGCAACACTTTTGAAAAAATTCACTGTCGAGTGTTAGCTTTTGTTAATTGTGCAGGTGGAACAGATTAAGACATTCTTATGGATTTAAATGCGAGATATGAAAGGGAAATAAAATATATTTTAAGTAGTTTTAAAAGTTCTGCAATTTTAATATTTTCTATGGGAATGAAGTAAGAATACCAACAGGCTTACTGACAGCTTCTAACCCGTTATTATTAGACATTTTAACAAAGCTCTTGCACAATAAAATGAACTCTCTACCTTACAATCTACCTCGTTGTAATCTTGCACTTCGTTTTCCTGCACTGTACTTTCTCTGTAGTCTTTACACTTTATTTGCATTGTTATTGTTTTACATTGTTATGTCTCAATGCACTATATAATGATTTGATCTGCATGAATATTATGCAAGACAAGCTTTTCATTGTATCTTGTAAATGTGACAATAATAAACTAAAAATGCTTACGAAGTTTTAGTGTCAGAGTGTTTGCTTAGCTGTAATTCTGATTTATTCCTCTCTTGAAATCTTAGCTCACCTGGACTATGCTACTTTTTGTTTTTCCATTGAGAATTAAGGAGTGTTTAGCTTCGTCCAGTCAGATTCCATAAGTGATACTCTAACAGCAAGCTCTATGGAGGAGCAAGGTATCACTGAATCGTTCTCTGCTCTTGACTGCACATGTGCGGGTGCTTGAAGTCTCCTTCACTTTAACACAGTGATGTGTGTGGACAGTCGTCCTTGGTAATAATGCAAAATCCAGACTATTATTATTTTTCATTTATTTTTGAGCTGATTTTCTTATTTTGTTCCTAGCTTGCCCACTGCCATACTGTTTATTTCATGCCAGCAGCAGAAAAAACTGAGCAAAGGAATTTCTCACAGTTTTCCTCCTTCGCATTTGTTTGAGGAATAAGATATCATAGGCAGGGAAAGTTACATCAAAAATATTCAACCCAAACTTGAGGATCTGACGTAGAACTACTTTTATATGTCAGAGGAAAGTTTTTCAAATAAAACCGAACGTAAGTTTCAGTCCAGTAAATTACAGTCAAAATATGCTGCAACACATTGTTTGTGTGAACAATAAAGATGACAGGGTGACATTTGGATGTAAATGCAGATGAATCTTTGCTGCAGTGAGGGACTCAGGCTCCTGCAGCATATTTACACAATAATGGTTTAAAACAGCACTCAGATAAATTGTCACAGATGCAGGGAGATAATTTCAAATGCAATAGCCATTGTGATCTGTACAATTACAGGATCTATTTTGTGCTCAGAGAGATCCCTCAATGGGTAACAACAAATGCATGTATTGTAATTGAGAAAGGACACCTGCAGATAGGGACATCCTCTGGAAGAGGAAGGTTTACTCTGCCCTTTTGCTGGCAGTTTATTTTGAAGAAAGCTGCTTCACTTTTTCTATTTTTGTTTATATAGTACATTGAACCACATCTATGATTAATCACAATTCTTTGAACCATATTTTAATGCAAGAATTGCTATCTATTGATAAGATGAATGCTCAGATTTGTTAAACCATTTAACGCTGCTGGCCAGTTAAGACAATCTGCCCTACACATCCACAATTATTTAAGGCTTCTCTCATAGCTCAGTTCAAAGTTCAAAGTAAATTTATTGTCAAAGTACATGTATGTTACTAGATACTAATTGAGATTAATTTTCTTGCAGATATTTACAGGAAAAATAAAGCAATGCAACAGATTTTATTAAAAACTATACATAAACAAAGACTATCACCCAACCAGCTTGCAAAATGAAGACAAACTATGTAAATAAAAAATATACAAAGTTTGGTATGCCCCCCGCCCCCCCAAATTCTAAGAACTTTCTACAGGGTTAAAATTGAGAACATCCTGACTGGCTGCATCACTGCCTGGTATGGGAACTGTACCTCCCTCAATCACAGGACTCTGCAGAGAGTGGTGCGGACAGCCCAGCACATCTGTAGATGCAAACTTTCCACTAGTCAGGACATTTACAAAGACAGGTGTATAAAAAGGACCAGAGGGACCATTGGAGACCCAAGTCACCCCAACCACAATCTGTTCCTGCTGCTACCATCTTGGAACGGTACAGCAGCATAAAAGCCTGGACCAACAGGCTCCAGGACAGTTTCTTCCACTTGGCTATCAGACTGATTAACTCATGCTGACACAACTGTATTTCTATGTTATATTGACTATCCTGTTGTACATAATATTTGTTATAAATTACAATAATTGCACATTGCACGTTTGGACGGAGAGGTATCATAAAGACTTTTACTCCTCGTGTATATGAAATATGTAAGTAATAAAGTCAATTCAATATACTCAGAACATGAGTGGTAAAAGAGTCCTTGGAAGAGTCTGTAGGTTGTAATATCAGTTTGGCATTGTGGTCATTGAATGGTATTGGATTTACCTTGTAAGAGCTAATTCACAGAGAGATCACCACTTTGATTTCTGGGTTGTAAGTTAACTATTTTGCAGGGCTTCTTTACTGTATGAATTTTTAACAGATGACAGAGTCAAAAATATGAAGTCCCAAGGGAGAAAATTAACCAAGAAAACTTTAAAAAGGAGCTAAATACATGAGTTGTGAAATATACAATGTGTTATCCTATACACTCAAATTCTGGTTAGTGTATAATATCTATGTTGAATGAAGCAACTAACTTCATTGTTCCACTGATTTGATGGTATAATTTATTTAATTATAAATTATTTTGTGCTCAGAGAGATCAAATCTAGTTCCAAGTGATGCACACAGTTTCATGCATTTTTCAAAAGTTCAGAAGTGACTCTGTTCTTAAATCATTTAATGCCCTAAATGAATATGCAGGATGGTATTGATACTGTGGATTGTTCCTTCACTCTTCTGCTGAGCACCAATTAGGCAATAAAACTTTTAGTCCAGCAAAACAACTTCCTTAATACGTCTGTAATTTTACATTAGTTAGATCACCATATGATGATAAACATACAAACTGAATTGGTACGACTATATTATGAGAATGAACATCTGTTTTCTCTTAATTTGGGATTCAATTCAAGATGGATTAATCCTGATCTTTTTATTGAATCAACTCAGAGAATGAAAAGGACAATATTACTTATACCATCATTGTGGTCTTTGGCATCAAATTTATTTTCTTTCAATGCATATGGGTTTGGTACTATATCATACATTCATGGTGTTAGTTGTACAATTTTAAGTACAGGTTAATGTCAAGCTGAATAATTAATTTGTCATCCCTCAACACTTAACAATTTTTAACTTACAAATAACTAGTTCAAGTCTCATCAGTGCTGCCCCATTTAAACTCTGATCCCAGCAGGTATAGCTATTTGTAGAAATCAATGTGGTTAAATGAATCAAGAAAACAAGTAATAGTCTCACCCTATTTGAAAAAAAAACATACCTTGCTTAGTGCCCTTAGAGCTGCTAGATTTATATACATTTAGCTTTTTGAAACAACAACTATATGCATCACTAGAACAGCTTTAATGTTTCAGGTAACACATACAAACTGATGGAAAGTCTCAGCAGGTCAGGCAACATTTATGGAGAGAAATGAACAGTTGACATTTCAAGTCAAGACCCTTCATCAGGAAAGAAAAATGGCAGAAGCCAGAATACAAGAGGTAGAGGGAGGAACACAAGCTGGTAAGTGATATGTGAATCTAGATGAGAGGGTGGGAAACTTAAAGATTACTTAGATGTCAATAATGCAGCACAATAGTTCTATGCCATCAAAATTCTGAGATTCTGATATACCATGCTGCGCCAGTGGGCATTGGGACCGCCTGGTAAGCCACTGAAATAAAACTAGAGAAAAAGAATTTCAGCAAAAACAAAGCTCTCACTCTAAGTAAGAGCTGGAAATCAACTGCAAACAAGGTAAGACAGTGGAAACCTGATTAGATGAGGACTAACCAATCAGGAGAGATGGATGACAGGGCTATAAATACCACCAGATTAAACATGACTCATCATCCCTGATGAGGATAGTAGAATCTGGCTTTAAAACATTGGTTAAACTTGACACCTGTACCTGCTAAAAGCCCAAGAAGAGTTTATTCATTTTCTTTTTTGTGTTCTCACCCATTCTTTCTTGTTGCTGATTGGCAGAGTGGGGTTTGGGTTTTGATGTCCATGGTGTTGCTTTTCCATGTGGGTGATCTGCTAGTTTCTGTGTGAGTGAGGGAGTTGGAGGGGTTTAGGGTGTGCAAGTTTTTGTTTCATTTTCTTTTCATACAGGGAGGATATTAACGTCTTTCTTTCAACTACTCTGGTTTTTGGTATTTTATGGCTATCTGGAGAAGACAAATCTCAGAGTTGTATACTTTGATAATAAAATGAACCTTTGAACCTTTGGACAAGGTAAATGGAAGAGAAAATGCAAAGAGTTAAATATTAGAAATTAGATTTTCTAATATCTAACTGAAATATTGAATTATTGAATCTTCAAAAAGAGGATGTTGGTGAAAGTTTGGAATGAATGCTGTTGAGATAGAGATGAGGATTATCAATTTATCTGTGCAAAATAAAGTATTTTGGATGACTTTTTGAGGACCACCTTGTAAATGTAAACTGCATCTCAATATTCTCCATCAGCAGTGGATCCAAAACCTTACCAGCAAAGTTCAAAGTTCAAAGTAAATTTATTATCGAAGTGCCATATACAACCCTGAGATTAATTTTCCTTGCAGGCATACTCAATAAATCCATAATAGAATCAATGAAAGACCGTACTAACTTGGTCATTCAAACAGTGTGCAAGAGATAGCAATCTGTGCCAATACAAAAATAAAGAAATAATAATAATTAATAAATAAGCAATAAATAGTGAGAACATAACATGAAGTGGCCTTAAAAGTGAGTCCACAGATTCTGAGAACAGTTCAATGACGGGGCAAGTGAAGTTGAATGAAGCTATCTCCTTTGGTTCAAGAGCCTAGTGGTTGAGGTGTAAAAACTGTTCCTGAACATGGTGGTGTGAGTTCTTGGGCTTGCGTATCTCCTTCCTGATGGCAGCAGCAAGAAGAGAGCATGTCTTACGTGGTGGGGGCCTCTGATGATACATGCTGCTTTACCGCAACAACATTTCATGTAGATGTGCTCAGTGGTGGGGAAGGGTTTACCCATGACGTATCAGGCCATATCAACTTATTTTTGTAGGATTTTCTGTTCGAGGGCATTGGTGTTCCCATACCAGGCTGTGATGCAGCGAGTCAACATACTGTCCACCACACACCTAGAGATGTTTGCCAAAGTTTTACATGTGATGCCAAATCTTCACAAACTCTTAAGAAAGTAGAAGCACTGTCATGTTTACTTCATAATGGCACTTACATGCTGGGCCCAGGAAAGGTCTTCCGTAATTATAACACCAAGAGATTTAAAATTGTTGATCCTCTCAGCAGATGAACTCAGAGCATGGATCAGTACTTGGAGCTATATTGTTGTGGCCATTACAGAGACTTGGATGCCTCGAGGGCAGGAATGGCTACTTAGAGTGTCAGGCTTTGAATATTTCAGCAAGGACAAGGAGGGAGGCAAAAGAGGTGGGGGCAAGGCATTGTTGATCAGTGATAGTATCACGGCAGCAGAAAAGAAGGAAGTCATGGAGGGATTGTCTGCTGAGCCTCTTTGGGTGGAAGTTCGGAACAAGAAGGGGTCAATAACTCTACTGGGTGCATTTTATAGACCACCCAATAGAAACAGGTACATCAAGGAGCAGATAGGGAGGCAGATTCTGGAAAGCTGTAAAAATAACAGGGTCATTGTGGTGGGAAATTTTAATTTCCCAAATATTGATTGGCATCTTCTGGAGCAAGAGGTTTAGATGGGGTGAAGTTTGTTAGGTGTGTTCAGGAAGGTTTCCTGACACAATATGTACATAAGCCTACAAGAGGAGAAGCTGTACTTGATCTGGTATTGGGAAATGGACAGGTGTCAGGTCTGTTGGTGGGAGAGCATTTTGGAGATAATGATCACAGTTCTATCTCCTTTACCATAACATTGGAGAGGGATAGGAACAGACAAGTTAGTAAAATGTTTAATTGGAATAAGGGGAAATATGAAGATATCAGGTAGGAAGTTGGAAGCATAAATTGGGAACAGATGTTCTCAGGGAAATGTACGGCAGAAATGTGGCAAATTTTCAGGAGATATTTGCATGACATTCTGCAAAGGTACATTCCAATGAAACAGGGAAAGGATGGTAGGGTACAGGGACTGTGGTGTACACAGGCTGTTGAAAATCTAGTCAAGAAGAAAAGAAAAGCTTATGAAAGTTTCAAAAAACTAGGCAACGATAGAGATATAGAAAATTATGAGGCTAGCAGGAAGGATCTTAAGAATAAAATTGGGAGAGCCAAAAGGGGCCATGAGAAGGCCTTGGCTAGCAGGATTAAGGAAAATCCCAAGGCATTCTGCAAGTATGTGATGAGGAAGGGGATAAGACATGAGAGAATAGGACCAATCAAGTGTGACAGTGGAGAAGTGTGTATGGAACTGGAGGAGATACCAGATGTACTTAATGAATACTTTGCTTCAGTATTCACTGTGGAAAAAGACCTTTGTGATTGTAGGGATGACTTACAGCGGACTGAAAAGCTTGAGCGTATAGACATTAAGAAAGAGGATGTGCTGGAGCTTTTTGAAAGCATCAAGTTAGATAAGTCATAGGGACCAGATCAGATAAATGGGGATGGGAGAGGTTCCAGAGGATTGGAGGGTTGCAGATGTTATTCCCTTATTCAAGAAAGGGAGTAGAGATAGCCCAGGAAATTATAGACCACTGAGTCTTACTTCAGTGGTTGGTAAGTTGTTGCAAAAGATCCTGAGAGGCAGGATTTATGAACATTTGGAGAGGCATAATATGATTAGGAGTAGTCAGCATGGCTTTGTCAAAGGCAGGTCGTGCCTTACGAGCCTGACTGATTTTTTTGAGGATGTGACTAAACACATTGATGAAGGAAGAGCAGTAGATGTAGTGTATATGGATTTCAGCAAGGCATTTAATAAGGTACACCATGCAAGGCTTATTGAGAACGTAAGGAGGCATGAGATCCAAGGGGGCATTGCTTTGTGGATCCAGAACTGGCTTTCCCACAAAAGGCAAAGAGTGGTTGTAGATGGGTCATATTCTGCATGGAGGTCGGTGACCAGTGGTGTGCCTCAGGGATCTGTTCTGAGACCCCTACTCTTTGTGATTTTCATAAATGACCTGGATGAGGAAGTGGAGGGATGGATAAGTAAACTTGCTGATGACACAAAGGTTGGGGGTGTTGTGGATAGTGTGGAGGGCTGTCAGAGGTTGCAGTGGGACATCAATAGGATGAAAAACTGGGTTGAGAAGTGGCAGATGGAGTTCAACCCAGGTAAGTGTGAGGTGGTTCATTTTGATAGGTCCAGTATGATGGCAGAATATAGTATTAATCATAAGACGCTTGGCAGTGTAGAGGATCAGAGGGATCTTGGGGTCCGAGTCCATAGGACACTCAAAGCTGCTGTGCAGGCTGAGAAGGCATACGGTGTTTTGGTCTTCATCAATTGTGGGACTGGGTTTAAGTGCCAGTGGTAATGTTACAGCTTTGTAAGACCCAAGTCAGACTCCACTT